>NC_051181.1:111472170-111772170 GCF_013339695.2 Rhipicephalus sanguineus
TTACAGTGGTTTTCTGAGCTCGCCGGCGCGTTTTTCGCTTTGTACATTTCCGTAAAGCTTCGCTAGTCGCTGTCTTAAACTACGCACACATGCATACGCATGCGCACACGCGAGCGCATGGATGTGCAAACATGCTAAGTCATGTGACCACACGCGCACACAACACTCATAAACATGCACTAATGCTTGCAGCCCTTGGGGGCATGTAAAACATCCGCTCTTAACGAAAGACGTTATGCTGCTCATTTGGTGACGTAATTTCTTTACTGATGGCGATAATGAAACTTCCATTGAAATCAGATAAAGACAGAAGAATGGTGGGCCTCCACGGCCCAGGAAACTGCCGCAACTTGCACGGCCAAGTCAGAGCTGTCCCCCGCGGTTCTGATAACATTTTCGTGTTGCGCTTAGCTTTTATAACAGCCAAACTGTTATAGCCGGCCGTAAAATGTCCATGATCACCAGAAAACTATCATAATCAACAGGTATGTACCACAGAAATTGGGCAAATCTCATTACTCACCACTGGTCCAATAAAAATGAAGGAGGCAACAGTTAGGACAAGAAATGGCTGAGAAGCGACGGCGGCGAGAATTAAAAAGATAAAAAGACAGAAAAACCTAGACAGAGAGAGAGAGAGAGAGAGAGATAGAAAATGATAAAAAGAAAGAGAAAGAAAGAGAAAAGAAAAATAGACAGAAATAAAGGGAACGACAAAAAAACATAGAAAGACAGAGAAATACATGGAAAGAGATAGAAAAAAAAACACACGAAAGAGATAGAAAAATGCAGAGAGCAAGACAAAAAGGGAAAGAAATAGAGAAATAAAGAGAAACAAAGAAACAGAGAGAAAGAAAATAGAAAGAGCGACAAAGAGAAATAGATAGAGAGGGAGAGAAAGAAGTAGAAAGAAAGATACAGAAATAGATAAAATAAACAGAGAAATAGAAAGAAGGAAGGTAGAAATAAATTAAGAAAAACAAGGAAGCCCACCAAGCTGCGCTCTTCCTTCAGGCTTGGCACCACTGGTGCGAAGCCGTCGTACTTTTTTTTGCCTAAAAAACAATTGCCATCTAGTTTTGCTTTGTTCCTGGCGGCGCTGGGAATACGTTCCATTGTGAAGTTTTTGTTGTTACATGTAAAGCCATCGGCGCCTCGAAGCATAGTTCCTCTAATAACCCAGCACTGTTGTTGCGCGTTAGCGTAGTGGTTAGCGCGCTCAGCTTTCGAATGGACACTGCTTCGCTGGCATGGGTACAAATACGGGTGTCAAGGTTGTCTGCTACCTCAAGCTGTGGAAATGGCAAGGGGTGCGACGAAGTGATTTGATGAATGACAAATATTGCTTTCATTTGTCATTGGTGACGACAGTAGTCGGCATCAGCGTTACCCTATACGTAATTACCTAAATTCATCACGCCATTAACATGCTGCCATCAACGATTCTCTTTATTTTTTTTATCACCCTTTCTGTTACCGTAACTGCAAACATATTATTCCATGATGCACGCATGAAATAACCTACCAGCTTCACTACGTGTTTCAAATCTGTAGTAGGATATCCGGTGCAGTATTTTCTCCGTAACCACAGCAGCATCTTTTCCTTCTATACAGGCTAATACTTAATTACAGGTGCTTCATGTGCAATAAACAGGCTATAATTACGAAGCACGTCGTCATGGGTGGGGAACTTCAGAATATCTTAACGTCTGTCATATTTCGTTCTATCACCTGTTACGCAGCCGTTATCGTAATTGGGAGTTATTTTCATCCTTCCAGTTCCATCGTTATCAACTTACATTATAATACGCTGTATAATGTTTTAAACAAAAATATTGTTATAAATTTCCGTAATGGGCAAAAACAGCGGGCAAACGGACGGAACGAAGAAAAGGATACACAGAACTTCGTCCCGTACGTCCGCGCGCTGTTTTTGCCCATTATGTATCACCAACTAGCCCAACTTTCAGTCTTGCTGCATAAATTTCTGGTTATGACATCGCAGAGCTTGTCATATGCACCTAGGCTTATTTTGATTTGTTAGCAAACTCTTTTCATGCCTCCGATACCACGTGGTTACAAGGTCTACTGAATTCATGTCTTTATCAGCTTCAAGAGTTTGCCTACCAGTCAGACACTTTCGCTCACTTATGAGTTGAATAATCAAATCCAATTTCCACAACGAAATGTTATGACGCTGGAACTGTTATTAAGAGATAGTATACGGCGCTGCGTATGCTTTCTTTAAGCCCGCCACTTCGGACACTCGCAATCCCGTCCCGAAGCCAGCGTGCAGCAGCATCCATCTGTCGGCAACGTCTTCGAGTGCATTCATCTCAATCGCATACTAAACCCTCCCCCTTCTCATTATCAGAGGGCGGACGTCATGCGAATATCTTGATTGGACAATTTCATTGAAAGCGTCTTTGAAAGGTTCATTTCTTGTTGTTGTTGTTGTTGTTGTTGTTGTTGTTGTTGTTGTTGTTGTTGTTGTTGTTGTTGTTGTTGTTGTTGTTGTTGTTGTTGTTGTTGTTGTTGTTGTTTTATCGCTTACTTCTACTCGCTTATTTCCTTCTCACAGACTGCACCTCGCTGTTGCCACACTTCTTAACCTCACGAATGTGTGTTCAAAGCGAGCCTGGTTTGAAGGAGTTATGCTCAAAGAAAAAGATACCGACGCAAGAAGCAGCGCAATGGAGAGGGACGACTCGAAAACACTGGATGTTGATCGATGATAGTGTTAGGGATTGTCAGCCCCACTGGGCAAACTTCAACGAGAAAGCAGTGGGTTCGGGAAACCCGTGCGGTTTTTTCTTTTTTTCCGGCTCACTTAGTTTCACAACGTCTCTCCAGTGGTCCCTTCCCATCGGGAACACCCGCTATTTGGAGCGTGCGAACTGAGAAATCGCTGTAGTGGCGCCTATCCGAAATGGCACTGCAGCAGCAAAGACAGAGAGATAAATACTTACTAGGATCTAAGCTTAACGACTCTCTGTGACAACGTGGCTTTTTGGGGCTAGTTGGTTAAACGCATCTAAAGGTTTTTGTGACGTAAGTACGACTGCGCAACGAAAAAACACGGACGACAGAGAAGAGGGCACACGCAGCGCAGGCTTTCAACTGAATTTATTGTCCTACTGAATATGTTTATATACTTACACACTATACATCACGCATGCGTGGCCATGGACGCCATTGCACATGCGTGTACATTGAATAAAACGGACAGTTACCAGTTGGAAGATGCAGTCGCCAAGAAGACAAGTTCTTTGTCGGTGAGGGCCAGTGGAGGCGAGCTAACACACAGTTTGCGTCCGTGCCGTCCGCATCTTCTGTTTCCTTGTTTCCCACGGCCTTCAATTGAGAAAGCTACAATATGACTTTGTTGGTAGATGATAATGTGTGTTGATATATAGCCATCAAAATCAGGCCTAAAGGTGCTGTTCGAATTTAGTGTTCAGATTTGTCCAAGGTGTAGCAGCAGTAGTAGTAGAAAACTTTATTTTTGTTCGTTTTGCTTGTGAAGTCCAACCTTCAGTCCAGGGCCCCATTCGTTGCTGCTACTCGGCTGGCCCGGTCAATGAGTCTTCGCTGGTCGTCCAGGGCTGTGCTGGAAACAGTGGCTTCCCACTGAGAGGGAAAAGGGTGGGTATTCTAGGTATGCCGGGTGCTTTGGAGTATTCCCATGCTTTGGAGCATTCCCACTGGGAATTGTACAAACTTGAGTATCCTCTTTTAACGCAGTATTACTGAAGATCTCGTTTCGCAGAAATTCTGGTGTCGGCATCGTTGGTTGTGAGCGAGAAAACAGCGTTGTCTGGGAGCGAAAATTTTAGGTAAATGCACATAAAGAAGTAATAAAAACATATTTGGTTCGCGTGGGACCGAGGAATCGCACCAGCGACCTCTCGCTCCGTGGCGCGATGCGCTTAGCCACTCGGCCACCACGCATACATCATCCAGCATACTAACGGCAAGCTATTTATATACACGATTTGGCGTTGGTTGTACGCACATCTCGGAAGTTCTTCAGCATCTTGACAGAAAACCCTCGAGATGTCGCAAAGGGCCCATGTTCGCGCTTTCCTTGTTCTGTCGCGCTTCATGCATGAATATAGGTGCCGGAGGGTGTTCGCACATTTGGCTTTCCTTGCGGCACGGTTTAGGTGTCAACCGAGCAACGAAACCAGGCTAACGATTGGGAAGGCGATACGAACACAGTGCGACTATGCTATCGCGTTCTAATCTTGAAAGCGAAGCTCAAGTGTCCTCAGAGTTCTTATGTCCGATAAGTAGTATGTTTGCTCTACTTCAGATTGAACAGAGGCTGACTATTTTTTGCTGACCATTTTTGTATTTGTATTCTCTATTTCGTTGCACTTGACACGAAACGAGCCTGCGGTAATAGTAATTGGCTCCTGCCGTAAAGGAGCTTTTGTCATAAATAGTGCGCATGGATAAATCGCTCACATCGGGAGGCGGCGTCGAGGCAAGCCCTTGACGTCCCCTCACAGGAGGCCTAGGCCCGGCCACCTAAACTTGCTGGTTTCTGTCAGTAAAGTTCATTCCTCCTCCTCCTCCTCATAAAGTGAGAACGCGTCCTTAAGGCTTGTACATGTAGCTTCGTTGCCGTTACTAAAGAATGCTGTTAAATGCGGGGCTCCTTGATTTCGAGGTTCTCCATAAGTCGTGCTTCGATACGATCCTTTGCAACATCTTCGGTGCCGATAAGGCGCGAAAAAGCAGAGACGTCACGTTGTGTTTAATTGAATGCCAAGAAACAACGCTTTTGTTGCATTGGCAACCTTAACATTTCTGTTATACCATTCTGAAAATTGTTTGCCTTTTGTGTGTTTTCCTGTGCGTGTCAAGCCATACAGAACATCTGACTTAGTACGTGTTCATGTGAACCTATTTTACTTACCTAAACTCGTATCGAATATTTGTGACTCATATGCTGCTGCGCTATGTTTGGACTTCTTGAGTTCTACTGTATGTCATACTTTGTGCCCTTTTCATTTCTTTAGTACTACATATTTCGTTTTGCTAAGTGAGATGGAGTAGCCGGCATAGAGGCATCAACCACTCTTCTCCATCATCTCAATAAAAAATGAAACAATTCTGTTGTCATCTTTATACCAGACAATAGAAATCCTGACATATCTTTAGACTTTTTACGCACATAGCGAAGCGGCAGACGTCCTCAAGGACGCCTGGCCTCCTGTTATACGCAGTTCCCTTATTTACGAAAAGCGTTGGCGAATTTGTAGCAACATTGTTTTACGGGCCGAGAACGTGACCCAGGTACTAACGCCAAGTCGGGCACGCCATCGCCTTGACTATATATACATATAGATAGAGTTTCTACGGCATTTTGCCTTTACGTAGAGTGAAAACACTGCGTGGTTTTAAGCTTTCCAGAGAGAATTCGTAAAACTGGGTTTCACTGTTCCTGGCTTCGTGTTTTTGTTTTTTTAATTTCCCATACAAACATAGTTTCACGTTACCTTTATTCCGGCCACAGCGAACTCTACCTCTTGTGCATTAAACGCACGTACCAGCAGGACAAACACAAAACTTATCTATTGTGTGAGCTCATCAAAAAATCCGAACGCGCTGAATTTTCTTTTTTAACATCTCCCGCTCAACAATTTCTGCCCCAAACAAGCACCGTCTGTCTGCGCGTTTTTAACAGATCAGATTTCTTTTTTTACTGTCGCAACCAATCTTAGAGCAAGCCACTACAGGTACTGCGGATTTCGTTAGGCGCAGCTGATCTGTATGTGGCCTATATGGAGCAGAATTTTCGTCGTCTGTAGGGGAGAGCCATCATTGGCGGGGCAATAAAAATCAGGTGAAGTGAACGACCGCACCTCTCTTGTAACGTTCTTGCTGCCAGTGTACGACCGTCATCAGCCGTTACGTCACAGAACCTGCAGTCCATATGCTGACCACGCCAAATAGGAATAACTAGAACTAGGATTATGTGTCTTTTTTTTAACACGGAAATGTATTATGACGGGGTCCACAAAGTACATCCGTTACGGATATGACGTTGATAAAATGGACGCCAACGGGTGAGAAAGAAAAAAAACCAATAAAAGGATCCGCCGCTGGGAATCGAACCCACGACCTTGCGGCCGCGACGGAGAGCGCCCGACGCTAAACCGACTAAGCTACCTCGGCAGTTGATGGACACTTAATGAACGCGCCATATATCTCTCACACATTCTAACTCGCACGGTGCTCTCTGTTGGCGGTGTAGGTAGGCGGGGCGGAGCGGGGCAGGGTGGTGCCGCTGTCTGTGAGAGGTGAAAAGTAGTAATGCGTCACGATCGACTCTTATTTTCTAAACGCGGGTGACAGAGATTTACAAAGTAGTTTGCTTCAGCAGCAGGTTATTTGTCAACGGCTGTAGGATATGTGGAGAGTGTCGAGGATGGGCTAAAAATCGGAGCGATGAGCTCATCTATGCTCTTACCCGTCGGCCTGAAAGTGTGCTATAGTTACTCGCACAAGACACTGGTAGAACAACGCTGATTCGAGCGGAGTCGTGGCAACGCCATTTAAGGAGTAATTGCGAAGTGGATGTTGTAGTTTATCCACTAAACCACCATAGAATCGGTGCTGTCACTGTATTGCAACATTGGTACGGTCAGGCTTGCAAGAAAAAGTGACGCAATGACGTTTTGCACGACGAACTCTTAATGAGTGGATCTTTCAACGAAAGAGAGAAAGAGAGAGATGCAAGGAGTGGCAGGGAGGTTAATTTTTCAATGAAAAATGTGAGAAGTCACAGAGCTAGGAGCATTTTTTTTTCAATATCTTTCAAACGCTGTTATGACTGGCAGTAGGTGGCGACGCGCTGACCATGAGAATGGACGGGCAATGCGTTCTCACACTGCTAGAACACCTGCATCTTTCCTAGAAAGGGAATCCCCGGGACGGGAAATGACCGACAATGGGCCACCTGGATTTGGCTTGGTGTGCTGCCCAGACGACCTGACCTGTATGTTTTGACAGGAGTCGCCGCAGACCCTTTATGCCCTTCGGGGAAGAGTCCTAGGAACAAGCCCGAGGAACCTGTTGCCTTTCTTCCCCCACAAGCGTGCCGTCGACCGCCTGACCCTTGCTGTTTCAAGACTGCAACGACCCCTCAGCGACAGTGAAATGGACTGTGCCATGGTGGGTGGGGTCGTGTGTGTGATTGGTGGTCATCAAGAAGGAGGAGCCAGTCTGAGGGGTTAAAATGACGGTGCTAAGTGAGAAATGGGGCTCTGAGCCCTCGGTAATAGGCTCATCCAATTCGCTCGTCGCTGAACTCTGACCTTGTCACGATGTAATTTGAGTGTACAAAAAGTGCCACTAAACTTGTTATTGTTCTCCCATCTTGCTATAGCATCAGTTCCTCAACCCGGAAACTCGACTACGCTACCAAACGGAGTACGGGTGCGACGCTGCCCTATCGTAGCAACAACCTGGTTGCCGAGGAGGGACGGATCCAAACACCCGGTCGCAACAACGCACACACACAAAAAACTATTATTTCTGGACCAAGGTCATTCTGCATCTTGAGCGAACACAGGCTGACGTATTCGGCCGTTCTGTATCGCAGGCTCACGTAAACGTCAGATACAACCTACAAAAGACACGTCGAATTCACCCTACAAGTACTAAAGGTTTCACACCGCTTCTAATATTAAAGAATTTACGAAATCGCAATGACGTTCAATGTTCGGCTGCACCCCATAACGCAGACGCAACCGACTCGCACTAGGCGTAGCAGCAGCAAGCGGAGCGATCGTTGCGTGAGGAGAGAGAGCGAGAAAGAGAGATGTTGGAAACGTAGGCGTACGGGTTATCGCCTGAGGCATGCCCGCCAATTTTTTACCGCTACTCGCTCACTCAGGGGATTCCGGCAGCTTCCGGAATACAGTGCGGATAAAAAGACGGCACCAAGCTCGCGGGCCAAGGAGGACTGGCTGATGGATGCCCCCTTCGGCAGGAAGCCCAGTCACGTACCCGTAAACGGAGCCAGGTTGCAGATAAAGACAGCCAGAATAACCCGCCGGCCGACAAAGCGTATCCCTCAAGAGCCGGCATGGGCTTCGAAGAGCACCCTGATACGTCCGAAAGCGGACTGCACGTTTCTGTTTAGGATGCCCGCGTTTTCATCCTATGGCTTGGGGTTGTTCTTTTTTTGCTTTTTATTTGAAGGAGGCGAGAGGAGACTACGTTCAAGTACTCGCTCCTTATTCCATCACATCGCCATTCTCAGCTCGTGCGGGAATGCTCCGCTCTTTATACAGTGGTAGGCACGAACGATGACTCAAGAATATAATCCGGTTGGTAAACGCACGCATCCATACAAAATTGGCATACGCTTTTTTTTTTCTACCTCCATGGCGCAACGTAGGAGCCAGTCAAGTAATGGACAGCATACCTACTGACGTAAGTAGTTCTCAGGCTCAGGTCATCAGCGCTCATGTTCTGTCTCTCTGTCATTCTCCTCCCCACGTGTGGCGAACAAACTAATCAAAGTGTAGTTAACTTCCCTGCCCTTCCTTCATACTCTCTCGACTTCTCAGTCTGAGACTGTTCCTCAGTCTCTGACTTAAGCACGAAAAACGAGGCTCACGTCTTATTTCCTACTCTCATTGAAAGAGTTCGCGAATTTGAAAAAGAAAGGAAACAGACTCCATCTGCTATCTGGAACAAAATCATGCACGCGCCTGTGTGTTTAAAGCTGAGGCTGCGACCGTAACTTCAACGCTTTAGACAGAATAGAAACTAATTCATTCATAGTCGTAGACAAACACGCAAAAAAAGAAATATTTTTCAAGTTGTATGAGGTGTAGCCACACGAACAAAGGAGCAAAACACTGGAACCACATTGTCTAGGGGCCAAGGTACCCTGCAGTACCAAGGACAATTTATCTCATACAGCAGAAAGAAATGAGGGATGATGCAGTAAAAATGTTATTCAGCAAATTGTTTTCGCTGACTAATTTATTTATAGTGACTTGTTACGTATTGCACAGCTCTAAAGAAGGATATAGACATGTCAGAGCGTAAACTACTACCAGTTTTTTTGCATGAAACAAAGAAGCCAATATAATTTAAAAGATTATTTCCGAGTTTCATGGGCCAAAAGCACCCACTGGCCATCGGGCACTCCCAACACTGACTCAGTGTCGTCGAGTGGCTGTATTGATATTTGCGTTCACAGTGATAACTGACACCGGCCAATTTCCACCCCAATTTTTTTTTTTTTTTGAAGGACAAATGCTTAAGAACGTATGACAGCGGAGTGTAAAAATTCGTACGAGTGAAAGGCGAAGCTATAGGTACTTGGCAGCAGCCCTTGAGAGCCACAGCGTCAACCTTGTCAGCGCATACACAGCAAATAGACGCCCGAAAGTCGCTCCCATTAGGCTCAACACGATTTCCGGGCTTGACAGCGCAAATAAGCTAGAGAAATCGGTTTCCCTTTGCTTCTGTTCTTGCGTTCACTTCGTTCGCCTCCTCCTGTGAACATCGTTTGTCCTTTGCGTGCCATCTTTGCTTTGGGTCTCGGGGTTCTTGTTTTTTCTTCAGTTACGCTCTATTGTATTTTCATAATTCTCATTACGTGTGTTCTTACTTTCGAAGACATTGGGAGCAGCATGCGCAAGAAACCGCTTGCCGCAGTGCCACAAAACGCCGCTTCGCCTCTCCTCTATATCTTTATTAAGTATAGGTTTTTTTCTGGCAAGCATATATGTTCCCAAAGCTGTTTTTCTGTAGCTCTGTCACCTATATATTGACGTCCTGGAGAAATAAGCCTTCCAAGTTCGGTACTCACCGAATGGTGTCTGCTTTTCTCCTCGGAAACTGACAGGATGCAATCCTATTTCCTCGACGAAGGACGGGAAAGCTCCTGGCGCCATTCTGCTCTCTTCTTTTCTTTCTTTTATTTCCCGTCATACTGGAATATGCGTTTACCACTACTTTTCTATATTCGCGTTTCCTTGGTGTTCGCTGCTTCTTTTTCTTTTCTCGATTCTCAAGGAGAGCGAAAAATACTCTGTTTATTCCCTAACAAGAATATCAGACAAGCACTCTTATTTTCAAATTTTGCTTACCTTATCATTTCTTCTGTGCGTGCGGACTGTTTACCCTATGCGCACTGTCTATGTTTGCTGCATCTCGCTGCGTGCTTTTCGACTCACGGAAGATAGATAGATAGATAGATAGATAGATAGATAGATAGATAGATAGATAGATAGATAGATAGATAGATAGATAGATAGATAGATAGATAGATAGATAGATAGATAGATAGATAGATAGATAGATAGATAGATAGATAGATAGATAGATAGATAGATAGATAGATAGATAGATAGATAGATAGATAGATAGATAGATAGATAGATAGATAGATAGATAGATAGATAGATAGATAGATAGATAGATAGATAGATAGATAGATAGATAGATAGATAGATAGATAGATAGATAGATAGATAGATAGATAGATAGATAGATAGATAGATAGATAGATAGATAGATAGATAGATAGATAGATAGATAGATAGATAGATAGATAGATAGATAGATAGATAGATAGATAGATAGATAGATAGATAGATAGATAGATAGATAGATAGATAGATAGACGGACGGACATGGGTCACTTAAGCTGCTATTACAATGCTAGCGTTTTTCAACTACACAGGGCTGCGGCTTTACTGTTGTGCGTTTCGTTGTGGCCTACACGAAGTTCAACATTTCAACATCTTCAACACTTTTGTGAGTGAGTTTGTGAGCTCCAGTGAAGCTTAAGCGTAGGCGATACCTTGCTCGTCGTACTGATGCTCTGTTAAGCCACTTAATCATTTAAGTAATCGGTCTGGTTTCTTCTACGTCTCATCCAGAGTGGCGTTGTCTTACGGTTTCGCGTGGGCTCATTAATCTTGTATGAGCGGCATTACTCAGCCAGAAGTGGAATTGCCTTGCTTCGGGTCGTGTTGACACTGCTCTCCAGCGAGCGTGTACTCTGCTCTTACGAAAGCAACCTGAGAAACGAAGTAGTCTGAGAGCTTACTTT
Source organism: Rhipicephalus sanguineus (assembly GCF_013339695.2). Taxonomy (NCBI): domain Eukaryota; kingdom Metazoa; phylum Arthropoda; class Arachnida; order Ixodida; family Ixodidae; genus Rhipicephalus; species Rhipicephalus sanguineus. Next base: position 111,483,263 of record NC_051181.1, read on the forward strand.
GTCTCGAAAACATCTTGGTGAGGCATGTCAATAGCTTGACGTCGAAATAATTGACTTCGAGGTGCACATAAAAACAGGCCAGACGTGCGCGATGACCTTGTTTTTCTCCTATTATTTGTTGACGAAGTTAACATTATCTTATCGTCAAGGTCCTAACATAACCACCAAGATGTCATCGAGAGAAGCCTAACTACGCAACTGCTCTGTTACCTCAGAAAGCGCTATTCGCGCGCTCCCTACAGCGTGCACAGGTTTCCGCTAGCTGCTGTATTGGCCGCCTTGACGATATACCCCTGCCGGAACAGTCAGTGCTAGAATGCCGACCCGAAGTGTCATCGCACCGGAAATCAATTAAGGCCTTACTGAACTTTTTGCGTGGCAGTGGCCTATTAGATAGGCTATAGAACTCCCACTCTACACCTTCCTTTTGTTTATATGTGTGTTCTTTTCGCTCGTCTGCTTTACTATCCGCTTTTCTTTCCAACTTTCTGTCCCTTTCCCCCTCCCCTTAGCGTAAAGTAGCAAACCGGATGCTACAGTTCTGGTTGACCTTCCTGCCTTTCTCTCATTTTATTATCTATCTCTCGCTCTTTACTCTCCCTTGTAAGATTTGTACGCATTCGCCTGCTCAGTTATGTTACCATTACTTCTTATCTACCCTCCTACCCTTCCGTGTCTATTGTTCGCACAGAAAAGATAAAATACTTAGGCTTCGAACGTAAACAACTTTCACGACTCTCTTCCAGAGAAGAAGGGCTGGCACACCACAGTTTTGTGGGCGGAGCTTATATTTATTCTTAAACCGACTATTAGTGGTTACACTCTCGTAATAAGAGTAAGCTCCGCCTACAGCCATCGCCCTCTCACGCAGAGTGAATTTGCAGATTACGTTCGCTCATTGTCAGGGCGTCAAAGACTTCTGCGTGTTTTAAGCAGTTGAATTTTGCCGTACGGATACACATTCGCGTCGCGGTCTTCTGATGGAAAAAACTTGAGTGCTCCAACAAGTTTTATCGAACTTCCTGTGACATTAGCACTTAGCCATAGAAATATTTCACTCAGGAACGAGGTACTCTTCTTTTCTGTTGTGTCTAGTGTTTACATTAGCAGAGGGAATGTGCTTGTGCTTTGAACAAAAACCAGCAGATATGACTCTCTTATAGAGGGGAAGGACAGGTGAACAGCAGATTTTATATTCATTCTTATATTCTTCTTACCTTCTTAGCTTAGGTTCTTATGTTCATTCTTTGCTTGTAACCAAAGACATTAAAAAATATTATGGAGTCCACTTGTGACTCCTGACGTCGTCGAGAGTCACAGATCACCAAAATTTGTGACATCATGACGTCATTATAAAGTTATGACGTCACATAATGACGTCATTGCACCACATCGTCGCTAGGTCAGAGGTGGACCCGGAGGTACTGCAAAACCAATTGAGGCACATAAAGCTTTGTAGGAAAAGGTGGGGGGTGGGGTTGAGTTGGGGGGAGGATGGTGAATACAAGTGACCAATGAGAAAAGAGCAAGAGGATGGCTATCGCCATCGAATCTTTTTAGGCGAATGTATATGAGACCGCGTGACTTTTTTTTTTCGTCAGAAACAGCGATATTTTATTTTGTGATTAACCAAGAATGTATGTTAGCAGAACAAAAGCAATTTATCTGTAATCGTGAAACCCACCAAAAGGTTATATTTTTTTTAGGTATAGGCAAATTCAGGTTTCACATTGTCTGCTAGGAAGTTGCGAGAGCTTCTACCAACGTTACTAGAACAAACCTCAGTTTAAAAAGCTCCGCCGGAGAGGCGGTCCGCGTGGCGGTCGTGAGAACTAGTGGCGCTGCCAGTCACATCTAGCTCCCGCGGCTGGCGCTTGTGATCTGCGCCGCCGATGTACGAGCGCACGTGGGTTACAGCGTCGTCTGCGCTTGTTAGGCTCGTCATTTTTGCGACTGTTCTTGACCAGGCTTAGCGTATTGTACGAAGACACGCTGCATGATGTACGAAGCGTACCGAGGGCGAAAAGATTCACAGTGCGGTATGCCGACTTGCTTCTGCGCCGGGCGTGCAAGAGCGGCTACCGCAACGACGACTCCGCTTCATGACACTTCTTCGGACCTCCAAAAGATCCTACGCCATTCAAGCTTCGCATGGCAAAGATAGAAAGCTTACTGCGAAATCAAGGTCTGTGACGTTCATTTTGAGAGTGACGACATTGTAAAGTACTATCGTCGTGTCGTTGCGGACAAGAAGTTTTGATCCCACGTAAAAAGTGGGAACTCGCGCCCAGTACCGTGCCGCGCTTGTTCCCAGCAACTTCACCCCACATTAAAAAAGCCAAAATGTTCGGGGTTTAGGCGCAAATACCCCCAAAACGCACGGCGTCCCCGCGAAAGCCCAAGTGCCCAGTTTGGAGGAGCCGCCAGTTGTCAGCTGTCGCTATGCCTTCAAAGCTGTGGATTTTCGAGAGATTTTACGACGAGGTATCGAACAAGATGTGCGGAAGATTTTACACTCGCCGGCTCGGGAACCGGCTGCTCAGCGCAAAAATTTGACACGGTACACATAGAAAAGACGAGGACCAGCGCTGGTCCTCGTCTTTTCTATGTGTACCGTGTCAAATTTTTTGCGCTGAGCAGTTTATAATGGAACACCAACTAGCCCAATCCCACACTTTGCTTCGGAAACGGAGACTTACTTGTGCAAAAGATAGTTGTAGTTGACGAACCAGTTTAACTGCGTAGTGAACGGCTACAGCACGAAACGCAAACGGCTGTCGTACAGTGTAAGAAGTGCTGCGGGCATGGAACATCTACTCGGTGAAGTTGAAAAACTGAAGTTGAATACTGACGACTCTTCTAGCGACAGAGTACGCGCGAATAACTGCTCGGTGCTCACATCACGGCCGATCTGTTCGAATTGTTTAAGGTACCGTAGAAGGATGCGACGGAGAAAGATGAGACACCGAAAATACAAACTATCCGCTGGAAAAATTGCTCAGAGGACGACATCTATTCAATGTAATCGCACACTGAGATTCATTTACCGAGTTCTCGTAAATTTTCCGATTTTGGGTCAGTATCGCTTTAACCGTCGCGAAAACGTGTCTTGTAAACATTGCAAAGCATTGGGATGTTTTTCGAGAAAGTTTTTTTTCAATAAATTGTAGAAAACATGAGTACTGTTTTTCTAGAACGTTTTGTATCTCGAGTAAGTACGCTTCTTTGTACACTATAAAGGCTTTCACAAACGTGTTGGGTTGTTCTTGGTCTAGGTAAGACGGCAGCGGCTAAAATTGTGGTGGTAGTTATTAAAAATTACGCTGAAAACCCTCATTCGCTTAGAAACTCCTATGCTTGGAAGTTAAGCGCAATGTAGACAGCTCAAATATTGTCACAGTGTCGTGACGTCGACGAAGGCAGCAGTCAGCAGGTCCGAGATGAAACTCTTTATTTGGCCGAACATGTGGCCGGGAAACTGAAAGTCAAACTACAGCAATACACCGATAGCGGCGAACAGAGCGTCGACCGTCGATCAATTGACAAGCGGTCAAGCGCGTCGGCTCTTATACAGGCGCTATCGAACTTTCCAGCGATATCGCTGGTGGCGGCGTTATCTCTCGACAAAGCTAGAACATTTGCGTGCGGCGCGCAATCTTAACAAAACGATCTACTACAATCGCGAAGCTTCTCGAACACTGCTTCGCGGACAGCATCGAGCGTTGATAACCGCCCTTGCTGGTCAAACCCGAATACATCAAAATAAAACAAGAAGTGGGCGGGGCAATATAGACCGAACATTGATTCTTAGTCAATCAATGAACAACGCACGCGGGCCAATGCATACAGACGACCGTATGCATATCCACGTAAGTATCCACCTGACTCGTACAATAAGAAAGTTGCCGCGCAGTTACCGCGAGCAACTGCGCGGCGGACCGCAGCGTTATGCCGTGGCAGCAGACGACGCGCCGATAGTGGCGCAAGACGGAGCTGCAGCGCCGCTAGTTCTCGCGACCGCCGTTCGGACCACCCTCCTCCGCTAGCGGAGATACGGAGCTTTGAAACTGAGTTTGTTCTAGTAACGTTGGCTTCTACTACAACATGTTTTAAAACTTCCTTGATTGTAACCGACTACACAGTATCGAAGCCCGACGCCCTAAATACTACGTCACAGGAGTTTTTCCTGCTTTTATACCAGGTTTTCGCGTTACATCCAACACGATGTTTATATTCACGGAAGCATGACATGCACAGAAAAAAAGCTCAGAGTCATTAGTGGCACAAACAATGAGTGACACACTTACTTCTCTTCCGGGCACTTCCGGTTAAGCCCACATTTCCGGTGTTCCGAGTACTCATAAAGTCTGTTTCAAAAAATGAAGCTGATAGAAAATCGTTGGTTGTGATTCTTGTTGAGTTACATTGGATACATGTCATATCGGAGCATAAGTTTACTTTAGCTAAGGGCCAATTAACTGGGAGGATAATTATTGATAATTGAACGAGTTAGTTGAAAGAGCAGCCTTTTTTGTGTGTGTGCGTGTGTGCGAGGAGCAGTGACCGTTGCGCCATCGGGTGGAGCAGGTCTCAACCACGCTTTTCTTTCTACGCGGCCTCTGTGATCGACTTTGGCAGTGCGACGAAACACAACGGTAACCCGAGGAATGCATCAGTGCGCACGCACGCCGAGGTGCAAGGGCGACTACCAGACACCTATGTCGAGAATTAGGGTCACCGACATTTTTTTTTCACCAGCTCCGTGAAACGGTACACTTAAAGTTTTTGAGTTATCGACGAGAACTCTTGGCAGCCCTTAACCTGATATTTCCTTTTCCTCATCCGGAGGAGTCTGCGATGTTGCCCTAATACCAGCTTGGGCTTCGACTGCCTTATGAAATAAAGTAGAAAATCTATTAACGGTTCCCCGCTGAGTCGAAAAGGGCGTACTCGCTCTTCTCTCCAGCGGTATTTATAGGGGAACCGCAGAAATTGGTCGATTTTTCGAGCAGGCCCGAGAACGATCAATGTGGGCGCAATACCGGGCGAGCTGAGCGCAGTGTTCCACCTCTTCCTCTTACCTATATATTTTCTCGGCGCAAGTGGCCTTGTGCGTTTATTCTTTCATTACTTCATTTTTTTAACCCGAAGAACGCAATTTCGCGCCACCGACACGACAGAAATTGGAGCTCTGAAGTGTGTAGAAAAGTGTGGAAAGGCACGCAACTACAGGAGTTTTCATACGAACTGCCAACTTACGTAATTGTATCGACCTTGCTGCTGCGTGCACATTCGTGAATGCGACGACGAAACTACTGTGTTGTACTTGTCGGTCCGTTTTACCAATAGTGAGCATAATTGTCGCCGTTTGTCATTCTTTTGTTTCTTTTTTTTTCTAGCAACCGAAGTAAAAATTACGATGGAGTAACATTGCAGCAGCTGAGCTGTTCTAGGGCTGGGCCGGACGACAGATGAGTGTCCAGGGTAGTCACGCTCCGGTTCCCAGATACGCCCGTAGATGGCGAAACTACCTGGGTCGCGGACGACGAGGTATATAGCCGCACAGAGAAACTGGGAAGCGCGGCTCTAGCGTGAATAGGGCCTCGTCACTGTAGCAGGGCCGGGTGTGGCAGGGACTGCCACACTACCTTTCCCGTGCATCTATATTCTGCTAATCATGTGTCCACAGACCCACCCGGAGAAAATCACGAAACATCAGAGAAGATCACAAGGGAATCATGGGAGAACCGCAGCTCCGCCGTTTGTTCACATTTCACTCTGGGCTGGGTCTTTGTTAAAAAGCCGTTTTAATTGGACGTCTTTTCACATAATCATACTGCAACGCAATACGCGCTGCGGCAGGAATGGGCTTATACCTGTAAATGTAGATAGAAAAAAAATTTTAAGCGTTAGAGAAAGAAATAAGCAGGTAAATAAATACACTTGGCCACCAGACGAGGATGTGTTATCGACACATCTTTTGGATGGCGGATAGAAAACTATCGGGATGAATACGAGCGTAGACACCAGGTAATGAATTACAGTCGTCAGTGGCACGTGGGAAAAACACTGAATTTAAGCATGTTAGCGCGTGTACAGTAACGTATCAATGTTATATTGTGAGCATGTTTCGTTGATGAATCTGGCGCTAAATCAGTACATTTGTTATTTGAGAATTTAGCCGAAGAGCTCACGATGCGGCGTAAGAAATTGAACGATACGATTCGGCGATGCGAAGAGAGCGAGGTTAAATTCAATATAGTGTAGAAGGGAGTGATAAATAAGTCGAGATAATAACGATCCTGTATGAATCTTACAGCATTTTTTAATCGCTTCTAGTTTCGTAATCTCACACTGCTCATAAGGGTTCCAGATAACAGATCCGTAATCAAAAACACGACGGATTAGTGACTTATACAATGGAAGCTTAGCGTCATTTAGAATGTAGATTTGTGTGTGGCGTCGATAACCTAGGTTTGAGGCGAAAGCCTTAGATTCCTCATCAAACGCAAAATTCGACCGTCGGCAGCGCCGGCGGCGGCGTCGACGTCCCGCATCGGAGGCGTCAACACGAGTGACGCAAAAATCACTTAAGTGAAATTTATCCTCACAAGTTCCCCGACGCCGCCTGCACCGCTGGCGGGAAGCCCGCTACATTAGCTCACATGCTTTGGGAGCGCGGGTCGCTCGGCCCGACTTACAGCAAGGCCGAGTGGGATGCGCTTCTGCGCAGCCCAAACCTATAGTATACAGGACCAAATCCTGGCCATTCAGTGCGCCCGCGACAGGGCCGTTAGGCTAGACCTGCCGGTCCCAACGTGGGAGTAGCCGGGTGGCACGGGGCAACCTCAGCGTCTGCACTGGACTCTTAATGATGTTCTACTCTCTCTCTCTCTCTCTCTCTCTCTCTCTCATTATGTGATTATGTCATCATATGACGTGAGCATGACGTCACAGATTGCCAAAATTTGTGGCGTCATCATGACATGACATAATGACGTAATCATATGACAGTGTCAATGGTGAGCCATCACGGAGGCAGTGAAAAGTTAGGTAAGGTGCTGAAAGCTTGCAACGCCTCCGATCCTGGAGGCAATGCAAATCGACGTTAGGTGCAAAAAGCTTTCGGAAGGGGGCGGGGATGGATCAATACATCGATTAAGAAAAAGAAGAGTATGGCTTTCGCCTTCGAGTCATCTTAGGTGAATACTGAAGGGACCCTTTGAGTTTTCTTTAGGGTTTTGTTACACATAATTAACGGTCTTAAACCATCACATGTTATGTGCGAAAGTGACACCGAGATACGTATATTCATATGCTCTATTTGCAGCAAGGTTAATAAAGGTGTAATTAAAAACAGAAGGGGTAGATTTATTACAGAATACCATCAGGATGGTTTTATTAAAGTTGGTGTTCATTTGCCAAATGTCGAACCAACTGCAAAACTTACAAAATGACTTTTGTAAGCGGTAATATCATTGGTCAGGGGACACCGCGTTGTAACGATCATTGCCCGATGCGTTACGTAATCATCATTTTGTCGTGTTCGAGGCCCTATAAAATATCTGATCTATTCACGAGTTAGCCTCGTCGTTACGAAAGCTTGCTACGAACGGACCTTCATATCGAAGAGGCTGGCTTGCTTTAGTGTCACCTTCACGTGTGAACGACGCATTGTATCCGAAATTCAATTTCGTACTCGTTTTATAACAGACAGCGGCAGGCACAAGTCCTATATGCTCATGCTCCGTTTTAGTTTTTTTTTTTTTCGTGATGCACGGACTCCGTTGAGGAAAAAAAAATCTGCAACTGCATAAAGCGCGTTTTGTGAAACGTGTCCACGGTGTAAATGGTTCACACAATACTTGTCCAGTGCGCAGCGCACGTGTTTTTCAGAGATGTGTTAAGTATGTAGAGTTACTTTGCTTATATAAAGTTGAAAAAGGTGCTCGATACCCGAAGCATGTGTTTATATAATTCAAACTCAATAAACTCTAGGAGACTTGACACCCAAGGTGAGCCGCAGCGTTATTCAGACAAAAAGCATTTTGTTCGCAAATGGTAATCGCCACTGGCCTTCAGAAATAATACTCAGAACGTCAGGATCGCTCGGAATTTGCGCCTACACACAAATATACTCTAATGCAGGCTTAGTATTCCATCTACCCAATGTTACTGTCAAACAAGTTGATGTAAGTGAAAGCAGTATATAAGAGTGTAGTTTCAATTATTTTCTCACATTGTACAGAAAGATCCCTTTATTTTGATGCTTGGTCTGTGAGATGTATAGATTGTCTATATTTTGGGCCGTATATTTCCCGTATTACAAGCCACTGGGGATCTTTTGTCCCTGCAATGGAAGTAAACTATACAATGGCTTTACATATATGCATAACAAATTAATATGCTGAACTCTTCAAAGGGCCTACAACGCAGCTTCAATTTTAACGCAGTAGCGTTAAAGAGCTGGTTTCGCAGAAATTCCGGTGTCGGCATCGGTGTCGGCATCGTTGGCTGTGAGCGAAAAATCATCTTCTCCATGACCGACAATTCGAGAAAGATGCAAATAAAATAAATAATAAAAATATTCGGTTCGAGTGAGAATAGAACCCAGGCCGTCTGCGTGGCAAGCAGATGTTCTACCACAGAGCGCCGCTATAGCTTGAAACTTCTTCGGAAAAAAACACTTTGTAAATGTCATGTAGTGGAAGGAGTCTCCTTAACGCACGTAATATTGCGTGGCAGAAGCGTAGGATCGCGCCAGGCATCAAAACATGTGAATTGCGCAACGAGTGGGTGTTTTAAAGGCCCGCCCATTACAAAGCACTCAGATATATTTAATCATCAGCGGCAAATGCATCAACAAAGTGAGCAGCTGCGTAGGTTCGCGTGTTGCCTTACGGACGCGTATACGGGTCCTTCGCTGATTCGCAAAAGGAAGAATTACGGCGTAGTGGGCACTTAACAACTGCACTTGCAGTAGGCATTCTAGGATAGCTTGAAACGACCAATGTTAGAAGCACAGTCGTTCGTTTCCTTAAGGCGTGGTTGAGGCATGCACCGAGAACCGAAGCGAGGCTAGCAGTTGAGAAGGCGATGCGCACGGGGCCTGATTACGCTATCGCGTTCTACTCTTGAAGGCGAAGCTCAAGCGTCCTCCAAGTTTTTTTATGCACTGTATTGCATGACGTCATTTCTTCGATTTCTCCCTGTATTATCCTTCGCCCTGGGGGCACAGTAAAGCTTACAATATCTCTTTAGAGTACCTACATTATATTTTTGTTATGGTTGTTTTCATTGTAATGCGGCCTTCTCGTCTTTATCGAACGCAGGCATGGTCTTGATTCAAGTAAGCGAAGTTGCACCGAGTTTCTCCCATTTCTTGTTTTCTGGAAAAGTTGATAACTGCATTTCACGCTAAATATTTTCGTGGTGGACATTCTGTACTTGTGCCTAATTCTGGCGAGCCTTCCTTCTTTATTTTCCTTTTTTCTTCCGTTCACACGCGCCAATGATATCGCGCACGAGAGAAAGACCGAAGCTGAAGGAGAAGAAGAAACGCCTAAGAAGCCATGCGGGTTTACGAACGCGCCCCTTCGACCACTACGCGCCTCGGCAAGGACTCTACAATGCTGAGCAGCTTCCAGTCGACCTTCCCAAACCCTTCGCCCTCGCCGACTCAGCAGCGCGACGTACAGAGCCCTCGCAAGCTCGCCGCCATAGTGATTTCGGGTCTGACCGTCGGGCTGGCCTGCATCTTCTTCCTCTGGGGTCTCTCTCACAAGATCAGGCGGTTCCAGGCGGGCGTTAACAGCGACGAATTGACGTCCAACAACGATTCATTCTGCTGCGTCGCGTTCCTTGAGGGCCTGCGCGTTGACCGCGACCGAGACCCCTGCGAGGACTTCCAGCAGTACGTGTGCACGCGCAAGGAGACCGGAGACGCGAAGACTTCGGCGTTTCGTTGGAACGCGTGGAACGCCCGCGAGGCTCTGGCCCGTTCTCGAGACTACCCCGATGCGCTTTCGGGGAAGTTACTCGATATTCTACGATCGCAGTGCGAAGCCTCCTGAGCAGGGGGCCGTTGGAATTCGCTAAGGAAATGGCACCGGCGATCTTGCACGCTAGCCAGCTGCCACGTACTTTGAACGCCGACCAGCTTCTGCTCTTTATGGCGTTCCTTCTCGCTGCAGGCTGCGCATCAGAACACCCTGTGGACATCTCCGTCGTCGACTCCGCCTCACCCGACACTTAAAGTCGACGCGCCCTTGAGAACACTCGGCGCCTCTTTGTCATCCTTCAACAACACCTGTCCTCAGTGCATCGAAGGCGTGCTTAACGTGGTAAAAGATCACACGCAAATGTCGGTACGACTGAGCGACTACTTGGCTTTCGAGGCAACCTTTGACGATCGGCTGGACAGTGTTGTATCGAGTTGTAGCCCCAACTTGTTCCGCCAATCCAATGCCACGACGGCGTGGGACACCTTGTCGGGCCGCGTCTTCCAAACAGCGCACCTCCACGTTCGAATGGTCTGCGTCGATTTACCCGGAAGGATCTTCACAGTTTTCAAGCACCTGGCGAGACGTGTCTCCACACCACTGCCACTGGCGTCGGTTTTGACGCATGCCGTCGCGTCCGTCTATCAAGAACTGGCCGCTGCGAACGGCTCGTCCAACCACGAATCCAAGTACCGTTGCTTGTTTGAGCACAGCCTGCCCAACATATGGGTTAACTTTTACTCCGAGGTGCTCGTCAATGCGCCGAAGAACCAGCTCGCCAGGGACATCTATGTCAAGGTTACCAACGCCGTCGAGGAAGCCGTGGACAAGCTTCTGGCTCCGGGAGAAGAAGAACCGTCGCTTGATTACATTCAGGACTGAGTCCCTTTCTACCGTACAATGAATTGCCGCGTAATCTGACACCTGCGGCGCCGGCAGGTACCTTCAGTGCGCTCTTTCTCCTGATCAAGGACTACGAGTTTCGGCTGGAGAGTACTAGAAGACAAGTGCACTTTCCTAGGTGGCTATTTACGGGTGATAAGGTGTACGTCTCGGAGCCATGGGTGGTCTTTACGCCGTGGTCGTACGCGCTCCTGGATGTGCTCAACTCCCGGAAACGTCTGATGAACGCTCCGGTACTAGGCGTCCCAGTAGCCAAGGCCCTCTGGCACTTCCTGCTTGAGAAGGAAGGCAAACTGACTGCCGCTTTGCTGAACAACGAAAGTGGCCTTCTGTCTTGCCTCGTCGGTAAGACGGGCACGCTGACGCAGCGCAAGGAGATTCTAGAAGTCGTGCTCGCTCTTAGGACAGTTCTGAGTGCGACCAAGACTGACGGGTGGGACAAGTCGCGAAACGTGTCGGCTAACTGGCAGAGTGTCTCCGAGAGCCAGTTGTTTTTTCTCAGGCTCGGCGACTCTCTTTGCGACGGCGGAGATTCGAACCTGACGAAGCTGATCAACGTGGTTCTGCCACGTGATGCAATTTTCGCGGCAGCTTTCAAGTGCCCGGATCGAGGTGTCAATTCAAAGCGGCCGCGTTGTTTCGATTCTGCAATGAGCATGGCTTTAACAAAAGACTTGAATAAATAGAGAGAACTAATGCGTATAATCTTTTTACCAAGTGGAGTGTGTGTAAATTTTCAGCTTCTATATTTTCTATGATAATTGAGCTTTCTGTACAAAGGAGCGACTACAAAGGTCTGGAGACCTGAAAATTATCCTGTTAATTCGTGCAATTTGCTACTTCTCTCGTTAGAACAATGATTGCTAGGCTTTGACTATGCGGATGAAAGGCGCGGAAAGCGAGCAATGTGGCTATCAGATTTCATTTTAGGGGCGAAGCTCCTTAAGGCGGCACCCGTTCGTCCCTCGTAGTCGTCGTGGTCGTAGTAGTGAGTAACAAGTCTTACGCTTGACCTCCAAGGTGGTGCCGGTGGAGATTTCTCCTGTGCGTTGTTGAACAATAAAAATTTGCAGCGTGCGCGTTAACTAAAAGCCGAATTCTTCTGTCTCTCATTCCCCATTAGCAGCCATTGGCATGTTCCAGTAGGAAACGTTAGTAGAAGTAGAAGTGTAAGTGTTAGCTAAAAGCCGACTTCTTCTGTCTCTCATTGCCATTAGCAGCCATTGTTTACCTCCAAGGTAGTGCCTGGTGAGATTTCTCCTGTGCGTGATTAAACAATAAAAATTTTGTCAAAACGCCGTTGATTGATGAAATAAACCAACGAAAGACGCCAGATGTTTTGTAAAAGCAGAACGAAAGAACGCCAGATGTTTTTCTTAAAGTGTAGTAGTAGTAGTTATATGTAGCCACCTCGCCCGATCGTCAACGGCGAGGTGGACCGGCAACGGCGCGAGGACCCTGCCGTACGAGAGTTAATCACACTAAAAGACATACTTTGCGGGCGATACACTCTAGTGAGCTTTCAACTTTTCGTCTTAATGTACATGATAAAGAAATTATTTCTACGAAAAACGCAAGGCACACCTTGAGCAATATGTTTGGTTTTGGGACGCTAAATCGAACCATGAGGCGATGCGAAGCCGAGCACTTGCACGATCGCGTTCCGTTGGCTTTCGTTGGGCATGCTACCGACCTCGCGTCGTGGAAACGCGCGTCCTGTCTTCCTCTAGCCTTGCCTTTAATTCGCACAGGGCGAGCGGCGAATGCGGTCGCTCTTGGCGCTCTTTCGCTCGGGAGCGGACTTCTTCCTTGCATTTCACCGATCACAAGTGATAATGAAGGGACCACGTAAACCAACAGTACAATAAAAGTTTGATGTTTAATATATACACGATGTTTCACACTCTTTATATTATGTACTGGGCGCATTTCACGGAAGAGTTTCACGGTTTACAGATGATTCCCTCCGTAGCTTCGCCCCACTCATCATCATTCACCCCGTGGATATGCTGTGATTTTTTTGCATAATTCGACAACCAATCAAATCGGTTGCTACTACTACTACTACTACTACTACTACTACTACTACTACTACTACTACTACTACTGCTACTACTACTACTACTACTACTTCTTCTTCTTCTTCTTCTTCTTCTTCTTTGAAAGTTGACTCCCGTCCTGTCTACAGTTTCTTTGTCTTCTACTGCTTCGCGCATAGGTGTTTGCATAGGATCAAATCCCAGGCTATAAATAGAGTGCAATTTCTTTTTAGATTATGTTCGTTTCGAGCATAAAAAGACTATACTCTGGATGTGGCTCGAGAAAAACAGGACGTCGAACATGGCGGTGCCTTCAGCAAAGTGATTATATGCAACAGTACACCGCAAAATGGAGGCTCATTTAATCCAAACATCAATGTATCTTGCTCTTTCATAGCCGCTAGTAGACACAACTGTCTAATGCAGGTTGTGTACAAAAATGTGTACAAATCATTTCAAAGGGTTAACTAACAAGCGTGTCATCTTTTTCTGGGCTTCACTGTGTTACAATACCAACTACTATAAACAAAGAGCAGCCAGGACATCATCTCTTTTAAAACTACCAATTCCTGGCCAATCCACCAGCGTGGCTGCGTGCCACGATTTAAAGGTCTGCTCTACTCTACTCAGCATCAGCTGTTGCACTATCGCGGTGAAGAGACGGGTTGAGTAAAATCATTGTCGGTTTGCCTTTTGCTTAGCTCCCAGCTTTGAAACCTAATAGCGCTTGCTAACCACCTCTCATTTCTGCTTCCAAGTATTGCCTTTTCCCGCTAGAGGTTTCCTGAATCTTTTGTTAGGCTCCTGCATCGACTGTTTTTCTACAGATAAAACGTTTACTCAATGAAACATTGGTTGATAGGCTGATGTGGCCAAGAAACACAAGACGCTCATATTTTGGGCACTCGCCAATGTTTGCTCGTTTACTGTTTTTTTGTGCCTTTTCTCATAAAACAACAGGATGTCATGGATACCGGGCTTCGAAAGCATTGGTTCAGCATTTCATTGTGTAAGAACACAAAAAACGATAATAAAAATCGCCATTTTTTTAGAAAAGCTATGATTGATGGTCTAGTGATCCTGTGTATGCATATGGGTGTGCACCGTGCTCTCAATGGCTTTCTTATTTTATGTTTCTCCACTTTCACCACAAAATACAAGAAGAAAGGCGGTCTGTACACTCTCTTGCACGCGCCATTTGAATGCGCTCCTGGTGTCGTGAAGCGAGTTCTATTAGGATTTTTCCCGAGAAGACATGGAAAAAAAGTGAAGAGAGAAGAAAATCAAATGAAAAAAAAAATCATTTTGCAATCTGTGTTCTCGGGTGCGTGGATTTATGACCCAGTGTGGGGGTGTTCTTGCACCATTACGCAAAGTTTGTGCCAAGATGGGCTTCAAGTGGCCACAAATGGTCTTTGCATATAAGTACAAACAGTAAAAAGAAAAAAAATATCACGCAGTGAACGCCGCAAGGTTTTTCCATTCTGCCTTTCGCGACAAAACATTTTCTTGTCGCCCAAACAAGAAGCATTGTGTTTCGTTACATGCTTAATATTTGTCAAAATGTTATTCGTTCTTGCAATTGCATGCTCAAATGACTGCCATTTAGACACAAAACTGGGCAAGTTTGTAGAAAGGCTCCGTCATACTGAACCCCCCCCAAATAACCTCAAGCTCAATGTATGAATTTTGCATTGCTTCATGCGCCTCGCGGATAGCATCCTCTGAGCTAACATTAAGTTCATCGTTTCTAAAGCCGCGGGCGCTGGTTCGATTTCCGGCTACCGGGCGGCCGCATTCGATGGTGGCGAAATGCAAAGAACGCCCGTGTGCCTAGATCTAAGGCTCGTTCACACCTGCGACTAGTACCGGTCGCGCGACCAAGTTAGTCGCAGAGCGACTGGTCGCAAATGGTCGCAAATGGCCGTCTTGGTCGCTAAGCGAGTGCTTTGGCTCAGTAGCTCGCTGCTTGATTTTTCAGTCGCGCGACTGCAGTCGCAAACCTCTGAACCATTCACATGCGCAGGAACAGGGCGTCAGCTTATTTTACGGGGCAATGGAAATGAGAGCTATATGCGAGCAGACGTGAATTCTGTGTGGCGACGGGCAAATGTAGCACGCAAGTGTGAACATCGGTCGCCTTGAGTCGGTTTTTGGTCGCAAGTCGCAAGTGGCACAGCGCGACCGGTGCTAGTCGCAGGTGTCATAGTAATAATAATAATTATTATTGTGGTTTAACGTCCCAAAACCACGATATGATTATGAGAGACGCCGTAGTGAAGGGCTCCGGAAATTTCTACCACCTGGGGTTCTTTAACGCGCACCTAAATTTAAGCACACGGGCCTCTAGCATTGTGAATGAGCCCTTAGGTGCACGTTAATCAAAGCCACGTGGTCGAAGATACACCGGAGTCCCCTACAACGGCGTACTTCATAATATTATCGTGGTTTTGGCCCGTAAAACCCCAGCAATTATTTATATTATTATTCTAAAGCCGTGTAGTTGCAATGAAGTAATTAACACTGGCAACACAACAGTAGCGCTGTTATCGTTATTGCTTGCGTGTTGCCTGCTTTCGTGCGCGCTATTAATATTAGCCCGAATGTGCACACACAACTGTGTTGTACGAAATTGCAAGGGCGTTTGGCGCTATACTATTAGATTGCGTATGTATTCTCCTATCACTTATGCGCAAGAACAGCCAAATAATGCTCAAGTCCTCAAGCGAAGTTGCGAGAGAGTTGTTAGTTTATCCAACCAAGCGCAAATTAACTTCAGCCGAAACTGTCGGTTCGTTCAGTAAACTTCCATCCGCTTCTGCATATCTGCATGGTGTCCTTATCAAGCGTTTAAGATTGACAGGGCAGACACATAAGGGCACCAGCTATGGTGATATTTTATTTGGTAACAATCATAGCTATCACTCTGTACACTGCTAAAGAACCAACTAGCTCAAACCGCAAGCCTTCTAGCATTTAACTTATCGAAATAAATATGCTTAAACTCACGGCTGGTGGTCGTTGCACTCTCATCCTGCTGGTGTTCAAGTAAGGTTTTCAAATAAGAGATGTTATTGCCGTCTTTGTATAAATTCTGTTTCTATAGACGAGTAATCAGCCCCAGACTAAGGCGATACTATTTCGCAAGGAGAAAATAACTGCAAGCTTCTGGAGAGCCGGTCAGACGCGCAAGTTGGCTGCTTTGCAGATGGTTTACGCGATGATACAAGCTGTAACGACAAGAATGTCGTTATAGAGTCACATTTGATGCAGAGCGTTTTATTTTTTTTATTTTTTTTTTCTGCACTGCACGTGGCAAACGGGCTGCTGCTATGCGGATAGCTGGCTTCCAGGGTAGAATCGCGGTGGAGTCACTGTTCGACATGGAGTCCGCGTAGAATGTTCGTTCGCGTGCAAGGCTAGGCGAGTGTCTCGGTGTCGTGGTAGAACAAATGATCGCGCCTGCCTTATGATCTGTGGGTTGCCTAAACCTCAGTGATGGATCGTGATACCGTATAGGTTTACGAGCTTTGGGCTGCCGCCTTAGCTGCGTGCGTAGAAAGGCTCGCTGACGATTTATCTTGCGAATACCGGAATGCCTACTTCAGTTTGCATCCCGATGCGATGTTTCTATAGCTGCAGGTACGTACGTACGAAGCGTAGTACAACTTTGTCATGGGTGCAGCTTTGCCTGCGGGAACACGCGGCTTGCAGTAAACTAAGTTACCGAACATTGTCCGCTCTAGCAGCACCGGTGATGTTTATGCGCTGCGTACTATGGAAATCATCCGGTGGTTTGTTTGTTTATAAATGCATATTCGATTGCTGTTTTCAAGTGCTGGAATTGCTTGTGACAGCATAGTGGCAATATATATTGCAATGTGAAAAACGATTTCTCTCCGTCAAATTGGGTCATAACGAAGGAAATACGCAAGCTTCTTAGCAGCGTTCTGGCCTTGGTGGCGTGAAGCTCGTGTGAAACGGCAAGGGAGCAAGCAGCGGACGACACGAGCTAAGTCATATTACCTGTAGCTGCTAGCTGACTACATCATGACGACAAATACAGCATGTATTTGTTATTAAGCAAACATTTACTTAGGACTCCCATGTGTGTGCTATTGGGGGACGTGAAGGGGGATGTTCAGCACGATTCCAGTACTCGGTAGGAAAACAAGCTTTCGGTGTACTCCCCACCTCTTAGTTTAGCCAGGTGTTTTCTTTTGCACCCCTCTCTTTTCTCTCTCCTCGCTTTTACCTACATACACAGTTGCCGTCTTTCTCCGATTTTCAGTGCTCTGGTTGGATCTGCTCCGCGACGCCTGATACATTGCCCCAACTCGTTACTGAAAGCAGTACGGCATACTGGGCGAGTTGGTACAGATTCATCGTTACTGCTTAACATCGTTCTTTTTTCTGTTCTTTATATCCAGGTGCATTTTATAGCGTACACCACGAGGTCATTTTACGCCGCAGTTTGTGATCGATAACTTTCCTTCGCACACTTTCGTGAGTCATGGTTGTTTGCTTTTGTTCTGCGCCTCTTTGAGTTCAACTGGCTAGCCACAAGCGAATTCACTATCCTCCTGTCGTGTATGCAGGTAAAGCTACCACTTTAGGCACAAAAATTATCTCTGGTTTGGTTCTAATCTCCAGGTACGCTGCTGTCAATGAGGGCCATTCTGCACGTATCGTTAGCTGAATCGTCCTTGCAAGAAATGACACCGTATGCTTAATTCACAAGGTCCATTACAGCCACGCCCACTTGCTCCTATGCGGACGGCGTGTGAGGAAACGTCACTCAGAAGGCACTAGTTTTACAGGTTGGGCGTGGCGATCCACATTAACGTTTCAGCAGAGCCGCTGAGCCTATATACTCTGGAAATATGACAGTGAGCCATTCGTGGGTCATTATTAAAGCTAAAAGCTCCGGCGGAGAAGCTTGACCGAGCGGCTCTGTCGATGAACTATTGGCAGTACAGTACCCCATATGACCTACGCATTTTGGTGTCTAAACACCATTTATTTGACAAGCTGGGATACAGTACAAGCACAGAAACACTTAACAAATCTTGAGTAGACCCTTATCCTTTACTTAGGCGTCTGGTAATGACACCCGCACCTAGGGATCCTTCAGGTGTGCGCCTCCGTACCTCGGAGGCACGGAGGCGCACCCATGAAGGCTCCCTACCCGCACCTCGGCGTTCGTGTTCTCTGGTGTATTCCTCGAATTAACTTTGCGTTTCGTCGTACTGCAGTAGCGGATCTCAGGAGCCATGTAGAAAGAAACGCGTGGTTTGTGTCTGCTCCGCCAGGCACCGCAGCGATCTAAGTTGCTCACAAGAAAGCCTTCTGCTCTTTCACTAAACTCATTCAATAAATTTTGATTAATTATTCTGGCAGCTAATTGGCCCTTATCTTAAGTAAACTTATGCTCCGATACCATAAGTATCTAATACAACTCTTATCTCGAACCAGAACCACCGAGTTCATAACAGTTTTATTTTTTTTATTTTTAAAGCACGTCGTTTTCTGAATATTCGGAAAACCGGATATAAGCGTTCGACCGGAAGTGCTTCGAAGAGAAACAAGTGTGTCGCTCATTGTTCATGTCACTAACATACACATCTATATCCTGCAAGAGGCCGTAATTTAAGACGTATGCATTCAGCGCGAGATAAAAAGAAGAGAGCGCACGTAATCGAAAGCCCTAAAAAAAAAAAAAGAACACGACAGCCTCAGTTGCTACTAAAATATTTACGTATACCTGTCTCATCTGTGCTTGTCACGCGCGAAAATGCAAGCGTTAGTCGCCCCGGAAAGCCTTGGCAGTATGCAGAGTGAGGTTGGGGCGGGACGAGTTTTTATTTTTCCTTTTTTTTTCTTCCTTGCGGCCGTTGCTAGTGAGCGTATGAATATGCAATGGCTAGGATTGCGGGGCAGTGCTGCCTCTCCTCCGGCCGGTCAGCGCAGCGAGCGCCATGTTCTGCGGCTTTGCCGCATAGCGCTTCTCCTAAAGAAGTAAATGACGAACGCAAGTAAACACCGGTACACTGATGGTGCAAAGGAAATAAGCACGCGGTAACGACCGCAAGTTTCGAAAACATGCGGGCTAAAAGGACCCGGCCGTAGGTACTGTAAGTACCGGGAGAGGGCAACTCGCCGCTGAGTCATTAAAAGCGGGCACCACCACACAGGGATTTGGTGATGCGGCACATCGTTGCAGGTGATTCCGTGTAAGCATAACGCGAACTCCGCACTTCGTTTAATCCGAGCTCGCCCTCAACGCGTGCAGACGCTTTGCATATTGGCTGTCACGGTGATTTCTGGGCTTGAGTTAACGATCATTGCTTCCAAGCAAATATGCCACTCTTTTCCCCTGCCCGCATCGTCTGCGCTCCCATATAAGGCACGCGGTGTCTCGTTTACCCCGCTTCCCAAGCCACGCGGGAAAGCTGACGCGTCGGGAAGTCTTCCGCGTCACGGAACCCTGAAGCGCGGATGCCGAGCCGTTCTTACAAACAAACGCGGAATGTGATTCGGTTAGCGATCGTCGATTCCGCGCATTTCTTCTTCCCTGGCAAAAGAGATACGAGAGCCCGTATTTGTCTTGCCTTCCGGCGTTACGTTCGGGTGAGCGTCGTGTGTTATCTTAGTGATGTGGTTCGAAAGACTAGCGATGCGAGCTTTTTCACTTCAGATATATGGTATAAGGGAAAAAAATTTTACTCTTTCGTTTGTGTTATTGCTTCCCTAGTGGCTGATCTCGTGCAAATGCTCACGGTATTATACGTGTCGATTGCGTGCTTCTGGGTGGCTAAGCGAAATTACTGATGCGATTTTATATTTCCATGCGACAAGAAAAGAGTAGCAGTCGAAAAAGTCACATGGCACTTATGCAATCACCTAAGGCGACTCGAAGTCCAGCGTCATCTTCTTTTGCTTCTTCTTTCTCTTCGTACTCGATTTTATCGATCCCCCCTCTCATCTTCCCCGAAATTTCTCTGCACCTCACGGGGTTTTGCTGTATTTCTGAGATCGGCCCACCTATGAACAAGCGACGATGTCATGTGACGTCATCTTGACGTCACTATATGCAAGGTCATAGTGACGTCACCACGTTATGTCATGTGACGTCATGATGACGTCACACAACATAACGCCGCCGATGCCGACTGTCACTTTTTGTGTCTGATGAGCCATCTAAGGCTTTCTCCTTAAAAGTCGAAGCAGTCACTACAGAAACGAAGAGGAAGGACAGTGCCATGCTGAGGATATTGCTACGGCGAGGACAGTGACATGGCTCTCACCAAGGCAAGCTTCAATTAACTAATACAAACACTTTCCGATTGTGCTCAAGGACAGGAGTAAACCCTTACGATTTATGCTGGAAAGAGAGAGAGCAAACGACGCGTGTAAAAATATTAGAGCTTAGCTTTCTCTTCGGGGCCGCAATGACACCGTTAATACACCTTTCAACTTATATATATATATATATATATATATATATATATATATATATATATATATATATATATATATATATATATATATATACCTGTGAATTGAGGTGTGTATTATACAGGCACGCCCATTTAATTTAAGCGGGCGTGTTCTGACCTTGTCAGCTGAGGCAGCGTTGTGATTGAATCTAACCAATTTATTCACGCACCAAATGAAAAACAGAACATGCCGCGTGTATCAGCGGCGTAGCCAGGGGGAGGGGGGTTGGGGGGGTTCAACCCCCCCCCCCCGAAATTTTTCAGTTTTGCTGGCGTATATATATACACGCGCACATACAAACGCACGCACGAACATACATAAAGTATGGTTGAACCCCCCCCCCCCCCCCCCCCCCCCCCGAAAAAAATTTCTGGCTACGCCCCTGGCGTGTATTACTCCAGATGTAAACATCACGGCACGCACGCACGCATAATGTAAATTGGATGATATGGAACCTTAAAGGAAACAGCTGTGCAGGGCTCAGGATGATACTTTAATGCAAATGAGCACTGAAATTACAATGACGCCGGCACGGTGTACATCGTTTCAGGCTCCCTTACAACGGTAATTAACACCCTGCCTGCTTGTCTGACGAGTCGCGCGGGCTCTTCCCCTTCGGCTCGTAATAGTAGAGCGTGTCTGCCGTCAGTGTCTTCTCGCCAACGCAAGGTGCTAAAGCTTGCGTGTGGCGTGGGCCACAAAAATTTTCGCTTCTTGCCTGTCGTGAACCCCATTTACGCCTCTTTAGAGCTCAACGAGTTCTAAAGAGGCTCTATATAGCAGTGACGCGTCACAGTACGGGAAGCCCTTACGCTATATTGCGCTTTGATATGCAGTTCTGCACGGCTTTACGAGCGCTTATGAGTGTATGTCGAGCTTGGCGGTGGGAGGTTGAGAAATGTGGCACTTTTATGAGCGATACACCAGTGGTCGTAGCTTGTGGTTGCTGTAGAGGGCTGCAATTTTATGCGGAGAACAGTACTCGGGCATTTTTTACAGCATAAACACGGAATTTAATTTGCCGGTGCTACGGAGTTCCGTGTTATGACGCTGACATCCACGTCAAAAAAAGAAAGGAGCGGGGACACAAGAAAGATTAGTGCAGCTTGCACCAAGTCGCGCAAGGATGGGTCGCGGCAGAGCTGGTGGGCTTCTAGCTGGTCCTGGCTTGGCTATAGGCTTTTATCCTCTCACCTGTCTCTTTCCAACCCCTTGCTATAATATGCTATACATGGCTATGCTTGCTACCTTTATTATCTTTTATCTTTTTTTAGTCTGTGTCTTTCTCTATATATGTATTTGTTTCTCTGTCTTTCTATCTTTTCCTCTCTCTCTTTCTTTCTGTCTTTTTTCCCTTCAATCTTTCTTTCTATCTTTCTTTCTTATCTCTCTCTCTTCCTCTCTGTAGTCGTTCTCTCGCTTCTATCTTTTTCGCTCTTCCATTTCTTTCTATTTATCTCTTTATTTTTCTTTCTATATCTTTCTTTCCTTCTCTCTCTCTCGGTACTTGTTCTCCCCTCCTCCTTTCGCACCTCCTCACCTTCAGATCTGTCCTCCTCTCCTCACTTCCCTTTCCCACCACCTCGCTATTCTATTCTATACAAGCCTATGATATATGCTCCGCAAGCGGATTTTATTCGTTATGATGAAGCCGCATGACTGACAGACAGGCTGAGCCACCTCGCTCGACAAAGTCTGTCTTTCGAGAAACAACAGCTAATGTGCGTGGCTTTGCTGGGACTTTTCACCCGGTTCCGGAGTGGCTTGGACTTCTGGACGCTTGTGTATGTTTACCGGACTTTTGAAGGCTCCCTGGTCTGTGTGAAATTACTTGTGTTTTGTGCACGCCAGTGTAGTTCTAATGCAATGAATTCTATTGAAATAGTTGACAAGATTTGATGGCATTATTCCCATGCATTAAAGGGGGGGGGATGTGCATGGATAGCCGAGTGGTTAAGACGCTCGCCTTCAGATCGTGGGTACGCGGGTTCAAGTCCCACCTCGCTAAGAAATTTTTTTCGCCAAGAATATCTCTCTCTATATTTCTTTCTCTATCTCTCTCTCTTTCTCTTTCTTTCTCGCTCTCTCTGTACTCGTTCTCTCGCCTATCAGAATTATTGCATCCCACGCCGGACAAATAGGTCCAAGCGTTCAGAAAGCGAAGCAGAAGAGGAACAAGAGGAAGGCGATGAAGAGGACGAAGAGTGCGCGTGCCGGTTCATCACGATGATAATCTTCTATCTACGACACACGGAAAACCTCGACCATAACAGCTCTGCCGTAATATAATACGCAGTTTTAGAATAGCGTACGCAAAGATAGCGTTCGTCGCGTTCCCCCGCTATTTCCGTCACTTAACGGGGGGCCCACAGATCTCAACCACGTGCTTCATTCAACGCGGCCTATGAAATCCGCTCCGGCAGTGCGACGAAACAAAAGGTAACCCAAGGAATATAACAGGGCACACGAATGCAGAGGTTCGAGCGCCACTGCGAGACACCTAAGTCAAGGTTTAGAGTTGCCTCCAGTTCTCGGCTCATTTTGTCCCATTGTCATAAGAAGGTGACTTGACAGCCGTATTTTCCATTGCGACAACAGCGGGGTGCTCACTAAATGTTTCAAGGCATCTGTGTCCAAAGTCGTTTATTGCTATCGCAGCTTGAAACCGCGGCAGTATAGGTTAAGTATACTACATGGTGTCATCCCCATTTTATACGTCTTACGGCAAGTTATAGAAAAATTGTGAAATTATAGACAGATAAGGGTGTTACGCGTGATAGAGAGAGAGAGAAAGTTCTTTAATGAAGAACACAGAATTCTGCAAAGTCGTGAAACACGCGAAACAGCAAAACACCCATAAGGGTGTAAGTGTTTTAGAATGATGTGAAGAGACTGCGAGCCGTCGTCCGGGGCTGCAAAATTTACGCGGTAGTAAAGGGTTTTATAATCACTTATGATCATCGTATTGCGGGCAACTTGAAAATGTGTGCAGTGCGTGCTATGTGTAGCAGCTACTAAGAGAGTTTGTGACCTATTTAAGCAACGCATAGAGTTTGCTGCGCCATCAGGATTGAGAGAGTGAATGAATAAAGGGCGACAGTAGTTTCCGTTCCTTTAGGAACGGAAACTTCTGCTCTCGGAACGTTCCACGAGACAATATGGCGTCACAACGCGCCCGAGTCTAAACAGCCACAGTGGAAGACTTATGCGCCGCCCCTGTGCGAGCTTCGCAATAATATAGCTGTCAACGTGGCGCTGTGAATCAGAGTTATGAGCCGTTGTTTTCCCGCCCATCTGTTGTATGTACGCAGTGTGCCCATTGGCGGACGCTGCCTTTATCATTCTTTATTGCACGCTTATAAATCCAAAGAGGCAGTAAACTTCAAGGCCGGCGTCTCATGAAGGCAATATTGACCGAGTTGACTGTCACGAGTAATGAAGAAGAATGCGGTGCAGAACATCAAGAACTGCCCCTTATATAGCGGAGTCGCATGTGTTGTGCAAAGGTCACCGCGCGGTTGCTATGGCAGTGCGACGCAATACCATATACGGTGTTTGAGATGAATTCAGTTTCTGCGTATAAATTTTTCTAAGTCGCGTTAAGAAATTGAATCATAGTCGGTTTCGACAGGCCTTACCTTAGTTATTGGGACTTCGTAAAGAAGAAAAAAAGACGGTCAAGGGCTCTAATACTGATCTCTTTCCAGCCTGAGTATTCCCGCTATTTCAAGCTATGAACCGTAAACATAAGCAAACCATTCTGCCAAAGTGGATTGTTTCATTTATTCTACTGCTTTACTACTCATTTATTCTATCGCTTTAAGTACTATGTGTTCCATTGGTGCGATGTAATGCCAGATCGTTTCTGCGTTGATTCTCAGCGCAGAGGTTCCAGTTAAACCCCACGAAGTCCGGACAAACAATAATGTTCTTCCTTCCATCCATCCATAGACACGACACGGATGTCCAAACTCTAGAGACAGAAACTCGCGCTGAAACCAAGCGTTCGCGCCTCTCATAGATCTACGGGCATGTCGGCGTTGGCGCAGGCCTTCCATCGCTTCGGGGTCTTCTCGCAGCCGCCGTTGCCTTTCCCGCTCCCTAGTGGTGGGCTAACTGTTGCCTTCTTCTTTTAAATGCCAATGCATTTCTTAGTCGGGCTATGTCAGGCGTCCGGCGTTGTCCGCGCGCCTCTCCACTCTCACTCCCTCTCCCATAGCAACAGCTGCGGGCGCGCGCACTTATCCTCGCCCCTAGCAACCGGAGCAGGTGGTGCGGGCGGAGCAGCGGAGAGTGAGTGGAGCGCGCTCTGGCGTTTGAGGGCGCTCGCATCGCGGGAGCTCGGCGGAGGTCCTGCGTGTGTGGAGAGAGTGTAGAGAGGGTAGGTGCAGTGCTTCGCCGCTCCTTCTCTCGCCGTTCGCTCTCTCCTCCCTGCGCCACAGCCTCAATGCAGTGCGTTAGAAACGCGTTTGTAGCGTCTGTGCTGCCTTGGCACAGCCTGAAAACAGCGCCTTCTAAACGCGTTTGTGCTGCATTGAAGGCGGTGGCAACATCCCTGAGGTGATTACGAACGCACGTAGGAAGCGTTCGTTGAAAGAGGCACCCAAAAGGGAGACACTTGAGCGCGTCGATGTGTCCAGCTTTACGACATTAAAATTACTACGCCGTGTACTCTCGGCGCAAGAAATGCATTCGCATTTCCTCACGATTCCCTTCGGGGAGGTGGGGACATTTTTTTTAGTGGACCAGTGGCGAGTAGCGGTATTTACCCAATTGTTGTGGCGCATAGCCGTTTATGATGATGGCAGTTTTCGGATAGGCCGCACAAATTTCTGTGGCACGTACCCGCATTCGTTGGGCTAACTGTTGTCTTCTTCCTTTTTAGTGGACCAGTGGTGAGTAGTGGGATATACCCAACTTCTACCCACAGCTTCGCCGTTAAAACGTCATTCATGTCAACGATTGTCATTTGCAGAGAACGACAATTGTCGCGTGTGCTTAGATTTAGGCGCACATTAAAGAACCCAGGTGGTCACCTCTGTGGAACGGAGGTAACCACCTGGGTTTAGGGGAGAGCTTACCTCTGTGGAACAGAGGTAAGCTCTCCGCTAGAAATATAAACCTGGAACTCAAACGCTTTATAGTCAAACCTTCTCTATATCGAACTCGGGCACATCGATTTTGCTCTTATATCGAACTTTTTCCGAACACGGAAGCGCTTTAACATCACTGCATAAGAAAACCTACGGCTACATCGAACAAAAACAGCTGAAACCCTTGATATGTCGAACATAGGGCACTGCGAAACAAACCAAGAAGTTGGCTTTTCCGTCACGGAAGTCGGCTTTTCCCGCATGCATTTGGGAGACTGAGGGGTGTGACTAATTAGGAGGTTGCCGCGCGGAGCGACAAGAAACTACCGCCTGCCATCGCATGCTTTCTCCCATAATTACTCGTCGTCTTGCCCGTCGGCGAGGTCGCCGTTCGCTACTCCGCTCCCTTTGTTAACGTAATGGCTACCGTAAAACGAAACAGTATGACTGTTCTCCGCCAGGCTGGCGATAATCAATGTAGTCGAACGCAGAGAAGGGATGTCTGACGTCGCCGCTGAGTACAGCACTCAAGAAGCATGCTCAGTACGATTGAAGAACAAGGCGACATTGTGGCCAAGGCGGACTATAGCGGTTTCCGGCGCCCGACGAATACGCACGGCTGTGAATTAACACGTTGAGGCGCTGTTTACATTTACACCGCATTTTCTCGCGTATAACCCGCCCCTGCATATAACCAGCGTGCCCAACTACACACCGCGTAAAAGTAAAAAAAAAAAACCCGCGTGTTGTCGTGAACCCGCCTTCCTTGCGTTATCATGAACAAGTGCCGGGAAGTCAACTTGCGCAACGAAATTGGCGCCAAAATACGGAGGATTCTTTAAAAGCTTCATATCCAGTTGTACGATATATCGAACTAATTACCATTCGATATATGCGGGTTCGACTGTATGTTTAAAGCAAACGGTGTAGCATTACGGTTATGAGAATCACGAGTACTACTTCAATCACACAGACATGAACTGACCTTGTAGATGAACATGGCTGCAACATGTACTCCCAGGCAATTTCTTAATATTTTCGTTTTATTATTACTTTAGAGTATCGGTAGTGATAATCGCTTTGTGGTCGCTGTGGTAGAACATGATTGGTTACGCGACCACTTCCATCAAACAAATTTGTTCCTTTCGTCGGGCATTGTATTAATGCTGTTCTTCTTGTGTCTTTGATTTCCGTGCTCTAACCATGGCAGTCTTGGAATGAACTGAATGAGTTGCTAGACAGAATGAGTTCCTTTTATATATGAAAGCGGCAACCCACGCGGGGTGTGTGTGGAGCGGCCTTAGGGACTATACACGCGCTATCCGCACACCCGCTCCGCACGTGGCGGGACACCTGCCGCCCGCAAACGGAGGAGGAAAAACCGGTACCCCGTGTGCGACGATTGGCGTCTTTCCGGTTTTTCCTCCTCCCTTTGCGGGCGGCAGGTGTCCCGCCACGTGCGGAGCGGGTTTGCGGATAGCGCGTGTATAGTCGCGGAGCCAACCAAGGAGGTTAAAATAAAATTTGCTGGAGTGGAGGAGGCGCCCCTCAGCTGAAGCCGCGTGCCGCCATCTTGCCATAGGCAGAAAGCGCGCCTTCCGCAACACATGCTGCAGCGGCCGCATAAATGTTCTAGCTGTTCTCTGGCGTGGTGGCGTCCGGACGTTGTTGGATACATTGTGCGTTGCGTACGGCTGTATAAATCGAGCGAAAAGGTACTCTGGGATGAAGTTTCAGTTGTAAGCAGAACATTTCGAGCTCGATGAAAACTTCTCTATATGCCGGAACACATGTTGACAGCCCGCTCTCTATGCCGGAACACATGCTGACAGCCCGCAGTCTGTCTCTAATTTCACATCTGGCGGTCATTCTTTTTTCCTAACCGGTTTCGTAAGGACTCAAATGTTCGAAGCACGTCGGGGCATGCTGTTTGACGGGAAGTCTGGAAGCCAAAAGACGGCGATCGCATATGTTAGAGGTACTTTTCGCCAAATTGTTTCGACCGGACTAGGCTGCGACCTGGGAGTTCTTCGACTAGCTGTGCTTGACACATTTGTAAAACGCTTGCAAAACCCAGTGATACACATTCTTGTGCTTGTTGATACCATTGGTGCGGAGCGCGAATAGGAAAATAACGCACCGCTTACTATTCATTGAAATTATATAAATAGGCGATATTTCGTTATCGGTTGCCCTGTTCGTGCTATAAAAGGGCAGCTCGCAACTACGAGGTTATGTAACGTCATTTGGGCAATATACAAGGACCTGTTTTTTCTTACATTCGTTCATTTTTTCGTTATATTTGTATTTGCTTTATGCAGTGCAGCGAGTAAAACCAACAGGTCTGAACTGTGCAGTGCTCTTTCCAGCTGCAAATAAAGCGACCTAACCGATCGCCCAGGGGTACTCCGGCCGTTAGACGCGTTCAAATTGAAAAAAGTTGTTGAAGATGTGACAGTTGCATCACTTATACGGCAGCATTACGAAGAAATGCTTCATCTTTTTTAAGAAGAGATAAAACAGCTCAAGATGAAAATTCTGCAGCAGAAAAATTGTGCGCTAACCAAAAAGACCAAGGCTCGATCCTCAAGCGATAATAAAGGAGATCAAGGATCAAAAGCTCATGTCTGAGTCGGGCAGGGCGATGTTCACTGCAGCCTTCCCCCATACATACAGCAACCCCTAGGGCACGAAAAGACCAGAAAGGCACGTATTCCATCCGAGCTGCGGGCGTTTGCGTTAACGCTGCACTTCTATTCTCCATGAGCTTACGAGATTGTGGGCGACTAAACGGTTAGATATATGCGGACTTTGGGACTGGAATACATGATGACAGACTATGCTCGTTGGCTGAAACTTATGACTTATGCCACTTGGGCGTTTTTATTTGATTCATTGACAGGGTAATTAGAGAGAGCGGCCGAGCCTACGAAATAGTATCGAAAAAGCTGTATCTATTGAAATAGTGTCGACTGCAAGCTGAATGCCCTTGAAGCAGGTCCATGCAAAGCCAAAACTATTCGTTTTGGAGATTTTGAGCTTGTCTTGAGAAAAGAGATGGCTTTCAAGCCTTGACGAATATATATCCTTCTCGATGAGCATATCGAGTGTGGTGCTTTGGACCCACATTTATATTCCGTTCAAAGAAAGTGGCCAAACTCCATATATGCATAAGACTCCGTCACATGACGAACGAAATAAACAGGAAAATGAATGCCGAGAAGTGAGGTCTGCTCTTACGAGGATAATTATTAAAAAAAAACAGTGATACAGGTCCTTCGGTGTGCATGCTTGCAAGGAAAACGCCAATAGAAACAGAATAAAACTGACCGCATTCTTATCTGCGATTTGGCTTCTTATACTTGAGAACGTCTCCCTTAATGTTCGCCATTATAACCGTTAAAAACCACGGCGGAAAGACGCGGCCAGCGCGGCGGGCGCGCTTTGGCTCCCGTTTCTTGCCTATGGCAAGATGGCCGCCGCGCGCGCGGCGCGGCTTCACTGCGGCCCATTGGTAAGTATAGGCGGCCTCCACTCCAGCAAGTTTTATTTAAACCTCCTTGGAGCCAACACAGAAACCGCAATTGACGTTAACCCGGCATGACGCCTGTATCATAGTAATGTTTATTGTACATAAACATATATAATGTTTATTGCTTTGCTATAACATTAGATAGCCATCACTGCAACCACAATTGACGCTGCACCGACATTACGCCTGCGCAGTGTCTTTTTCCAAAGCAGTTTCAAGGCGTGGCGTGGCCCTGTGGTAGAATACCTGACTGCAACGCAGAATGCTTGGGTTCGATTCCTGTTGGAATCCTGATTTTTATTCTTTGCATTCGTCGGGTCAACGCTGCCGATGTCGGTTTTGTTAACGCTCTCGTAATTAAATTACGAATGTCTGTTCTCGCCATTCCTCGAAGCACAGAAACTATCAATCTTACCTGTGGCGCATACCCGCTTACAGTGGCCCGTAGTATACGGGTATGTGGCACATGTGTATGGAAGAAACGGTTTCACGACGTACGCAACAGGATTTTCACGTTATTCATGTCATGACCAGACAGACATATTCGTCAAGCCCTCTTACCCTCCCATGCCAATTCCGGTCTACACCAAGTTAAGGAAGGCGATCATGAGAACACCCAGACGTAGGCGGATAGATAGATAGATAGATAGATAGATAGATAGATAGATAGACAGACAGATAGATAGAAATGCTCAATGTGCCTTAGGTTCGCTAAGAAATGCTTCGCATTTAATAAGAAAACAGTTTAACAGCCCAAGGTGGCAGCGCCCACATGTCTTACGTAAAATAGTCTATAGGTACTGCAGGAACCCCTCAGAGAACATAATTAATTAAAAAAGCACCTGAATTTCATGGCGCTAGCTTTTAACAACATAAGACTACAGCGATGAGGTATACATCTAGATACCCCAAAAAAGCGCCATAAAAGGCGTAACGAAAGTCTGAAGAATAAAAAAAAAAGAAAATCGTTGTAAAAAGGTAGCCCTGGTTCTAGTCAATGGTATCGCGAGATAGATAGATTGATGAGGATTAATATGAACGAAGAAAAAGTTCAGTTAGGCCCGTGGATACTTCATTAAAGCCTAAATAAAAGGGCCGCTTACACCCTGAAAGCACAGAATGGTGCCTGTAGGTTCGCTGTAAGTGAACTTAGAAAATGGACGTCTTGTGTGCGCGTAGTCCACAAGTGTTGGGCTCGGAAGTAATATACTTACCACGTGTAATACTTAGGTTTAAATAAGGGTCTCATTAGACAAATGCGTATAGCATCTCTACAAATAGAGCTAGGAAGACGGTGTTTGGTGTGTAGGTACAAAACAGTAGACAAATATGGTGTGCTGTACAGTTCGCCGCAGTTGAGAATAAAGGAAAGGGTGACGTCATTCCTGCAGCCCTCCCTCCGCTGCCGTGGCGGCGCTCGCTGGCGTCAGCTGCATCTGCGCATGTTCCACTGCGTTCACGTCACGCGCGCGTCAGCAATAACAACGATTGCTGGCATTTAACGTCCCAAAACCACAATATGATTATGAGAGGCGCCGTAGTTTAGGGCTCCCGAAATTTCGACCACTTGGGTCTTTTAACGGGCACCTAATTCTGAGTACACGGGCTTATAGCATTTCGCCTCCATCTAAAAGCAGCCGCCGCGGCTATAGGCTTCGATCCCGCGACCTCCGGGTCAACAGTCAAGCACCATAATCACTGGACCACCGCGGCAGGGCAAAACGAGCGCGTCAGGCGCGTAGCGTGTCCTTCTCGCTGTGTTCTTTTGACGGGGCTTGCATCGCGCCATCCTCTCCTCCTGCTTCACTTTCTTCTCATTCGGCTCTCGCTTGCGCCGACGTGTTCGGTACTTCGGGCACGTCAGCAGTCGCCTGGTCGGATCCCATGTTGCGAGCTTGCGCTGCCTTGCGCTCGCTCCGTACGTGTACTGTGCAAATGGACGGTGGTCAAAAACCAGGTCTTAGTGGACTGTCTGCGTTCACGCAGTCCATAAGTTCACATAAAGGGTCCTCAAAGTTTATCGACACTGTACATTCCACAAGAGTTGTCATCACAGGACGTTAACCCACTTAGCACCATTGCGTCTTTAAGCGCTCCTGAAGACACCTACATTTATTTTTAAATCTGAATTGCAAACTACATTACTTCTACCTTAAGGCTCGTTCACACCGGTGGCTAGCACTGGTCGCGCGACCACTCGCTTTGTGACTAACATGGTTGCCAGTAACACGCGACAATGTTAGTCCCAATGCGACTGGTCGCAAATGACCGCTTTGATCGCAAAGCAACTACTTTGGAACAGTCGCTAGCTGATCGATTTTTCAGTCGTGTGACTACAGTCGCAAGCCTCTGAATCAATCAGATGCGCGAGGACAGGACGTCAGCATATTTTGAGGGGCAATAGCAGTGCGAACAGACACGAATTCTGCATGTCCACGGGCACAAGTCTCACGCAGGTGTGATCGGTCACCTTGGCTCGCTTTTTAGTCGCCAGTCGCAAATGGTCGCGCGACTGGTGCAAGTCGCAGGTGTGAATGGACCTTTATACCAACATTACCGTTGTTTTTCATTTGTTTGTTCGTTTGGTTGGTTGTTTGTTTGTTTGTTTGTTTGTTTGTTTGTTTGTTTGTTTGTTTGTTTGTTTGTTTGTTTGTCTGTTTCAGGACGCCACAACTGCTGCAATAAATTCCGGTCAGGCTAAATTTTCTTGAGATGAAGGCCATCTTGAAAGATCTTTTAAGCGATGGGCTTTTTTTTTTGGCTTTCTGCCGTAGAAAATTCTACTATGCCATCCCGCTATATTTAATAAACAACAAGACTCAGCTCGGCGTAAAACATATGCCGCATCCCCATAGAGAACGATATGCAAACTGCCTTGTAACAAGAAGAATAGCAAGAGTGGTACGAGCCAGGCGAGGCTGGGTGCGGGACAAACCTACGCGCATTTACTACCGCGCCTGCGCCGACTGCGGCGAGATTGCTTCAAGTTTAGCTGGCTTTGCCAATCAAGTTAATGGCCGAGCCGGATAGCGGAGGTGTCCCGCAGTCTCCTCCCGGCGATGTGGCGAAGGATATTACGTGACGGCGTTAAGGTTCTCACACACACGCAAACGCGCAAACATTTTGCCTTGCGTCACCCTCGAGACGTGAACGTCGTGAGAACAGCGCAGTCGGCGCCTGTCTCGACTGCCGAAACCGACGCCGCTGCAGTTCACTTGCGCTTTCGTAACGAAACGAGATAAGATGCCTGCAGGGAACATTTATTGCGCAACACCGGCAACCAACTGTGGGAAGAAAGGAAAATTTGGTTTAGTAGGTGAAGCGTAGGCCGTGTTCAACTGGAGTCTGTCGGCGCGCCGCCACTTCTACCTATATAGAGCTGTTTCATAAGGAGGGAGTGTCCTCGGTGCATCATCGCAGCAGTATAACCTTACGGCCGGTCTGCAAGCAGTGAAGTGGCATGCGCACGGGCAGTTTCAACATCATGCCGGTGCTTTGGTTTCACAGCACCACGGATAGCCGTAAAGCGGCTCGTATAAGCAGCAAAGCGACTTTGTGAAAGAAGCGATTGTCTTTATATGAAAGCAGCGAATGTCGTTGTAGGAACTGGACTCGTAGAATTCAGTGCATAGCCTAAACTTCGAGGATAACTCGTCAAGCTGGGTAAGACGTAGTGCAGTCTGGCCACCCTGATGAAGTAAAAAGCCCCAATAAGTTTTCGCGGATGACTGACGTGATATGATGGTAAGGAAACGCTATCTTCCTTTTGAGTTCGCGCCGTGTTTCGTGCGCTGCAACAAATAAATGTTGGTCCGGCACGTCACAGAATGAGTTTAGTGATGTGAGCATGTCTTTGTTTCCATCAGGTGAACTGCTGGCGACAATAATAATAATTGCTGGGGTTTAGCGTCACAAAACCACGATGTGATTATGAGAGACGCCGTAGTGGAGGGCTCCAGAAATTTTGACCACTTGGGGTTCTTTAACGTGCACCTAAGTCTAAGCACACACGGGCCTCAAGCATTTTCGCCTCCATCGAAAATGCGGCCGCCGCGGCCGGGATATATATATATATATATATATATATATATATATATATATATATATATATATATATATATATATATATGTGTGTGTGTGTGTGTGTGTGTGTGTGTGTGTGTGTGGGAATTATGTGTGTAACGTGACAATACAGTCACTCCGGTGTCGAAAATCTCGGTTGAAACACCGCTCGCTCGCGGCTTTCTTCCGGCTTAATTGCCAGGAGTTACAGCGAGCTCAATAGCGAGCTCATTAAACCGTGATGAAGCACTCTAGACGCTGCTTATATATATATAGTACATCTGCCTCGAAAGCAAGATGAGAAAGGACAGCCACCCATGCAATAAAACGTGTGCTGTATAATTCATACGGCCGTAACTCACTGACGATGTAATACGTAGCTGGCCGCGGCTTCATGGTGCGACAAGGGCTATAGAGCGTATATGATTCGTGTGTGTTTCTCGCTTTGTCCGATTCGTTCCATTTGCGTTTCCCTCTGGATTGGACGATGAATCTCGTTCGCTCTGAAGCACCGTCCGTTTTTTCCGCTTGGCTCGCGACGACGATCGTGAAGGTGTCCGGTGCTTTATGCGGTGATGAATTGCACCGCGGTAATTGCCTCGCGGTCCGCACATTATTCGCGCGTAATGACATGAGCGTTTGTCCAACGTTTTTTTGTTTCTTTCCTGTTTTGAAACTATGCAACGCGAGGTAGCCGCCCGGGGGATAAACTACGATTTATTTTTTAAAGCGAACAAACCGATTCTCGCGGTTCTTTGTTTCTCATTTAACGTGTGGCGCACGAGAGACTTTGGCGCGTTTAGATGGTGCCGGCTGCCTCTCTTCGCAGAAAATTCATAATAAACTCCAGGGTAAAAAAAAATCGCACTGAATCTTACTCGGAGCTGGTCATCTTGCATTAACGAAACTCTCGCTAAAGCCACATGGAACAAAAAAAAAATTGGAGGCGACCCTCCTTGACATAGATGTCTGATAGTTGCACTCGCACGTCGGCGTTCGTGTGTCCTGTTATATTCCTTGAGTTAACTATGGTCCCTTGAATACTGGCTAGTCTACCGTCCGCATGGCGCACCGTATGGGGAGGGGTTGATACGTGTGGGCACGAGTCTACATGAAGCCTTGGGTTTTAGGGACAACAATGGAAAGCTGAACACGTCCGCGATAGAAATAAGTAAGAGACGGTTAGAGTATTGGTGGCAGAAAAGTAGAGATAAAGAACAAAAATAAATAATGGGGGAAAAATAAGGTCATTCTGCCTTAAGAGGCAGAGAGATGGACCGTGAATTTATATTTTTTGGTATAATAACATAGATTTAATCAATGTAGATAAGGTATTAGGCCAACATGAAACAAGGAAGTTTTTTCTTCGAGCCTGGTGGCAGACATGTCACCGCCCCGTTTTAAAGGGGACGCTCATAGCATCCATCCATCCATCCATGTCACCCGCTCATGGCTCTCGCCTGCTTGTTCGTTGTGTTGTGGTGCTGCGGATTGTCCGTTGTGTCACTACGACCACAACTGCAACGGCGTGTTTGCTGGACTACGTGGACCTCACCTGATCAATCTGGGGCCGGGAACGAATGACAATCCAACTGCAGCAGAATTTTTAGTGATAGTTCGCTAGCATTTTATAACATTGCAAAACCACATAAATCAGGAAATTGCGCCCCAGAAGTTATCACTGCTCCGGCTTCTCTTCCTGAGGTACAAACGGAAAACAAGATTGCTGTACTGGATAATTTGATTGATGGAGGAATGTTTGGTGATGCTCAACATGCACTGCAAGCGCTTTGCGCAATATCAGTTCGTCGGACCACGCGTCTTCTGTGACGGCAAAAAGCCATGAAATGCTTATTTATGGTGTGGCAGGGTACACAGTAAGAAAGATCCTGAGGAAGACTTCCTGTAATGAGTGTACATTGCTGCTCTCTGTGGAAAAGCGCGGTGCTGTGGATCATTCATCCACACCAAATTTCCACAATTGAGGTTTGATGTACCCTTCGGGCTCTCTTAAGGATATTATAACCATCCTTGAGAACAGCTTCACGACATTTTTCAGCGTAAATAAGCTACACGAGCAAAGAAGATGACTCGATCTTAAGGGCTCGTTTTTTTGTGTGTGTGAAACAGACTATTTAATAAGAATTCTAACAGACAATAATGCCATGGAAAGTGTACGGGATGTTATTTGTAGTAATTAGGATATAAATGTGAAGAAAGTAAAGTGGACGAAAAGATAACTTGCCGCCGGCAGGGACTTTTCTTCACATTTATATCCTAATTACTACAAATAACATCCCGTATAGTTTCCCCGGCATTATTGTCTGTTAGTTCTCATTAAATATTGTGCTACACGAGCAAAGCATTCTCGACTTTGCCGATTTCATTACGTGGGTACAGCTGCCTGCACTAACATGCACAGAGCATGCACAGCAAATTACTTGCCAAATAGTGAAGTTTTACATTCTTCTACGGCTGCGCTTTTGTGTGAAGGCTCACTAACAATGAGATAACAACAAAAAAGAGCAGCTGAAGCATTTGAAAATGAGAAGATGTAAATAATTTCCCTACCTGTGCAACTCTTCATATTTATTTGCTTTCATAACCACTTTCGTTTCCCTGTTTTAGTTTTTTTTTTTTTTTGATGCTCATGCCAATAAAATATTTGAAAAAAAAGTAAACTGGTTCTTTCAATGTCAGTTGGTGCCGTTCCACCTGAGAAACAACCTACACACGTACTACCATGCATTCCATTGATACATGTGCCTCGGCAAAGCAAGCCTTTGCGCACGAAAGCACGTGAGAACTTGTTAATTGAACCGGTTAGTATTTGCCATGGGCACAATTACGCTGCAGCAAAAAAAAATATTGCAAGAAATGGTCTAGCTGAACTATGCTGAACGTGCGCCCGCGCTTCGGCGACACGTAGCTGGTCGGCGGAGCGCCGCTATATTCTAGGGACCGTAGCGCCGCTCCCCAGCATGAGGACTGCTCGAAGCGCCACCACCCGCATCATTCGGTAAGCGTGCTCGCTCTCCTCCGCGGACGGCAGACTAGCCAATATTCTAGGGACTATAGTGTACTATACTAGGGACCCTAAGTTAACCTCGCGTTTCATCGCGCTGCCGTAGCGGATCTCAGAGGCCGAGCAGAAGGAAGCGCGTGGTTGAGATCCGCTTCACCAGGTGCCGCAACAATCCCATCTTCTTACAAGAAAAGCGTCTGCTCTTTCAGCGAACTCATTCCATTAATTTCCATTAATTATTCTGACTAATTTCCATTAATTATTCTGACAGTTAATTGGCCTATATCTTAAGCACACTTATGCTCCGATACCATATGTAGCCAATATAACTCTTAACTGGAACCGGAAGCATCGATTTTCTACAAGTTTTATTTTTTAGAAGACATTTTCTGAGTATTTGGAAAAGCCGCAAATAAGCGCTCGACCGGAAGTGCTTGGAGAGAAGCAAGAGGGTGACTCAGTGCTGGTGCCACTATAAACACAAATGCAGGAAGTCCGGTCACGTAACAACACCAATAATCACGCAAATATCAATCTTGCGTTTTGTTACAGGTGTATGTTTGGTCTCTTCGAAGAGCCTGGTATCGTTCAACCTTGATGGTCGATGTGGTCAGATTAGCGTTTCACTAAGCGTGGCTTTTTTTTTAGGCGTTAATGGACGAAACCTTCCTTATCCTAAATCATCTGGGTGCCATCATTCAAGGAGAACTAAACCATATATCGATTAGACCAGGGATCGGCAACCTGCGGCCAGCGGGCCACATGCAGCCCGTGGGCCAGTATAGTGCGGCCCCCGGCACGACGTCAGGAAAAAACTTGTAACCCTTGTAACTTCTTATCCGAAGTCCGAGATGCCAGTTTTGACCTCAAGCGTCTCTCATAATCATATCGTGGTTTTGGGACGTTAAACCCCAGATACTACTATAGTTTTGACCTCAAATGGGGTTTTTGCTTGTAACCTATGTTTGTAAGTTACAACGTTGTGATAGCGTGTTGAAAATAAGCACGATTTGTATTCCAGTTTTGTACATTACTGTCAATTCTACTGAAATTTTTCTTTTCCTAAAAAGCCCCCCCCCCCCCTCCCTCGATTTGCCGGGCGGCCACCGTCGTGTCGGCTTCATGCAACTCGGCCCTCCAGCTCAAACCCCTGGATTAGACTGTGCACAATATGACGAGAGCAAACATTACCAATGGCGCATTGGAGACATCGAGGAAGTTTTTGGCCTGACCATCGAGAACTACATTTCTTCATTGCTTCTACGTAAGGTAATTACACACAAGATCGTGTAGGCGCATTCGGTTATTATTTATTTTATTATCTTTTTTCGTGCGCTTGTTTACGAAACGCTGCACATCCTACAAGTAAATACGACGCCTTATCAGTGCGATGTCCTATGTGAGATTAGTTACAAACTTCAGAACTCTCCTTTGGGTGGTGCAAACTGGGTCTTTTGTCAGTGACATTGGCAACAGTGTGGAGACTTATGTATAGCCTCGTTGACCTGCTTAATTTTTTCCTAGTATTTTTTTAATTAGGACGCAGATCGCGTTTACTGAGCGTGATTCATTAAAAGCTTTTTGCCTACCAAAAATCAAATGTCGGTTGCCTATCGCATCTCCATCCTCTCACACAATATTTTCGAACAATGGGAGAATGGTCCAGCAATTAACCGTATTTTCTTTAATGATCATTCTTCATAACGGCGTATGCGTGTGGCTCGTCAAGTAACACTTGTAACTGTTGCCTTATCAAACTGTTTCGGGTTGCATTATTTTCTGATATCACCAGTTATGGATGTCCTACTGCGTCCAACTAACAGTTGGAAGAACTGAAGAGAAAGTTTCGACTTGTTGGTAACGCATATACTGGCTACACACTAAAACACTAATACAGGAATAAAGAAAGTTAATTAGGTGGTTAGACTTCTGTTACTGTGCGCGTTTTCCGTGCGATAGTCGGCTCATCTGAGATCATGCTTCGCACTTTTGTTGCATGCAACGCGTTTCCTTGAAATCTGCGTTTGTAATTCGCTGATTCGTTGGGTGTTTATACTGAATCATACTT
Organism: Rhipicephalus sanguineus; assembly: GCF_013339695.2. Taxonomy (NCBI): domain Eukaryota; kingdom Metazoa; phylum Arthropoda; class Arachnida; order Ixodida; family Ixodidae; genus Rhipicephalus; species Rhipicephalus sanguineus. The sequence continues at coordinate 111,521,486 of NC_051181.1, forward strand.
GAGACTGTGCAGCGCTCACAAAAAGGGACAAGGAACAGAAGAAGTACACAGGACACAGGTCCTGTGTACTTCTTCTGTTCCTTGTCCCTTTTTGTGAGCGCTGCACAGTCCCGAGTATGAATCAATACCAACTCGCTCAATTTTCTATTCTAAGTTTATACTGAACATTCGACTTTCACTGATTCGCTGCGATGAAGAATCCACAGATAAGGGGAAAAAATAGCTTTGACCAATGTCACAATAGCAACACTGGGCTCAATAAGGTCAGAAGAAAGGTGGTCATTCGATGCTTACTTGTCAAGCCGCACACTATCGGACTCTTCCTTTATAGTCTTTTGGCTTTAAACGAAGCTTCAATGTAGGCCTTGAGCCACAATCGAGCCGCATAGCGCAGTGCCCGTCGTTTCAGCAACACACTAAACGTTCGGGAGGCGCCAGAAAAAACGCCAGGACGCGGAGCTTTCCCGTAACCCGAGCCTGAACTACACCAAATGCCCCGGAGCGTCTCCTCCGAGACAGTTTTTACACCTCAGCGCCGACGCAACAACACAGAGATCTCCCGAACAAAAGCGCGCTAAACGCGTCGCGCAGTTTGCCGAGGGTACACATTCTGAGGAGGAAGACAAAAGCTGCGAGTCTGGGTCTTAGCAAGAAAAGGAAAAGTAAAGAAGAAGAATACGTCGAGGTTGTGCGAGTCTCGGTTTCAGCGAGGCCGTGGTTCCGGTGTTGCAGCCACTTAAGGGCCCGCTCGACTGGGGACGGCGGCGGCTGAGGCCTGTGGCCTCAGCTCAAACGCTTCGGGCGACACAATACACGGAGTGGAGTTCCCTGTTGTCCTCAGGAGCTGCGTCCCTCCGCCCCCCCTCTCGTTTCAGGCGCAAGCGCGAGACGTGATGGATCGGCTGTCGCTTCGTACAGTTGGGCCCTCGTTTGCCTCGTCTTCCCTTTCTCCCCGCTTATATGTCGATTACGCAGCGGAGTTTTTTCTCCCAACACGAAGATTTCTAGCGTTCCCGTGGAAGTACAAGGACTCACGGAATAAGCCCGGTTCCGGATATGTGTGGACTACAGAAGCAACGCTTGTGGTGACACCTCTCGGTGGTTCGTCGGACTATTTTGTTTGTACACTAAATATTTTTACACCCTTGGGGGTGTAAAGGGTGTTAATGTCATTAACACCCTTAAGGGTGTAAATGTTTAGTGTGGGGGTGACGGGACTCGTCGAGCCGCCTTTATGCAGTTCCGTCATACTTAAACCGCGAAGGGAAATCCTTTTTGTACTATGTGGTTAAGTAAACCGAAACACAGCTTAACTCAACAACACTTCGGAGACAATTTCGTTCGCGTGGATGCACTCACTGAGGGAAAATAAACATGTCAGAAACATCTCTCTGGGAAAATTGGCCTTCTTGAACCTAGTGTTGCCACTGTGACGCTGATCAAAGCTTTTTTTCGCATTATCTATGTATTCTTCATCGCAGCGAATCAGTGAAAGTCGAATATTCACTATAAATACCCAACGAATCAGCGGAGTGTGAAATCATTATTTGTAATTGCGTCACTTAACGAACTTAAAAAGAAACGAGCCCACATTTAGCCATAATTCTGCCAATACCAGCACAAAATGTTCGCCGTCACAAGCCAATACTAGCCGACGTTATCTGCCATTTCGCTGACATTAAATATTATTAACCAGCATTAAACGGCATTAACCAACATTACCCATCATTTATTTTATTTACATATGAAAACCTGGGGAAGGTAGGCTACGTCTCAGTATCGCAACGTCATGGTATTGATATTAAAAACCCACATACACACACAGCGGTAGGATAGCGATAGAAAATTACACCATCTCCCGCTAAAGGGAACCATGTGTGGATGCGAAGCAGCGGGAGATGGTGTAATTTTTGTTTCTTGCGTTCTCGAGCTTGTAGCTTCCTCTGGCGTAGAATCAGCACTGTCTTCCAGTCTCCATCCAGCTCCCGCTGCGTGGAACTGCCGGCGTCCGAGGTATTCGACTCCCGCAGAGTCGCAAGATCATGTGCGTCTGCCTCTCTGCAGTCCATGCCATTGGTGTCGTCGTGGGATTCTTCAGCGAGGGAAGGAGAGCGCGAGCGCCCCGCGTCTAGAGCCACATAAGCAGAGGCGGCCATCGGCCGCTCGTGCCACGTCAAGACGCCGCAGGCGCCGCTGCTGCCTACTCGTCGCAGGAGAGAATGAGGCGCGCGAGAGGGGGAGTGGGAGTGGATAGGAGGTGTATGTAGAAGGTCTGCGCATGCGCAGTAAGGGTGGTCACGCCGCACACCACCACCACCGGATTCAACTCCGCCATAACATGCTTCGCATCTAATAAACATTCATTGGTACAGTGTTTTAGGAGTAGGGGGTGGGTCTGAGCCCAGGACTCCAGATGCCCGTTTCCGCGCTCAGCGCTTGGCCCTGCAGGCCTCTCTGGATAAATTTCTTCCTTCCGTAATCTTAACTACTTTCATTACTGCGACTGCTGAATGCAATGTACCTAGAAAAAGTTACTATCGATCTCCCATAGCGCTTGCGAAGGTACCCTGATAGCCGTCATGCAAAGAAATATAAGTGAAAGGCGCTCTATGCTTTGAGCGAGATATATTAGAATAAAATAAAATGTCTTCCTTGCTCGAGTCGCACACGGAATCTCTGTGTTTCTTTGTGAGAAAAAAAAGAATCAATGGAACGAAACGCGCGATTCGGAAAGCAAGGCAAGAATAAAATTACTGACGTCATTAGAACCCCTCAAACTTGGTCTGTAGCCACTCGATGCGAACAAATTGCTACTTTTGAAGTACACGCCTAAGAAAATCATTGGGAGACGCATAGGCTCAGTAAAAAAAAAAAAAAAAAAGTGGGAGTACAAGTACGACATTTTTGTTGTGCACTCTTCCTCTTCTACAGTCCCCCTTTTTTTTCTAAGCACAAAATACAGTGCACAGCCATACAATTCACCACCATCCTAAGTACTGCGGCGCCGGTCGAATTCGAGTGCCGTTGTGTTGAGGCTATCCGATTGAAATCTCTGAGAAGTGGTGGGTGTCTGACGATTGAAATCCTTGCGAATAGCTGGCAGCACCTCGAGCTAGGGCATTCATCACTGCGCGGGCGTCACTTGTAGACTCCAGAGAGAGTCCATTTGTCGCGTTCGCCGAAACTTCAGGGCTAAGAGCGCCCATTGGCTTCCGTGTTGCCAGCATCACTTTATTCGCCAGATTTCCTTTTTTTTCAGATTTTCTTCCCGAGAATTGGTGCTGCACATCAGCCATTCATTTTTTGCATGCCATATTGACGTCAAGGTTCTTGTAAACCGAGACTTTGTCTGCCAGACGACAAGGAATGCGTCAACGAACAAATGCATGCAGTTCTTATCATTATCATTCGTGTAAAATATACAAGCCCCACCACGAAAGAAAAAAAAGAAGAGGGCTAGCAATTGTTTCCTAAAGGATACTTCTCCGCGCACTTACTAGGAGAGGATATAAAAAGTGTGAAATAGAAGGGGGCATAGCGAAAGAACAAAAAAGATAAATTATTTCGCACTGCAACACGTCACATACCACGCACGGTACGAGCATTACAGACAAGCGTACGGGCGCAGCTTTGTCCAGATCCTTACATCAAGTTGATACACGATGATAAACAAGCGAAAACGTGAATAAGTATAGTGCGATCAAAATTAAGTTGCTGAAACTTTCTCAGCAGCAGGCAGTCACAGCTGCGGAGTGTATGGATTTTTTTAGCAGCAAGTGTTGAAGCGTTTTGCGATGGCGTCTGCAAGTCGGGCAAAAAAGGGCTCGGCGCACGTCCTTCTCTGTGAAGGTTAATTCATTCAGTGCGTAACTTGAACTATCGACACCTGCCGCGGAGATTAGTGACAGCCAGATATTGGTGTGTAGGGTATACGATCCTCGATGGCTGGTTCATCATCTTGTGGCCTGTACCTGAGGGGCGTGGCGCGTAGCCGAGGAAAGAAAAAAGACAAGCGAGATAAGTGGCCTTTATGTTTTGTGTGTGACAAGATGTGCCCTAAACGATGCACACTTTTCACATCACCATCACGTTATTACCTTAATATCCTCATCGAGGAGATTACATAAATAGTTTTACTTTTACGCCGCAGTGTGTAGTACATTGTCTCGTATTATACAGCCTACGGTGTGTCAGTGTGCGGAACATTCTACTTTCGCATTGGCTACAACTCCCGTGTTGCCAGAACGTACCTCCATAAAGTAAATGCGCTGTAAATACCTCGACATGAACAACCAACTTGCCCAAAGAATCGTGTTCCATAGACGACGTGTGCGTAAGTGCGTGCGCGCATGCACAAGGCACCAATGTGATTCGTAATTTGTTTTCACACAGCAACCGCGCGCACGAGTCCGTACTACTAGTATTCCTACCCCCAACTCCTGAACATCTCGGCACAATGCTAAGTAGAGAAAGAATGCGAGAAAAACAATGGTTGTTTTCGCACCATGCAGGCGTGAACGCAACCGAGGGCTATAGCATGAGCGTGACGGTGCACCACGGCTGCATTCTCCGCGCCTTCGTAAACCTGATTAACTGGCACGCAAGTCAGCCACATCGTATACGCTCCTGGTCGGTTAGCGTTGTGCGAGGTTGAGGCTTGTCTGACCTGCTGCAACATGCTGCCAGCTGCAGAAACAAGTAATGAAGCGTGCCTAGATGAAACACGATCATCGTGTTGCCTCGTTGACGCGTGTAGCTAAAGCCGGATGAATAGTCGCTTCTTCAGTGAACCGTCATTAGGCCAGAACGTTCCGTGCTGTGTTTTCGGCGTGTTTTGTAATGCGCCTGAGGAGCTGTTCACGTGTTTGTTTCCGTACGCGTCCCATCCAAAGCGCGGTGCCATATTTGTTCGCAACAATTGAAAGTAATATCACGGAAATTCAGAAACTCGTGGGATAACTGGTTCGGAGTAATCATAATTATTTGTTTGTAGTCTCGGTATCTTTTCTGCTGAGCTTCAGGTGACGTATGGAGTAGGTTCTGTTTTTTTTTTTTTCGAAAGTATATGGTGCTCTAGAATACTGTTTAAAGAAATCAACGCACCAGGCTTTAAGCACGACGTAGCGTATGAGAACTTGGCTTTCTTTCGCATGTGGCCGTTGTGGCACGGACTTCCGCCACGGCCGTCATCTAACACATTATTTCGAGCACTTCCAGCCGTACTAAAATATTAAAACCCAAAACTAAATTGGCAGTGCCAGTGCTGTGGTGAAGTGGCCGACACTTACCATATGGTCTGGGCCTGCCAAATGTACCCAAATTTCATCCCAATCCCCAACCCCACCAAACAGGACTGGGAGGCGACTCTACTCAATAGCTCGGAACTAGAACAGTGAGCTCTGGTTCAGCAGGCTCGGGCGTCAGCTTCGACTAATGACGTCCCGGACTAGGGATGTTGACCAGCCCGGTGGGGATAAAGGGTATCTTGCATCACCTGCTTCCATCAAGGTTTCTCCTCCTCCTCGATCTCATCAGTGGAGGAATGGTCCGCTACGGCGAATAGGAAGCCTTCACTCACAGGAAAGGTCGAGTAAAAAGGGCGTCTTTTTGTCCCACAACAATAATCGTCATCAGGCTTGCTTGCGTTTCCTTTCTTGAAAACTCGGCGTTGGCCACTTTCCTACCAAGAATGTTATGTCACGCTAATAGCGCACATGCCGTTCGTGACCAGAAAGTGCCGGGTGCGCGGCGATAATGAAACGAAAGGAAGGCAAAATAAGTGACGATTATAGTTGTGGGGCAAAAAGACGCCCTTTTTACTCGATGTTTTCTGTGAGTGTATGAAATTGGATATCCGTCACATCGGCGGTACGGAGCGTGCGTGCAACTGCGTAGCTTCCACGGGCGAAGTTACGGGGGCGTGGACACCGAATGACGAAGGGCGCAAAACAACCTGACGACTATACGAATTTTGAGGACATTCTTTACCATTTGTGGCAGCAGTAAAATGGCAACAGCGCCAGAGAAAATTCTTGCCGCAGGTGTTCCAGAACGAGCGTTCCTTCTGAGTTATGACTTCCCAGCGGCGGTACGTCCTATAAGAGAAGAACTGTCGCAAAGTGTACCACGTCCTTGTTGTGTGCGCACGAAATAACTTAAGGGCCCGCTGCGGGAAATGTATATGAAATGTGTAGAAGCAACGGCAGCATGAGGGAACTGTGTGGAAGTCGGCGTGGGTGAAGCAGGAGTGGGACGGGAGGAGGGAAAGGGGGAATCGAAGCGGCGGCCACATTTCACGTTGTTTCCGGCGACTGCACTATACCGGCAACTTAGGCGGGTCTACACACTATATACGCAAGAGTCATGACTAACGGCGGCATGCAGTAGAGATTATGGGCTATACCCTTGTGCCGTGGCAATACCGACTGTCCAGTGGTGACAACAAAGCGCGTTATGAATGGCTGTTCTCCTCCCACACGTCTTATTCCTGAGACAGGCATTATGGACGCATTTATTTTTTTATAAATGAGTTATACCCCTATACTTCCACATACATACGGCCCATTTCAAGTCCAGCTACCGTACTGCAAAGGTACCTTCGCAAATATTCAGTGTCATTACTAACGATGAAATATGTGGGCGAAAAAATAGCCAAGTGTCCTTTACACGAACAGTTTGCCCACATACTGACGCGTAACTGTGCAAGCGCTATCACAGAAGTGGTGGTGTGGTTGCACAGTCGCGTTCACATAAAGCAATTCGTTCTTTTTTTAATTTTATTTTGCTTTTGCTTGTTTTCTGTTGTGCCTTTTTTTTTTCGTATAAAACTTTTGTGCGTCTCTTGCAGATGTGGGTTTAGCGTGACCACTGAGAGCAGCCAGCAATGTTTCTTTTTTTTCATTTTTTCCTTTATGTTTCTGTAGCAACCCTCTGGAGAAGGAAAAAGGAGGGTTTGCTCGCTCCGTTTCCTCGTCAGTTCAATGCCAGCTGCACAATGGGTAGGGCGCGCTTGGTCCGCTCCGCCCAAGAGGAGGTAGTCTTCAATGAACGACAACGGGAGCGGGCCCGAAACACAAACGCGGGGAATTTGCGCTCGGGTCAAGCTCAACGGAAGGACAGGGTTGGGTTGTGAATGGTCAAGGGTTGGGCATTTGTTTTGAAAGGAAATTCACAAGGGATTGGTGTACGGCTTCACAGCGTTTGACAAGCTTCGCGTGCCCTCCCCCCGCCCCCCTCTGTCCCCAGTAGGAAAGAGGCTGTTCGGTTTTTGTTTCTCTCTCTCTCTCTCTCTCTCTTGGAGAGAGGAAATTCCGGGTAAACGACTGGCGTTATATTTCTCACTTGCATCCTAGCTGCATAAATATTCGCCCAGAACATAACTAAGAGGCGTAAAACTCTCAAAACACATTTTTTTAACTCACAAGGGAGTCGTATTCAGAGGATAATGGATAAAATTTAAGTACAACACGCTCGTAAGCACAGAAAAACATTTTTGATATAAGTATTACGAGAATCCCAGTGTACATAAATAGAACATTTTAGCGTACTTCCAGACGTTTCTGATCTGAAAACACCTTCCAATTTTAAAAAAATTCGGCAGATCCCACGTACCGTAGGAATCAATGTAATGCGAAGCCTGCGGCGGGAAGGTGACTGTGGCGTAATTTTTTTACGTTGAGCGAGACATTACGAAATGACGCTAAAGATAGGCGCAGATGGTATACGCACACACATATGTTGAAGAGTCGCACGTGTGTTCATTTCATACCAGGCAGAGAGGATCGTATGAATAATGTAATACCTGCTCTCTGAAGTTAAAGCTCGAAATCAAGATATGTTCTCAGGCTTCAGAGGCTACGTAGAACAAACTAGCGGCGTCAAATTCTTCCCCTTTTGTGTGGCTGTTTACTTCTTTCCTTCTTTTATTTTCATGACACCACAACCATCGGTCTCGCTTTCTTCAGGGCGAGGACAGTTCACGTGGGACCAATACGTTGTGATATCGTTAACATCGCACTTACGTTTCCTGAGTTCTCAACAGATCTGCTACGTAGGTGTGATGCGATATCTGTTCATGTCATTCCCAAGTATCAAAGCTTCCCCAGAGTCGTACGTCTATTTGAAAGCACTGCTCCGGTCTCTTTCTTCTCTCTTTCTTTATATATGTATGGCTCCTGAAAAAAAAAACGAAATAGAGAAAAAAGACACGTCACTTCAGCTTTGTTCCTCGTTGTCACTGTTTCGTTTTCTTTTGACTTTTGCGCAGAAAGACGAAAAAAAAAAATAAGCAAGCAAGTGCATCCTCCTACTGGCATGACGCTGAGATGAGACATGTTTCAATTCGCTAAGTGACGGTCGCCGAAGTAGCGTGAGGATTGTTATGGGGATAAAAAACACTGCAAAAGCGCAGCTGACACTGGGGTTTGCCGCGCTGTTGTAAAGTTTTAAAAGAACACAGATGAAAAAATGTAACAGTAAAGCACCTACGGTTCTTTTTACTTGAGGACAACAACTACGTGAAGCGAAGGAACGCAACAAAACGAGGCACTGCCAATGAAAGGCGAGGTGTAAGGCTTCTCGAAATGCAACTCGTGTTAAAGGATTTTATTGGCGCGTGTGTGTGTGTGTGTGTGTGTGTGTGTGTGTGTGTGTGTGTGTGTGTGTGTGTGTCTGTGTGTGTGTGTGTGTGTGTGTGTGTGTGTGTGTGTGTGTGTGTGTGTGTGTGTGTGTGTGTGTGTGTGTGTGTGTGTGTGTGTGTGTGTGTGCCCGCGCGCGCGCGCGCAACACACGTATTATAAAAATAAAAAAAAACCTTTGACAAAGCCCCCAGTATAGCGGAACCTCTTTTACGGGTTTCTTGGAATGAACCAAATAACGTTTCCTTTCTGTCTTCCGGCCCACCGTCGGTAACCTGAATTGGAGTTATCTTTTATTTGTTTTATCTCGGTGTCACTTTCCACTCAAGCGCTGAAATGCTACGAGCCTCTTCCTTAATTTTTTTTTCCGCAGCGCAGTGCCAAATTGTTTTACTAAGGACAAAAAAAGTAGAAAAGTGATAAAATTATCAAATACTGCAGCGTGCCCGAGAAGTCTCACATGTACGTCACGTCTTCTTTAAACTGCTAACGCTTGCTAGTGCGCTTGACAACCAAAAGAAATGTCTCCTGCTCTTCCAATTAGCAGTTATTTCACTATATCTTGGTCTTTTATTTACGAGATACAGGAAAGCACTTCTTCTTAAAGGGTGTGGTGTCATCCCTGTAGCATGGTATTTCTCTCTCTCTCTTCATCTTTTTCTAAGTTTGCAAGCTTTCACTTGTCTGCTTACTTATTGCTTAAAAGCAGCTTCCATGAGAGAGAAGGCTGTATTCAGCAGCTTTACTGTGGCTTTTCAAGGTCACTGGCGGCTAAAAGCAGGGCAATGGCAGCGAGGATGAAGGAGAGTGAAAGGTGTGAAAAAGAGAGAAAGGGAACCTCACATCAGTGCGCACGATGAGAACTGTACAGATCACGGTACCTATGACACACATTTAAATTCGCAAATTATGCGAAAATCACTCGGTACAAATGAATAGGCAGCAACACGGTGCAATACTTGAATAACAAGTCTAGTCAAGAAAGTTTATGTGAAGGAACAAATATTAAGGGCGCGTAAGAAGTCTCGGTAGAGAAACGCGTTACGACAGTCGAGAAATCTCGGGCTCGTGCGAAGGAACCAGCAGAAGTTCCTCCGAGTGGCACAGTATGACGACAAGGCTGCACGCGCTAGCCAGTGCAGGAAACGCCCGGAAAAGTGGCGCTCAACGCGATTTACCGACTTGACAGTGCAAACAAGGCCCACCTACCGCCATCTGTCCTTAGCTGTTCCAGTTTGTTACGCTTTCTTTCTGAACCTATTTCTGCTGCTCCGCTCCATGTGTCGTGTGGGCTTAGGGCGTGGAACTCGCTTAGGGCTTGGCGTTTCGTTGTGTTGTGCTCGTCCATTGTCTACGCAAGCTTGCTGTTCGCGTGGCTCGATTTGTTTTCTGCTGACAACCTGTTCGTAAGTTTCGTTTGCCGCTTGGTACGACTTTGCTTTAGGCGTTATACCTCGTATTTTTTTGTTGATTTTTGGTGCCGGTGCGCAAAAGTGCTGCGCACGTGTCTCCAGAATTAGGCTTCCCGCACTAAGCCCTGTGCCTCTCTCTCCCCATTTGCCACGTCAGGAAATGGAACTCACTGACATGGCTTTCTGTTCCTCGACTTTCCGTTTCGTATATACGATGCGTAAAAGCTCCGACAGCGTGACATCCTATTTGTTTCGTCTTCTACAGAGAGCGCTGTTAGGCCTTTGTTTCCACTCGCTTCGCATCCCACGCATCTGCTTGTCACCGCTCTTTCCTGCTCGGTGCTTTCTTATTGTTTAGCCTTTGTCATGCACCATCTCGGGTCACCTCGGGTCAACATTGTATGACGCCACCAACGCAGCGCATTTGGCGATCTTGAAGTGGATCTAGAGGGATTATTTTGCTGTCACTATATTCAGTAAGAAACTGTGCAACCAGGTTTGACCTTAAAGAAGTGTTTCATATCTTGTCATTCCGTACAGTAATTCAAGACCTATGGTTCGCAAGTCATCACTCTCAATCACATAAGCCAATTAAGCGATGGTCCGGGTCATTGCTTCTGCATGTTACCGGATATCTAAGGCTAAACGGTAACTTCGTTTGCTATCCAAACTTACTCGGCTCTAAATTTTTTTTAGACCTGAGGTCATATTTCGTTACCAATATATTTACTGTAAGTATTATGTGGAAAAGAATAGCCGTTATTATCAACGGTGACTAATCCTCTTTCTGTCTGCTTCTACTCTGGTGCCTCGCCCTAAGCGCAGTTTAAGTTTTCATAATAATCCTCTTTAGTTTACCTTCAATAGCACTCAGAAACACTCAGGAAAAAAGGGAAAGAGAAACTTAATTCAGGCAAATGAAAACGTGAATGTGTAAATATGACGAATGAAATGAAGTTCAATGATGTCATTTTTATCGGTTTTGCAAATTAGTCAAGTCCGTCAACATTTTACCTCATCGTTTATGAAGTCACCCCCATTTTGTAGACGGCTCTCATTGAGCCCGTCGACGCTGAGGAGATCGACCAGATGCGTCGGCTCGCCGTGAAACGACGTCCCAGTGGCTTCCTCATTTCTGTAGCTTGCGGGACCCTTTCACACCCGGCTGGGCAATCGTCGTGCCCGCAACTTCTCGCTGAAACGCCTCGAGAGAGACCTCAGTCTCACCTCCGTTGCCCCGTCTACCGCTTTTTTTTTTCTTTTTTGTCAGTGTTACGGGCCGCTTCATTACCTCTACAGCTACGCGACGCCCACCCTTCATCACCCTTGAAAGAACCCAGGACTCCAATTGACTTTTCATGAGGCTGGCATGGACGAAGTGCACTTCCCGCGTACAAGCGGCCCCTCGAGACACGCCGTTTGTCGCTCATACAGAAATGACGCTTGGAATACTAAAGTATAGATGCTCTGGGACAAAACAAGGAAACTGGTTCGTGATGTACCTTCGTGGACAATTTGAAAGTGGATGGTTAAGGGCAAGTCTATGTCGAAAAAAAAAATTACAACGTAACATAAGACACGCCATTTGGGGAAAAAATGTCAAGTTCTTGGGTCTCACGTGCTAAAACCACGATATCATTTTGAGGCAAATCGTAGCGGTTGTTTGCAGATTAGGTCTGCGGTGGGGTGGGTGTGGGGGTGCAAACCAGTCGTATAAACGCGGCTGTGCTTGCATTTTCCGCTTGCCTCAAGTACAGTAAATATTCACAAGAGTCGACTGTTCTTGTCCCGGCCCAAGAACGGCAGTTGCCCATTAGTGCTTGCGATACCAGTGCAATGACGTGCTGCGAATCGTGGGCTCTCAAGTGTTAGCCAAGAGTGTCATGTTCACTGTTTCGCGCGTCCCTGTGAACTTTCTCTACCCTTAACACTATCCTTCTCTTAGTGACCGATCTTAAGCAATCAACTGTGCCCAGGCTTGTTCTATATCGGCCTATATGGGTGTTTAGGATACTGAGGTAACAACACGAAAACTGGATGCGGATAAAAGATAGACATAGACAGCGCTCGTCTTCGTCTGTACTTCGCCCACATCTACTTATGACGCTGTTACCTCAACATCGTCAGAGGTGAAGCCTAATTCACATTTCCTATCATTTTTATTCTGCAAGAACGAAAAGCTTTCAGTCATCAGACAGTGTTATACAGCAAAATGATTACGTTCCTTACTGTTTTGTACGCATGGTAAGCCTATAAAAAAATGCTATGTCGTTCGCTTATTACCAGTGTCGACGTCGATAGATTTATAAAGAAAGTTAGAACTTGATAACTGATTCTCTACTGTCTCTTTCGTCAGAGTCGAGAAGATTTGTTCCTTTCCTCTCAGCATTGGAGAACCGCAGAAAGCGGTCGATTCTTGGGGCGGGGCGAAAAGTGGGTCAATCGATGTGGGCACCGTCCCGTCAAGGTAAGCAATAGCGGCCTACCGCCTAGTAAATTCCTTTATTTTTATTCTTTTTTACTCTTAGTCTTTCTGTTTTTAAAAAGGGAAACTCAATTCCACCGCGCCGCCTCGGGGCAACTTCAAGCTCGCAATTTTGCAAGCTAGTACGAGAACTTTTCTCTTTCAACGGTTCGGCTTCTCTTTCTGGAACCCTGTGGGGCCCTGCTCCGTACGACATGTAGATGTAATTTGTGGCGTTACTGGAAGATCGGTGTCTAACCTATGGACGTGCGGCACTAAAAAACTAGTCCTCGAAGGTCAAGTTACTCTCGTAAATATGCTTCGTGCCGCGTTTATTTTTTTACTTATTTGGTTTACTAAATGATGTTTCAGCATTTGAGGAACTTTGTCGCATCAGAAAGTCAAAAACATGCGATAAGAGAAACGGAGGAGGAGATTACTGCAAGTGTACTGCACAGAGATTTAAAAATTAGTTCTAAAGAGTAATTAAACTGCATTACAAATTACAGGCGGCCGAAAGTAATGACATCACATCACTATTACTTTGAAAAAATAATGGAATTAATTTAATAAAAGTTCATCATACATGCAATACGCATGTACACTTTATTTTCAGTACATAAACACTAAATCACAGAGTTATTTGTTCGACTTCACATGCTTGAGGTCTGGCACTCAGATTAACTTGTCTTTGCTACTTTTCTTTCCTCTTTTTGTAATATTTTATGCCATATGGGAAGCAGACATTCTATATTTTATTCAAAAAGTTATTGGGAAAGTAATGAGTAATTTTCTTGAAATCTACTAAATTACCAGCCCACAAAAGTAATTAGTTAAATTACTCATTACAATGACATTTAATTTAATTATGTAATTTCACTACTACAAAGTCTAGTATACTACACGTTACGATAACAGAAAGACGAAAGGTGATACAGACTTTAATTATGTCTGGGAAGCGTTAGGCTGGTTTGCTACTCTTGCTTGAGTTAATCACGCTTTAGTGATTAAGCTTTATTTTTATTATGATTGCTCAATCGCTCCATCAATTAATGAATCAAGTCTTACTGCGAAAAGGGGCTGCGACACGTTTTTGTTCATTCCTGTCAAAAGTCGCATGGTCCTTTACGCATTTGCCTAAGGCGACTGGAAGGCGAAAGCCATCTTCTTCTTCTTGTCAGTCGATTGCATTGATGCCGCCCTAAAGCTTTACGCACCCAACATGGTTTTGCGCTGCCTCCGGGAACGGAGTAACTGGAAGCTCTCTGCACTTCACCTGGTCTTGCAGTGCCTCCGTGATCGGCCCCCTTTTGTCCAAGCGACGAGGTCATGTGATAGTGTCAACCTGTAAAGTCGCACAGGTGATGCCACGTCATAGACGTTACAGTGTTCCCTAACCTGTGACGTCATGATCATGATTCTTTTGCATCACTCGTGTCGATGCCGCCAATGCCGACGCCGACGGTCACTTTTTCGCGTTTCATGACGCATCTGAGGCTTTCGCCTTAAGAAAAGAAAAACTCGCACGGTACATTCTGCATTGACCTAAGGCGACTCGAAGGCGAAATTTATTAATAATACTACTGTTATTTTGTTCTTTATTTTCTTATTTTTCTTCTACGTCGATAGTACTGTTCTTCCCCCCGGCCCTCACCTAGCTTTCAGAACCTCACGGGGTGTTGCTCAGTCTCCAAGATCGGCCGCACACTTTTGACCGAACGACGATGTCACGCCATTACGTCGCCATGCATGTATGTCATGATGACGTCACAGATTTCGGCGATATTTGGAGTCATGATGGCGTCAAATCTCGTACGACTCACCTACGAATTTCGTATGGCATAAGATTCTCAGTACCGCTCGTGTTGTCGCCGATGGTCCCTTTTCCCGTCTGATGAATACAAGGCTTCCGCCTTATGTTTTATTATTACCTTATAGTAGTGGTCGTGATAATCGCCTTGTGGTCGCTGTGGCAGACCGTGATTGGTCCCGCGAACATTTTCAGCAAGACGAGCTTGTTCCCTTCGTCGATCATTGTATTCACTCTCTTCTTCTCGTGTCTTTAATTTGAGTGGTCTAACCATGGCAGCCTTAGAATGAACTGAATGAGCTGCTAGCCGGGTCTCCCTTTTATATATGAAAGCGGGAAACACACATGGTTAGGAGAAAGGGCTGCTTCACGTCATTCGAAGCCTTCGTGTGAATTGCAAAGCATCTGCTACCTAATCTTTACCGAGAACCCAAGTGGGGGGGAGGGGGGGGGGGGGGTTCGCAGGCGCCCTATCATCTAGCATGCTTTTTTATGGTTGTTTAGTGGTTTTCTTTATTGAAAATAATGCTGAGCCCTATGCGTTATGCTTGATCGCAAAGAAAGATATGTCATTTGCGTTCATTTGTTGAAGGTCTCCTAAACCACATTTAGCGGCCGTGCCTAAACCACCCAAAGGCCGAAATTTCATTTTGGCGTTGCGGTTGTGCACGAGTCTACAGCGAACGCGTTCGTCGGCTCGTCTGTCCACCTCTCCGAATGCCCTTCCTCAGCGTCCGAGGTGAAAACGCATGGAGCGCGCGCATCTTCTAGCAGAGGTGCACGCGAGTGGGAGCGTCTGTTGGTAGTTTAGGGGTCTGTCATTTTATGTAAACGCCACGAAATTTTCCGATCAACGAGAGGCTGTTACGTTTTTTTAACACGTTATTTTACAGCTTCGCTGTAAAAAGAATGCCTTCAGAAAAAAAATCACAGCATATCCACGGAGTGAATGATGATGAGTGGGCGAAGCTGCGGAGGTTCATCGGTAAACCGTGAATCTTCCGTGAATTCTGCCCGGTGCATCATCACCGACGTGAGATCGGGCGCGTTTATACTAAAGGTTCGATGAGTTATGACGACTTGCAGCTCACATTAATTTTACATGTACGCTGTGAATTTTCATTGTTTAGAAAACCATTGCTTTAGAAAACATCTGGCGTCTTTCGTTAAGCAGCTGGCGTCTTTTCGTTTTGCTTTAGAAACATCTGGCGTTCTTTCGTTTTGCTTTTACAAAACATCTGGCGACTTTCGTTGGTTTATTTCATCAATCAACGGCGTTTTGAACAAAATTTTTATTGTTTAATCGCGCACAGGAGAAATCTCACCAGGCACTACCTTGGAGGTAAACAATGGCTGCTAATGGGAATGAGAGACAGAAGAAGTCGGCTTTTAGCTAACACTTACACTTCTACTTCTACTAACGTTTCCTACTGGAACATGCCAATTGCTGCTAATGGGGAATGAGAGACAGAAGAATTCGGCTTTTAGTTAACGCGCACGCTGCGAATTTTTTATCGTTCAACAACGCACAGGAAAAATCTTCCACCGGCACCACCTTGGAGGTCAAAGCGTAAGACTGGTTACGCACTACGACTACTACGACTACGACTACGAGGGACGAACGGGTGCCGCCTTAAGGAGCTTCGCCCCTAAAAGGAAAGCTTGACCTGAGCAGGTCAGGTCATGAGAACGACGAATAACAGATGCTCAGTTACAACATCGGAATGGACACCGAAAGACGGAAAGTGCGGCCGTGAATGGCAGTGGCTTAGATGGAGCGAGGAAATTAAGAAATCGGCAGGCACAAAAATTGGGGAGGGGCAAAGCATGTAGGGAAGGCTGTTTCAGCTCCACTAACCTGGGGAAGGACGAAGCATGCAGTGTGCGCCGGCGTTTCCCACATCAAAATCGCTGCTAATGGGCAATAAGAGAGAGAAGAAGAAGAAGAACGGCCTGACCGAGGCAATTCGCCACATTGTTTTGAGGAAGATTTCTTTGACGAGGAACTAGTGGTGCCAAGCCTGAAACCGGCCATGTAAGGAAGAGTGTTTCAGCTTCACTAACGCCGTCGGAAAACTGCGTGGAAATGCAGCTTACCCTAAGGGGCTGCTTCTTCTTCTTTCCTACATGCCCGGTTTCATTTCCCCACGGCATGTAAGGAAGGGTGTTTCAACTCCACTGACGTCGTCGGCTATTTGTTGGGCTAACTGTTGCCTTCTTCATCTTTAGCGGACCCGTGGCGAGTAAAGCACCATCACTTTGCAGGTATGTTTCAGGAAGTGGTGTTTCAAATAGATGACTTTACCGTAGAAATCCACGTTTGTGTTTGTGGTTTTAGAGAGGAAACTTGAGCGCCTTGTTAAATTTCGTCGGGGATTCTGGCATCGCTGCTAAGCCAAACATGATGTTTTAGGCAGTAACGACGAACCTTGAACTCATAAAACTCACATTATGCAGAGTATGGACCGGTGGCGAGTAAAGCACCATCACTTTGCAGGTATGTTTCAGAAAGTGGCGTTTCAAATAGATATATTTACCGTAGCGAACCACGTTCATGTCTTTGGTTTTAGAGAGGAAACTTGAGCGCCTTGGTAAATTTCGTTGGGGATTCCGACACCGCTGCTAAGCCAAACAATGTTTTAGGCAGTAACGACGAACCTTTAGCTCATAATATGCATAGTACGGACCGGTGGCGAGTAGTGGGATTTACCCAATTTTTTTTGGCGCACACTCCGTTTATGATGGACCGTTACTACGACATGACACGCCGCCAAGCCGAGACCCTAAGGTGCTTCGCCCCTAAAGTATTGTTGACAATTTAGAGTACTGGTATGTACTTTACCATGGGAGAGCGCAAAGCCGTCCTGAATGTACTTCTATTACGACAAACAAGAAAATGACACATAGCGTAACGTAATATAGCTGCTATCGCACTTGTTACAAAGCTCTCTGTTTGGCACAACCTCTACCGTTGCTCCGGCTACTTACCGCTAGTTTTAAAAAATATTGCCTCAGCACTCGTCAATGACGTGAAACTCTGTCGTTAACAATGAGGAACTATAGCGTGAGCATGTGTTTGAAAACGTAATATGCATGACCATTGTCGCAATGTTTGTTTCCTTTTCTTATATTCTGTAAAAAGTATACCATAAAGGCACAGTATATACAAAAAGGACGGCATGCGCGGGCGATTCCAGTGAGGTTACATTAGTATAACTTCCTTGGGCTGTTGCCATATCTTCGGGGTGGCGAGCGAGTTATATATAAATGTATCGGAAATATATTGGGGGTGCGGGAGGAGTGTCGAGCATGGTAGTGTCGGCAATTACCTAGGAGCCAGTATAAATTCCTCCTTTTAAGCGACGCTTTCGTAACTAACACATTTCAGTGTAACAGGCTTACCCGACAAAGTAGACGGGGGCATGACGTCAGACGTAGCTCGATCCGCCTTTTTTTTACGATGCCCCGGCGCATGCGCCCTGTCCTAGCAGAAAAGTCGCAAACGTCCCTTCATCTCGGAGGCTTTGCTTCTGGCAATACCAGCTGTCCCGGCCCAACCCTACCAAAACGGCAGAGGGCAGCCCAGGGAAATGAAAGAGGCGGATTGGTAAGATCATCGGGCGCGTAACCCGTAAGGTTGCGGGTTCGGTCCCTGCCAGCGGCAAGTTGTCACTTCGTCCACTTTACTTTCTTCACATCTATATCCCAAATACTACAATACACTTAAAACAGTACAATTAACATCCCCTATACGTTCATTGCTTTCATTATCTGCTGGTTTTCGCTAAGAATAATCAATCGTCGTCACTTAGTCCTTTTCTGCAATGCGGGTTAACCAACCAGAATTACCTTGGGAAGAACATGGGTATACTATCGGAGGTGGAAATTATCAGACAAAAGTTCACATGGTCCCTTATGCAATCGCTTAAGACGACTCGATGGCGGAAGCCACCATTTTCTCTTCCTTCTCAGTCGATCTATTCAATAATCCCCGCCCCCTCTCCCCCCCTCCCCCCGCCACCTTCTGAAAGCTTTCTGCACCTAACGAAGTTTTGCATTGCCTCCAGGACCGGTGGCATTGCAAGCTTTCAACACCTCACGGGGTTTCGCACTGCCTCTGTGATTGCCCCCCCCCCCTTTTTTAATCCAGCCACAATGCCACGTGATGACGTTTTTTCGCATCACCCCTGTTTGCGCCGACGCCGCGGGACGCCGGTCAATTTTCGCGTTTGATCAGGCGTCTAAGGCTTTCGCCTTAATAAACAAGAAACACTAAGCAGGGGCTGCGTCACGCTCCCCACCACCACCCATTTCGCAGTTCCGCCCGAAAAAATAAATGCCTTCTCTCTCAAATTCATCTGGCCACTGAGAGCGAGCTTTCAGAAAGCGGGCATAATTTATAACCTCGAAAATAACCGCGAGAATGTAGCTATAGGTTTGCGGCGTTTTATTAACCTTCACTGTCATGCGCTTATGCCTCACATACGCACGGAGCCCGCTGTCACGGCCACTACCTCTTTTTTTATATAGCGGCCGTGCCGCTGCGTGCAGACACAGCGGGCTCGGAGGGACGGTCCGCTGTGTCTGCGCGTTCATTATGGCATAAACTATTTAGATAAGGGATTTAATGGCAAAGAAGAAAAAAATACATGAAGAGGCTGGCAAGGTTAGAGGAGTTACCGCGAAGAGAGCGCGCGAAACCCGATCTCCTCTGGCGGGCCGCTTAATGGCTGTGCCATATAGCGCACTTAATAGCGGGCTCATTAAAACGTGATCTGGCACTCGCGCGAAGGAAAGTGAAGGCACCTGCAGCGAGAGACTTATATTTCCTGGTGCTTCTGCAACGGCTATACAGAGCAAAATGGGGGCTGCAATGATCCGGCGTATACGGAGCCGCAGACCATTCGTAAAACGTGGAGGAAAATATCGTTGTCTCCGACATTACTTCGTTTCCAATATCAAAATCGCTTCTCAAGGAAAAATATATACGAAAGAGAGAGAGAGAGAGAGAGAATGAGAGAGAGGAAGGCTTTTTTCTTCATTTCAACTCAAAGATTTTTACCGTTTTGCGTCATTACCGCTCACCTGCTGCGCTGCTCTGTCTATAGGAAGACGGAAGAGATTAAAGGACACCATGCACTGAAAAGTGGACGAAAGAACAACGAAAATAAAGTTAGGAAATATCACAATCTGATAATGATATTTGCCGGTGAGAATAAGGATGAATTCACGCTTTTTTCTTGTCTTGAACGAAAGCCTCCTTTAGACCCATTTCGAGGAGACTAAGTTTCTTTTATGTGTGGGGGCAAATGGGCCCAAGGTCTGTCGTTAACTTGAAGGGCAAGGATAAAAAAAACAAGACACGGAACGATTAGACCGACGGCCGAGCCCCTCTCCCTCTGTCCCTCTCTAGACCCTCTTTCTCGCCCCTCTTTCCCCACCCCAGTGCTGGGTAGCAAACCAGATGCTAATATCTGCAGTGGTTAACCTCCCGGCCTTCCTTTTTTTCATCTCTCTCTCTCTCTCTCTCTCTCTCTCTGAAGGGCAAAATATGTGATCTAAGATACTTCATAGCGGTAATGAAAAGCGACAGATCATGTCTCTTAGGAGCTTAAAACAAGGCCTTTTTGTAACAATACGAGGATAGTAAACTAAAATGTGTCGCACAGTTTCTATGCGGCCACGGTTATCACAGATAGGAATCCGTGGAACGACAATTTTGCCAGAGCAGCTGCCCCATACTGCCCCATTAAAGGGCGAGTACTTACGCTGTCAAATTGCAGCCTTTAATTTGCGGATGGAATGCCAAAGCGTTCGTGTACCAAAACGAACGTGCAGGCAGAGAGAACCGCAAGCCTCCAAAATTAGCCAGTAGCCGTTCATAACCGTTTACAGTTCATTGATGAGTACGCCTATTCGGACAGTCAATCAAGAAATTAGTCAGCAGACCAGCCAGCAAACACTATAGATCAGCTACATTTAGCCAAGTTCACAGAAGTCTTGCCAGGTCAAAATAAGCCAATAAGTGAGCCAGTCGTTCATTCGCCCCTGAACGCTTTCTCTGGGTATTTGCTGACGCGTTTTACTCGCTAGAGCATAAATGTTAAGTTTGAAGCAAATATCGCGAATTCTAACTTCTCGCGACGCTTCTAAATTATTGAAACGTGCACATGGGCGCGTTTTCCCACAACGCTCGGCCGTGGGTCTAATCGTTTCGTCTTCGAGAGGGTAAAGTTGAAGCAAAGTATTGATATCCTTTCAGAAAGGCGCGCATAGGACACTGGCGCAAATGCTAGTCTTCTTAAACAGCCAGAATCAGTGTCACATCAAAAGCGCAGGTAAATATCCATGCATGCATGCATGCATGCATGCATGACGAACATGTGGTAATGAATGGTGTGTGGTTTATGTCATAAATCTCACGAAGGGCGCGGCATTCATGACATGCACGGAGTGCATAAATGACAAGATGTCAGTGCAATCATTTGAGCTGGAATATCTCAATATGCATGCCATAACACGAATCAGATGCCATGGCATACGTACCATGAGGTGTAGCCTATTTATTCGCATGACACCAACATTGGTTGGCCGGTTGTCAGTGTTGCGTAATGGGGCCTCGTGTTTGATAACAATGGATTGCAATGGAAATTGCTGGCTATTTGTTGGCTGGTCGTTCCTAACTGTTGGCTAGCGTGTACTAGTTCTGAAAAGTTCATGTTGGCTAGTTGCCAGCTATCGCTGGATAAATTTGGCTAACAGTCGGTTAGCACACCGTAATGTTGACGTGAGATAGCAGGTCTTAGGTACGGTCGTGTAGTGCTGGCTATGCGCTCTTATTAAGTGTTACATATGTATTGTCTGTCACTGGTTGTACAGCGTTGCTAGACACCGCAGGAATGCGCCAAAGAATGGTTGCTATGACATCCCCCTCTGCGCTCCCGGAGCGGCCTACGAAGCGCGCGCTCCCCTCCCTCCAAAGCTGTAGACAAGAAAAGAGAACCTTGGCCAGGCGGCGCTGCTGCGCCTCGCTGAAAGCGTCCCCTTTTTCGAAAAAACTTCAGCTGACGCTGGTCAATGGCGCTCCGGTGGTTTGTTTACGTTGACATGAAAGCTAATTAACTAATTGTAGCAGATTGCGTTTTTTAGTTAACCGCTTTAGGTTTCAAGAAGGTTGTGATGACTGAACTTAAGTGAATATATTGCAACATAATTCAGTTCCGTGGACAGATTCGGAAAGCAAACTAGCGGTGTGGTGCGAGGGCCTGGTGCTTCAAAAGCGGGAACGAGCGCTATTTGCATGTTCTCCTACATTTCTTGGGAGCGGATGAACTGCAAACTACGCGCGTTGAATGAGAACGCAACATTGTCTGTACGCACCGCAGAACCGTGGCCTCCGCGATCGGCACCGGCAACGCGCAGCCGGTGCCGATCGCGGAGGCCACGGCACGGGCAAATACAGGCATGCAAAGCCACCCAGGTGGCGTGCGCTCAGTTGGAATCCCGAATGGTCACCGGCGTTGCCGTCTGCTACGTAGTTCGTGGCAGCACGCATATTTGCTGTTTGTGCGCGTATAATCACGCGTTAGCACTAATCTCATTTTTTACAGCGAAAGCTGTTATGAGATCATTTCACCGGCCGTTTTTGCCGCCGTAGTTGTCCGCCGCCGCCGTCGCCGGTGTCCGTAACTAGTATCGATCGAAATAAGAAAAAAAAACGAAATAAGAAAAAAATTCCAGGATGGAACGAGGTTCGAACCTGGGCCCTCTGCGTGGGAGCCCAGTATTCAACCTCTGAGCCATGCCGGTGCTTGAAACTGCTTTGCGAAAAGGTCCTATACAGGCTTCATGTCGGTAAGGAACCACATTAGCATATGCAATATAGCGTGGTAGAAGAGTAAAATAAGCACCAAGCGTCGCCCAACGCGAATTCTGTAACGAGGCGTCACACAATGCGAATTGCGCAACGAGTAAGTTGTGAAATGCTTCCAACCCATTACAAAGATCTCTGTCATAATTCTTCGTCGTCATCAGACACAGCATCAACAAAGTGCGCCAACAAAGTGCCTTACATGCGTTTAGCAGGTACCACGGATTTCTGTAATATGACGAAAAATGGCACAGTGCCTGCTGCCCTACTTCTCAAAAATTAGAATGATTTAGAGCGTAGTGGGTTCCTCGCAAGTGCACTTGTATTGGTTGCCAAGGAAGCCTATAAGCGCAGATCCATTTCCTCGGGGTCTCAGTAAAATTACAATGCTTTATAGCGTAGTGGGTTCCTCGCAAGTGCACTTGGATTGGTTGCCAAGGAAGCCCATGAGCGCATGATCCATTTCCTCGGGGTCTCAGTAAAGTTCTTCGCCCCCCCCCCCCCCCCGTCTCTATCCCACGTCAACGCATGTCATACAGCATGACGGGAGAGGGAAATAGCGAGCGGGCGTCACCCAATGCAAATTACATAGCTGGTGGGCCGTTTAAAGCTTCCAACTCATTACAAAGGGCTGAGCCATAATTCTTCATCGTCATCAGTCGTCGCGTCAACAAAGTGCACATAATGCCTTACAGACGTGTAGCTGGTGCCTCGCTTCTCCGCAGAATGACGAATAATGGCTTACCCCCGTATTCAGAAACGCTCCTGGACTTGAACTTGACTTCCCACCTCCTTGGACAGCGCGTTCGAAACGCGTTTGTGCTGCCTTGGCACTGCCTAAAGGCAGCGCGATCGAAACGCGTTGAAGGCGGTGGCAAGTCAAGTTCAAGTGAAGGAGCGTTTCTGAATACGGGGGTTAGTAGGTGCTTCCCAACTTCACAAAAATTGTGATTTATGGCGTAGTGGGTACCTTTCTAGTCTACTTGTATTGTAGCCCCAAGAGAGCTTACAACGGGCTCTAGAAACGCCGCTCTTCCAGCTTTCGCTTTGACTGTGCTGCGGTTTCAGCGCAGGCCTGGCGTTTTTTTTTTCATGAGTTTGAAATAAGTTTCAATGCATATCGTGGAAGTCAGTCTTGTTGCTTCTTGTCACTGCTAAGCTTCAGCGAGTTAGATTAGTAAAATTAAGGGAGTTGCGAATAACCTTGCGTCGCAGTTGTGGCTGAAGCGATAGAGCTCTACAGGGCATAACAATCTTTTTGGGTTCTGTCATATATGTAGCTGTCTGTGGGTTGGTTCTTTCATGTTGTAGCACGAGTTTTGTTACTATCTAGAGTGCAGGGACAGTCTGCTGCTCTCCCATAGTAGAGTTATTAGAGGGTTTTGAGAATTGGGGGCCCCAAGGAGCTTGAGGACGTAAGAAGCTTGCGAGCCGCGAGGGCGCATGCGCAGAACCCAAGCCTCTCTTGGGCTCTTGCGCTCACGTTGACCCGAGACGCAAAAATTGAAAACTAGCGTGGGGCCCCAAGGCGTCTTGGGTCAAGAGCGAGAAGACACAGACGCAGCGCGGGTCACGGCACAGTATGACCCGCGTCTCGCATGATTTTAAATTTCGTCACGCGTGGCGCTCCGTGCGCTTGACCCAACGCAGCCTGCGTTGGCCCAATTCTCAAACTCTGCTGATCATCCGAACGCAAGAGCAGGCTGCCCAACGCAGCTTGGGGGCAAAGAGTCTTGGGTCCCCAATTCTCAAACTCTCTATTATAGTGTGCCTTTGAGAGCACAGCAGTTCCTGCGTTGAGTGGCGTAACCGATAGAGCGAACGTAGAGTGCCTCGATGCGCGCGCCCCCGCGGGCATCAAGGCACCCTAGAGCGAATGCGGAGCGCAGCAACGCGCAGTGTTAGCATATGCAATGCCTCGTGCCTGCTCGCGCTTCTTGTGACCGCGCAACGCATGCCTCATGCGCACGAGAAGTGGGTTGACCTGTGTGGCTTGGGAAAAGAAGACGTGCGTTGGTCGAAGGGACACGTTGTGTGTGGAACGCTCTTGCGGACTCTTAGATCTTACATCTAGTTTTCCGGGCACAGGTTCGCCAATAATAAAGAAGTTTTAGAGCGCAGCTCTTAGACGCCCGTTCCTGCGTTGAGCGGCGTCGGCGTCGTCGTAACCTACAGAGTGAACGAGGACGAAAGAGAGCGAACGCTAAGCGCAGTGGAGGGTTAAAGATGGCGATAGCGAGGAGAGCGTGAGGAGGAGGGAACGACCGTGGCGAGGCAACAGGTTCCGCACCCGCCTCCCGCGGCGCCACAGTAGTGTGCGCTGTCGTATGCTCGCCGATGACGTCATCACTAAGGTATGCGGCGAGGGCCTCCACCGATGCCATATATGAAAAAATTACACCATTTCCCACTAAAGGGGACCATGAGGCGATGCGAAGCCGGAGCAATTGCACGATCGCGTTCCGTTGGCGTTCTTTCGGCATGCTACCGACCTCGCGTCGTGGAACGCGAACAGGAACGCTACGCGCGTCTTGTCTTCCCTCTAGCCTGGCCGTTAATTCTCACAGGGCGAGCGGGGAACGCGGTCGGCAGGCGTGCGAGAGGGGGGCAGCGTAGGAGAGGAGAGAGAGGGGGAGGGGACGCGCATGCGCTGGTGCTCATCGAGGCGTTGCGCAGGAGAGAATTTCGGCATGTCTAGCCCGCGTTTCAGATGAAGAGTGGAAAGGGGGAGGGGAGAGGAAAAGTGGAGAGGGGGTGGGGAGGGAAAGTGGAGAGGGGAAAGGGAAGAGGGGATGCGGTGAGTGGGAGGGGAGAGAAGAAGTGGAGAGTGGGAGGGAGAGGTGAAGTGGAGAGGGTATGCGCATGCGCAGTAAGGGTGGTCACGCCGCACACCACCACCACCACCGGATTGAACTCCGCCATAAGATACTTCGCATCTAAAACTCAGTGCCATGGAGCCAAACCCTTAAGAAAACCTTAAAGATGACGAAAGAGGACCCCTAAGACACTTTCTGCCACACTGAGCCGACAAGCAAAAAAAATCACAGCATATCCACGGAGTGAATGATGATGAGTGGGCGAAGCTGCGGAGGTTCATCGGTAAACCGTGAATCTTCCGTGAATTCTGCCCAGTACATCATCACCGACGTGAGATCGGGCGCGTTTATACTAAAGGTTCGATGAGTTATGACGACTTGCAGCTCACTTTAATTTTACATGTACGCTGTGAATTTTCATTGTTTAGAAAACCATTGCTTTAGAAAACACCTTGCGTCTTTCGTTAAGCAGCTGGCGTCTTTTTCGTTCTGCTTTAGAAACATCTGGCGTTCTTTCGTTTTGTTTTTACAAAACATCTGGCGTCTTTCGTTGGTTTATTTCATCAATCAACGGCGTTTTGAACAAAATTTTTATTGTTTAATCACGCACAGGAGAAATCTCACCAGGCACTACCTTGGAGGTAAACAATGGCTGCTAATGGGAATGAGAGACAGAAGAAGTCGGCTTTTAGCTAACACTTACACTTCTACAGAGACAGAAAAATTCGGCTTTTAGTTAACGCGCACGCTGCGAATTTTTTATTGTTCAACAACGCACAGGAGAAATCTCCCACCGGCACCACCTTGGAGGTCAAAGGGTAAGACTTGTTACTCACTACTACGAGCACGACGAGGGACGAACGGGTGCCGCCTTAAGGAGCTTCGCCCCTAAAAAGCGACTGCCGCAGGTAAAATGGTCCTAAACCGTCAATCACAATGCCTACCACCTAACGGTAGTTGAAGAATGAAACAAAATAAGAAAGCAAGTGGGCGACATTTCCAGCCCGTCTTGCTTTTCGTAACGCGGAACGCAAGGAAAAAAATTGGACGCGTATCTTCGTGCTTCGCTGCAAATGTCGTCGAAAGACGATAGTCTTCTGTCGGCCGTACTCACGGTGTATTCTTACACCGTGGCCGTACTACATGAGCCCTCCTGCTCTATGTTGAATCGCCCCATCTGGCTCATAGCGCAGCCTTTGAAACACTAGCATTTTTAGCGCAGCCTAAGAAACACTATAGGGTCCTTAGAATTACGTATCTTTGTTTTTTCTAGTAAAGGAACACACTACCTAATACTTATGTATTGATGTTGCGCCTCAGATATACGTAATATTTGCTTTTTGATAGACAATGTTCACAAGTATGAACGCAGCTACCGGTTCAAGATGGCTGGGCGTTCAGCAAGTGCTTAAACTACGGCCGGGTGCGGGGGGCCGTGAAATCGTCTGACAGACAGGAAGACAGACAGACCAAAATTTCAGCGTTTAAAGGGACACAAAAGAGAAACTATGAATTGGTTTAGATTGATAAAGTGTGCTCGAAGAACTCTTGTGTAGTTTATTTCACCTCCTTAGGCTTAATATTAGAGGAGAAAACAAAGTTCAAATCCTCATTTTTAAATTTCGCGCCGAACTTTGTAATTCGTGACGTAAAAGATTTCAAAGAGCATTTAACGTATTTTGGCTCCACTGGCTCGACGAAACTTCCACAAACTCGTTATGGCATGTCTCTGGCCCCTCAAACTACAATGTACTTTCATTGAACCGATTAGGAACTACGTAGGCCCAAGCAGGCGCTGTCAAAAATATGTGACGTCACGGCAAATGGTGTGGGAATTCTAAGGTGGCGTCGCCCCTGTATTTTCTTTTTGCGCGTTAGCTCGCTTATTAAGCGTCTTCTCGCAGCAAGCGTGGTGTTTTTGGTATCGTAGAAGACTACTTTACTATAATGCGAGAAAAATCGTTTTGCTCTTTAGTGCCCCTTTAAGTTCCCCAAGAAAGGCTATCGTCTTTACAAGACAGCGAGTGGCGCTTCTTCTATGACACAGCGACGCACAGGTTCCGCAGTAAGGAGCACTTGTGCAGCGGATCACCCACGACGGCGGTTGGTCTACGTGGTCTCGCTTCTGTCACCTCGTGAAACACAATACATGGAGCGCCGCTCCCCTGTTCCCGAAAAACGGTTCATGTCTGTGCAGCCACGGCGCAAAACTTGATGGATGAAACATCGCATTTAGTTATGCCTCTTTTATATGGAAGAGCACATTTTAGCGTACTCCAACGCCTGCCCCCCTCCTCCCACGTCCTTCCAGCCGCTTGCAATGTAACGGTGAACGCCGGCGTACTGTCCTACCGTATTTCCTCACACGCTACCACCATTGGTTAGCAATAGTTAACGTTGACTAAATTATCGTTTACATTTGTTAATACAGGCTTATCCGGGCTAAATTTGGCTATATGATTATTAACGTATATATAGGCTAACTATTGGTAAATGTCGAATAGCGTTGCCCGGTTTGGCTAAATGTTGGCTGGTTATGGCTAAATAATTATAAGAGTTGGCTGATGTTGACTACTGCCGGCTAATGTAGGCTTGCTGTCGGTTAATGTTCACTAATACCAGCTAATGACTATGGCCGGTTAATGTAGGCTTGCTGCAGACTTGCTGCATAAGTGAGTATAATGCTGGCTATTGTTGACTACTACCGGTTAATGCATGTCCACTCTTACAACATCAACACCGTTCTCATTCAATCTCGATTCATTGATCGTAAACAACTAGAGTTGGTCATGCCTGATACTTTTATAGTTTCTTTCAATCTTTCGGTTACTTCTCGCTTACGCGTTGAGTTCGCGATAACAGTGAGCAAGACAAATTTCCTGGGTGGTCTGGCTATGTTGTCCTATAAATGATCGTAGTTATGCAGCTAGCGCCTATGGCTTGCGCGCTATAACCAAGTCAGCTTTTGCCTTCTATCAGTTTGTTGTTTGTTTAAGCTGCAGCTATATGCGCTCATTTTAGTTGCAGTTTCCTTACCGTTTACAAGCAGTAAGAAAAGCTCGCATGGTTTCGAATTCATTGTTCATGCGTCGACAAAGAGGTATGGGGTTAAAAAAAGCTAAAGTTTCTGCGTATTTCGTCGCATGACCCGACCAATGTATGCACGTCGATGACAGACGAGGCCCATGGTTGTCTTTACCTGCTGAAAGACGCAATCACTGTACAACGTAAGCCTGAAATTTTTGGCAAATAATTCATGTCAGATACAGATATCGTCATGTAATATAAGATCAGCGATATATCGCACTGATCTCGGCGAAATAAATTGAATGGATAGGTGTTCGCGGTGACTTCCAGAACTATAGGCGTTTGTTTGTACACACAGCTGGTCTCATCTGACACGTTTTACACGTCAAGTTTGTTTTTAATGACTGAACGACATCTCCCAAACAAGGCAGCTATGTGTGTGGCTCCAAAGAAGGGGAGTGAAAAAGGAGGTGGGGAAGGAGGAGAGGGGGCGCCATTCTGATGTGCCGTTCCAGAGTGTAGTGGGTGGTGCCTGTATAGGTGCAAAGATAGGGAAGCGACCTCTCAAGTACATTGCCAAGTCTGAAAAAGACAAATCGTCAAGAGCCTTTCCAGCTTGGGCCGCCGTCGCGACAAAGTGAGGCGAACGAATCGCTCGTGTCGCAGAACACACAAGATTCGACCATTGAGCTGAAAAAAAAAAATGGGCCGAGGGCGCGCCTCCGCTTCCTTTTTTTTTTTTTTTTTGCTCTGTACGTCGCCTACAATGGTGAAGATTTATTGAAAACACGTTTTCTTGCACCTTTGCTACGAGCACGTCGCTGCGCGAATCACTGGCGACATCGACAATTTCGATTGCCTTGGCACGGAGAAGCGCGATTGAGTCCTCGGCGAAACCATCAGTGTCTGACAAAATGGGCGTAAATCTCTAGCATTCATCGTCACGTTGGCATCGCTTGGAGATACATTTCGTTTTGCTCACCCATATATATTTTTTCCGTAACAATGCTGGCGCGAAAGCAGTCCGAATTTTCGTTCTGCTCCTATTTCTCTTTTAGGAATATAGATGCCATACGACCAAAGCGTTTCACACTAAATTACTTGGCGGAATTGCGGTATTGCAATTGTTCAGAAAGCATGGAAATGATGGGCAGTAAACACATTTTCTTTCCCTCGTACTCCACACAAGATAGCTGGTATGGCTTACTCCCTGCGCTCTTTTCCAGACAACTGCAATTTTCATCGAATATGTGCGTATTCCTTCTTTCATTTTATATTATTGCTACTGCTTTGTAGGTCGCTACGCTAAAAATGGTAATTTACATAGAAGAGAGTACATTGCATCATTATGGAATGTTACCCGAGTTTGCGAAATACGCTAGCAACGACGACAAAGCTATCGGAGTCACTGAGACAAGCAAGCGTACCGGCAAAATCTTGTCAACATATTCAGCTCGCGGCGAGCCGGCCCGCTACGAATACATCCGAAAGACCCGCTCAGCTGGGAACTCGGTCATTCTAAGGTCTGTAGCTGTTCACTATTTCAGCATGCCGTTTTAGCGGGACTTTCTTTCTCATTTTAATGTCCCACCTATGAGCTTTCTTTCCGCATAACAACTCGAGTGAATACGGGACAGATATAGGCCCGTATTTGAGTTTATTTTTTTAATCTGGTAAGTTAGAGAATAATTTGTGGCTTTTTACAGGAAAAACAAGAAAATTTTAATACTAATTCAAAGTAAGCTCAGACTAGGTGGGATATTATTTCCGCGTTAACGATATATGTTTTTTGTTATTATTATTGACTTGTCACACAGATTTCGGTGCTAGAACGCATGCTATATGCTCCTTGTACTGTGAAAAAACATCATTTTGCGCATGCGCTCTTTATTCCTCTTATGTTTGTTTCTTGATAATACTAGAGTTGCCGCGAATACTTGGCCAGCAAACATAGAAAAAGTGCCTTCTAACAAACAGGACCGAAAATTACGCATCTGTATTGCACCGCGCCTTCCCTATAAGCGAATAATTTATTTCACACACGCACTCTATACTTTATTTCAGCAAAAGGAACAAATAGGAGGTGGATGGAGGTGTGTGCTGCGTTTAACACACATAACACCGCGGTGATGCCGCACCAGCCAACCCAGATTTCGCTATTTCACTGAGCGCGATTTTACGGATATGAATGACACTATATATATAGCGAGAAACTACAAAGAAACTTAAAAAATAACGAGTAGGCGCAGGCACACTCGTGTCTACTCGTTATAGTGCGTTTTTTTTTTCTTTTTTGCGTTGTAGTCTCAATCATGTTGAACCATGCAGCTAGGCCAAACTTCAATCTTGTTTGAAAACAAACCAACAAAAACAAAGACATTCAACGAACTGTGTTTTCAAGGTGGCGCCTACTACAGTTCGCCATATTCTCTACTGATAGCTATGTGAACATTTCGTTGCTTTTACGCAAAAACACTTCGAACATACAAACGCGAACCGCTAGACTCGTCTTCGACGTGTTTCCTCTGAGTCTCTTTCTTCACTTTTTCGTCTTTTTCTTGCTTCATTCCCAGAACTGCGCCGGCGGGGCTCCGTCTTCGCCTGACGTTCGATTACTGTGCAAACATTTACTCGGTGCGCGCGTGTTTGATTCTTCTAACCGCGATTCGAGCTCTGCAGCACTTGAAGCAAACGAAAACGTTTCCAGCAGCACGATTGCCTTTCTGTCTCTTTGTACTCCTTTGTGCACTCCCCAAGCTTTATTCGCCGCATATCTATGTACACACTCTCTACATCCATGTCGTTTATTTGCAGCTCTATTCGCCCTCTTTTCGGTTCCCGTTTCTTCGAGGGGAACGATTTCTGTGTCCTAGCCCTATGTCCCTAGTCGGGTTTTTTTTCTCTTCGTCTGTGTACACCGTAACTTATTTCTCTCTCTCTCTCACTCACTCACAGTCTTTCTCGCTGTTCTTGAAGCAGTGGGTGCATCGCTGTAACGTCCGCCGCAGATGGTGAAGCCGGGATCTATAGAAGGCGACACAAGTGGAAACGCATTAGAAGGTCCTTTCAGGAAATGTGAAAGCGACACTTGTATTCGCTTAAGGGTCTAGCCGTCACAGCCTCGTTCCCAAACCTCTTTTACCCGCCCAGCAAAGCCCCTCCTCCCTCCCACTTCCTCTTCAGGAAAAGCTCCACATTTGGCACAATTCGTGCCAAATGCACACCTCCAGCACCGCGCATATCCCTGACCAAAATGGATTTAGACAGTCTATATAGTGTCTAAAAATCGATTTAGACCACCTGTAGACTGTCTATGTCATTTTTTGTAAGGGATGGCTTATCTTTCTCTGGCGCCTCGCGGACTCACGCACCCTCCAGTGTGGGCGAGCGCAAGTCGAGCGTATACTGGAGTGCCGTGGTTGCTCTCCGTAAGTGTCACAAGAGGACACCGATATACTTATTGTCAAACACAGCGGGACATTATATCTACACCCATTGTAATAATACAATTGTTGGGGTTTTACGTCCCGAAACCACGATATGATTATGAAGGATGTCGTAGGAGCTGTGGAGGGCTCCGAAAATTTCGACCACCTGAGTTTCCTTAACGTGCACCTAAATCTAAGTACACGGACCTGTAGCATTTTACCTTCAGCGAAGTGCTACCCGCGCGGCCGGTATTCGATCCCGCAGCTTTTGGGTCAGCAGTCGAGCACCCACGTCCCACTTTCCATTCCAATTCGTCCGGGACCGCAGCGTATAGACACATCCCAAAAAATAACGCAAGCTTTGTCATGGCCAGCCTTTTTTTTTTAAATATAGCAAAATCATACCTTAAAGTGGTCATGCAACATTTTTCCAAGTAGCCATGGAATGGCTTCACTAAAGAAGCTTATTGCCTCACGAATCGACCGCCGCAAAAATTTTTAGAATCCGTCCAGTACGAGCGAAGTCACAAAGATTTGTCGCGCGCTGTAATTGCTTCCTCTCTTCTCTCGTCCCGACTAACGCGCTAGAAACTAAGCAGGAAGGGATGACACGGGTGAAGAAAGTACGTCGCGCGTGGCTTGTGACCTTGAGAACTTATCATTTTTATTTCTTCGAACACGCGCCGTACTTTCAGTGCGATCGCGCGCGTGCGCGGGCAAGTGGCGGCCTCACGCGGCGGGCGCAGTAACTACCGAGCGCGCCATGTTCAAATCAGCCAATGGCGTGGAACTTGAGTCAGTGACGCAGTGATTTTGAGTAAATGCTAAATAGCATCATTTGTAGAGAGAAGAGGAAGCGACTTTTAACTGACTTTGAGAATTTATTGTAAATCCCAGGCCGCGTGCTGCGCTATAATGTTTGGCTTGCGTGTTCTCGGGAGCCCCGACTACCGATTGGCCGCGTTTTCTGACCATGCTGAAAATGTGTTGCAGGGCACCTTTAAGGTCCAAATCATTGATTGCAAGCCATCTATAGGTTGCTGAAGAAAAAAATAAAGGGAGGTGTGGGGTCGCCTCTCACGCCGTTTTACGCGCCCTGTCATACCTAATAAAACATCGCTGAACAAGATAAAAGTTTAGGGAAAGAAGGCTTGAAGCGATGAGAAATCGTTCAACAGGAAATGTCGCTTGAACCAACCTTTCTACATTCCCTCTTCCAACCATTTTTTTAAAAAAAGCGCTAAGAAATACAAAAGCGAGAAAAGGTACGCACGCAGTGCTCACGTTTGTACCTACACATCTTCGTCCTCAACACCTCTAGAGTGGCTTGCACCCACAGATCGCAAAAACAAGTGGCGGTCACTCTGACTCACTCAATAAATATATTTTGCGTTTAAGGCTCACTCAGACTCAGACTCACCGAAGTTTTCCTCAACCAGACTCGAGTGTACTGAGACTCACTAAACAGTTTGTCAACCGGACTCACTAAGATTTAGCCTCACTACATTTTTTCTCAACCGGACTCACTCGAACTCTACCTCACCAAAATATTACTCGCCCAGACTCACTCTGACTTACGGCTCGGTCTGAGTCTGAGTCAGTCTCAGTGAGTCGACTCATGAGTTAGTTTGACGACCATGCGGATGAACCAGATCTTTGAGGACGAACTGCCTATTTGCACCAGTGAGTACATGTTCATAGAAAATAGGAAACAGCGCGAACCACAGGACCGTCTCTGTCCTGTTGTCCTGTGGTTCGGGGCGCTGTTTACCGTTTTCCATGATCTTTGATGCCTCGTTTGGTGCCAGCAAGCCCTGCATGGCGCTGAATCCAAACGCTCCTTGAACAAAGTGACCCAAACGACCACCGAAAAAGCAGCACAGCAATCAAGGCCCCAACAAGCGTGAGCAACTTCCAGTGTCATAGCTCTATTGGAGTAAACCGTGGCAATAGTGGGTACTTAATCACGACATTTAATAGGGTGTCGTGGTCTAGTTTTGACGCATAAGACGTTTCTCGACCCCTTAAGATCCTTTTAGATGGTTTAGTGGTTTCATTCGTGTGTATTTGATACTGGAACAGTACATTTCGTAAAGATGTGTCTCCAATACAAAAAAAAAGCGTTGTGTTTGAGACGCGTTTTTAAAACCGTTGTGTTTCACGAAGTCGACCTGGACTACTTTGAATGAGTGGATACTTAGAAGCGTCAGGGAAATACAACTATAGTCAGATACAACTTTAGAAGGCAGGAGAGGCCCCGCCCAGACGACCGAAGCGCGGCAGCCGAGCTAAACAATGGATGCGCAGCCGAGCTAAACAAAACCACCGTGATGATTAGGCACAGGGAACAGCGCACGCGTGAAATAGCTGAAGCGTTTGAAATTACAAAAGCAAGAGACAGATGCGTGAGCCAGCCTTCAAT
Source organism: Rhipicephalus sanguineus (assembly GCF_013339695.2). NCBI lineage: Eukaryota > Metazoa > Arthropoda > Arachnida > Ixodida > Ixodidae > Rhipicephalus > Rhipicephalus sanguineus. The sequence continues at coordinate 111,555,371 of NC_051181.1, forward strand.
CGCTCTCACGGAAGCTGAGATTACCTATCTACAGCATACGTGAGTACATGCCTGGTGGGGGATAAGATTTACTGTTTGGTTTTTGTGGTTTTTTTGTTTTCTGTTTTTTGTTTGTTTGTTTTTTTGTGCTTATATATGACACGTTTCTTCCATTAAAATTTCAGTTGTTAGACAGCGCTTGTGTCGTGCACTTCCTTGTGTTTTCGTGTTTCTTTTTTTGCGCTGAACATGGCGAGGCCAGCCGATCGCCTCCGCGATTAAGGAAATAGTCCCGCTCATGCACGCGCCGATGTTCTCCGAAGGCGGAGCCACCGGCCGTCCCGCTCATGACGTCAGTCCCGAGTGCGCGCCCATTGGTGCAGGCTTGTGTTCATCCGCCTTTGAGGAGGAAATGCCGCTGACTTCCGAAGTTGTATCTGACTATAGGAAGGAAAAGCCAATGCGACGTTCGTCAGAGACGCACCATCAATCTTAATCTCGAACTTCATGCAAATGACCACGCATCGAGTTTCAGCAAGCATTAAAAGCGAACATATCGCGAACCTTTCAAAACAGGGCCTTCCTTGCTTCAAAACCAGAATTCTTTGAAGAATGACGCTCAGTAAACGACACGGCGGCTTCGTTCGCGTACAAAACTGCGATCGAAGAGGCGTACTTGACTGAAAAGGCTCGCTTGAAAGCTTCCTGCTGCGTTTGTTTAGTAAATTACAACTAATGTGTTTCAATGGCTTCTTCCGAGTCATGAACAATTTCCTGGGAAAAAAAGATCTTTTAGTGCGCTTTTAGTGTTATGCGCGTAATGCACCTTATATAAAAGTCCTTCCATTGCTTGGTCATTTTGCAGGATGACACTGGAAGTTTGCCAGCTAAGGAGAATGAATGAAGACATCTACTTAACCGAATATAAACGGAACCATTTGGCACCTAACCTCGGACATAGCGGCTATCGATCGACTGTACGGTTTTCCCATCGTTTATAAAACGTTCCTAGAGAAACTACACAGTATTTATCGAATTTAAATTATTGCAAGGCACATGGGGTATCGTCATATATAGTAAGCGCACGCTAAATGAGTCGGTCCAGTAAATACACAGTTTGCTAAAAAAAGTTTCTGGGCTGTTATATAGCCTATATTCAGGAGTGCAGTGTCCCAGCCACCCAGTAAGAATAATTGGCTCATAGGCAGTTCCTTTCCTCCTTTCCTTTTTTTTTCTCTTTTTCCTTTTCTTCCGCTCCTTTTTCTTTTTTTTTTTGTAATATCTCTCTTCTATCATCTTTTATCCCCCTTACCCCTTCCTCCAGCGCAGGGTAGCCAGCCGGTCTAAGAACTGGCTAACTTCCCTGTCTTTCCGCTTGTTTCTTACGTCCTTCCTACGCAGTTGCTCGTGACGTGCGATTTGTTCATATATACGGCCTCCGCATGTTCAAATATTTCTTGAATTGTCGAGCGCTTTGATATATTTTAGTTTTCGCGCGTAACTTCCGTCGTAATGAGCCGCTGCTCAGGTTAAGAGTGATATTTTCCGAATATTTTACCCCCAGGTATTGTTCAACAGTCACCTTAACGCAGTATTGCTAGTGTGAGACTCTCTTAGACATAATTACACTAGAAACGTACTTTAGTAATTATCTTTTAACGTTCAACGGAGATATGAAAGTTGGTTTTGCATAACATGCACCACACAGATTTCGAATATATCCAGTTTTATTTGCTAAAACTAGCTAAATCATTTGTAATTCGCAATTGCTATACCTCCTGCTTCAATTGTACGTCAAATGTATCAAGAAAACGAACCGTTAGGTAGCACGAACATGATTTATTTTCTATTCGTTTACAGCCTATTCTGTATCTTATGCCGACGTCGACGTATGTTCGTATAGACATATGTGGCTTAAGAGCGGGATAATTTCGCAAGCTGATCACGGTAAGGCGTCATTATGTGGGTGTTTGCATTTCGCATAGTTGATTCCAGTGAACCAGTGAGCCGGTTTTCGGGGGCGTCGAGGCATTTAAACAAAAAAATCCGACTAGAAGTGCGTTCAAAAGCTCGGCAGGATAACTACGACCTAGTGCTTTGAATTATCCTGAATATTTCTGTAAACGTTATTCGTGTAAACCAAACTGAGAACTTGCGTCAAGTGGAGGGGAAATTTCAAGGGAAGCGCTGCGGCTCGTCAAAAAGCTGACGCGCCTCTTTCTTAATTTTGATCACAACTATGTCTGCAGGCCTTTATTCCGAAATAGGCAGCATGAAGCCGGCGTATGCAAACAAGTAGTAATAACATTTGCTTAGCTAAACATGTCTCCGTGTCTTTACTGCATGAAGGCGATGTTCCCGCTATCTTAATTCGTTCCAAACTCGCAACACCACTGCCATCTGTGGGCAGACAAGCGTGGAAACAAGTTCGTACAAGTTTACATAAAGCTTCGTCGGCGGAAAACTTACCGGTGGTGTCGGGATGGCTGTGTGAATGCAAACACGTCCTAATAAGATGCGGAATCATCTTTTCCTCGCTTCGCGAACGAGTATAAAGTAAGGCACATTTCTTGCTCAAAGATCACCGGCTTGTATATTGTACCGAAAAGTCTCGAATCGTCGTCGCTTTGTAATTTGGTACGTGCTGACATTCGGCGAGCGGCAAATAAGTTTGGCACGACGGTTCGAACTTTTCGGGAAAGCCTTTGTACAGATGCAGGGGGGACAAGAGCAGGTACTGTATCATCGCACCCCGCGGCACAGCGCTCCCTGATTTCCATACGGGAACCAGGAAATGTGACATCACCGACGCCCTGTGCCGCATTTCGAGTATCTTCTCTTGCCGTACAAGTCCTGCGTTGAAGTTTGTGCGGAAACTCATAACGTCGCTTTAGTAGGCGCTGTAACGCATCTTCTTTGCATTCATACTTTTTTCCAAAGTAATGTATGTGACGCCTGTTGCAATGATATGTGGCGTCGCAATACGTAAAGCCTGTTTTCAAAACCTTGCTCGGCGACATATTGGTTCAACGCCGGCAATACCTTGTGCGGAGCATTCGTGACGCCAGCGCTCTGTGATTTTCATTTCAAACATGGTACATACTCACAACATGGAAAGGGGCCAAAGTTTCGTGGCTTGGAACAATCGCAACAATGTTAAAAAAAAAACAGAAGTTAAAAAGAAGCGCAACCGAACCACAGCGGTGGTCTAGTGGTTATGGTGCTCCACTGCTGACCCGAAGGTCGAGGGATCGAATACCGGTCTCAGCGCCCGCAGCTCGATGATGGCAAAATGATAGAGGCCCGGGTGCTTAGGTTTAGGCACACGGTAAAAAAACCCCAGTTGGTCGAAATTTCCGGTGTCCTCCACTACAGAGAGAGAGAGATAAAAGCGAAGGAAAGGCAGGGAGGTTAACCAGGCTGTACCCGGTTTGCTACCCTACACGGGGGAAGGGGGAAGGGGAGAAAAAAGAATAGAGAGAGCAAGGAAGAAAGAGGGAACAAGTCATACGCGCACAGTGTTCACCGCACACACACAGATAGTCACAACCGAGAAATATTTGACATCGCTTCCTCTGCGGTTGTCTAGAAGTAGGCGTTAAAAAAGGCTTGCAAGGACTGGCTCCAAGGAATCCAGAACTTGCAGAGCACATTGAGCTGACGGAGTTGTCATTCCGTTGAGGAGAGTGCGCATCGTGGTCATGAGAGACCTCAGCACAGCGAGGACTTGTAGGTTTTTGTCGTGGCAATCATCTGTGGACGATGATGTACATTGCGGGCCATTCTGCATCGGCTCTTTATGACTGCGCAGTGGTGGCAGTGAGGGCCACGCGACATCCGCCGCCGCTTTCAAAGCCTCTGCGTCTTTCCGGCTCTCCGATTGTGATGCAGTGGGCGGTGGTGGTGGCGGCATTGGTGGTAGCTGTCGCTTCGGAGAAGTCTGACGGTCTGTCGGAGTAGGAGATCGCGTTGTCCGTCCAGATTGAGCAGCAGTAGCCTTAGACCTTCGTCGCCGACGCGAGCGTCGTTGTCTATTTCTCACCACATCAGCGGCCTCTTTGTGCGTTGAGCCGTCCCGTACCATCTGTTTCATGACGCTCCATTCCTTTTTCACCAATGGACAGTCCCTTGATGAGGCTTCGTGTGATCCATGGCAGTTGGTACACTTCAGGGCAGTTGCTCGGCAGGATTCCGCATTGTGTGGCTCTGCACAGCTGGGGCAAATCGCCACGTTTCTGCAAACTCCGCTCACATGACCCATTTTTTGACATTTACGGCACTGGAGTGGTCTTGGTGTAAATGGACGGACCACGTGACGAAAGTGTCCCACCTTCACGTGGGATGGCAATATGTCTCCTTTGAAGACAATCTTTACGCAACGCGAGTTGCCCAGACGTGAGACTTGGACTATGTTGCTATGATCACTAACTTCCTTGATGAGCATTGGAAGGTCGCCACAAGGAATGGAGATGTCTACATCGTATATGACGCCTACCACCATGTCCTTGTTAAGTGGAAGGTGAGCTCGAACCTTCATACCGTCGAAGTCTGTGACCCTGGTCAGAGCAAGCAGAGATGCCTGGTGTATAACGTCGATGGCCAAGACATTCTTGCGGGGGTTGACTCGAACATCCTTGATTTCGTTTGGAGCCAGAGACTCGAGTTTCATCTGTAGTGGAGGAGGCCATCGGACAATCTGAGGCACCTGAATCGGCAGACCTCCTCCACTACAGCGTTTCTAATATGCTTTGGGATGTAAAACCCTAACTATTATTATTATTATTATTATTATTATTATTATTATTATTATTATTATTATTATTATTATTATTATTATTATTATTATTATTATTAGAAGCACAACTGAAAGACAACAAACGCAAGCTTACGAAGACATAATAGCATAGGCTGGCGTGCAAGATATCAATCTGTGTTTCTTGATTTTGACAAGTGCACGATTATACAATATGTACTGCGCATCATTACATATAAGTAGTCGTAATCGCATTTTGGGACAAATAATCATGCGTTGTATGTATGTATGTATGTATGTATGTATGTATGTATGTATGTATGTATGTATGTATGTATGTATGTATGTATGTATGTATGTATGTATGTATGTATGTATGTATGTATGTATGTATGTATGTATGATACATACCTTACTGATTCCTCAAGATGCTTCCACATCCGGCTTCCATCGCCGGGCTACAACCGCGTGTGCGTACACATTTCAACGACACCATTCTTCTAGCACACTTCCACTCCATGAACTGTTGCACACTTACCGGTTTGCTGAAATCTTTCCTGGCGAGAAGCTTGCAACGGAAAGCACTCTTCGCTTGCTTCACGGAGTATACGTGGCGAACTTCCAGCCCGTCCAAGGTGTTCGCTGATTTCGCGCTCTCTCTAATGAATAGGCCTGAGGGAGTCACCGGCGTCAGACGATGCCGTAATTGCGTTACAAAGAAATGCTTTCAAGATTCCCTGTCTGAGGTTCGAGAAGCGTCTTAGAAGTGGTAGGACGAAGAGGCCTATAGAACTAAAGATTTAGGAACCATGACTTCTAATAGACCGCCACAAAACTAAAACCAGGAAGCTTACAGTCAAGTGTCGATGTGCTCGGCAATCCCTGAGCCTGCGAAAACAAGAAATAGGAGATGACCCTAATCCGCGACTTGTGTGTGTGTGTGTGTGTGTGTGTGTGTGTGTGTGTGTGTGTGTGTGTGTGTGTGTGTGTGTGTGTGTGTGTGTGTGTGTGTGTGTGTGTGTGTGTGTGTGTGTGTGTGTGTGTGTGTGTGTGTGTGTGTGTGTGTGTTCGAGATATATCAGGCGTCCCGGCTATTTTTGTTCGATGTAGCCGTAGAAGTTCTTATGCCATGGCGTTAAAGGGACACTAAAGGCAATTATTAAGTCGATGTTGATTGTTGCAATAGCGTTGCAGAAACTTCGTTGCGCTTGTTTCGTGCCAAGGAATGCTTATTTTGAAAGAAAATCACGTTTTAGTGGTCCGCACGGCGTTAGCGCACTTAACCCTGTTATGCCCACTGTATCGTATTTGATACATTAAATATAATGCCTCAAAAGAGGTAAAAAACCCGTCAAAGCTTCATAGAAAAGACGTTATTGGATATTTAACATGCTATATTTAGGTTACACTGAGTTACTCATTTATTCAAATTAATTAATTAATTTTAATTAAGAGTAGTCAAGTTATGTTCGAAATAAAATTTCACCCTTTTTTTCTTAAAATGAACTTCTACAAGAAGAGTATATCTGGTGAGTGTTTTCTCACAATTTTTCTCAAGGCAGAACGCCTTTTGGGCATTACAGGGTTAAAATCACCCGCCTGAACGGACCTTCTGACGTAGCAGTTGCCGTGCCCAACGTTGCCCGCCTTTACTGCCCGGCCGCCGAAGCTACGGTTTCTTGCGCAACAGCGGCCACCAACCTTGCCAAGACGCAGCCACGGGCCACTCCGAAACTGTATAGTTCACTGTAACGGAGCTTAGCTTGGCCAGCATCAGCAGAAGTACACTATCGACAGGGCGAAAATAGCGAGAGCCAAGCACACGCAGCAGTACGCGATACCGAAACTACCACTGAGACAGGCAGCTCGGCGAAAACGGAACTTTTGAACCACTCGCGCCGTTCTCCATGGTAGCGCCAAGAGGTTCTTTTTTCCATGAATCAAACAGAAGCGAACAAGCAGTATTTTACTGCATCTTGTGGTGCATGGAAGGTTATTTTTTTATTGCAACTGGTTTGATTAGTAGTGGCTAATTGTACTCGGGACTCTTTGACGTCATCGGGATCATTTCCAAAGTGTCCCACTCGTGGCGCACATCGCGTCCTACATTTACCTTAATTTCTCGATTACTAAAGCACTGCTGTTGATACTGTTGACGTTTTAGACGTTCTCGCACATTGACCTTTCACTCTGACACAAATTGTTATTTGCCTTTAGTATCCCTTTAAAGCAGTGTCAAGTTCTAAAATAGCACGATGTGAAGAAATTATATATCTACGGCTAAATCGAACAAACATAACCGGGACACGTGATATATCGAACATTGAACAGTACGAAATGTCCCCAGAAGCTGGCTTTTCCTCGCGGGAAAGCCTACTTGCGCAGCGCAGATAGAGTAGAAACTAGCGCTTGTCATTGCATGCTTTCTCTCATAATTCCTCGTCGTCGCGCCCGCTGGCTCGTCGTGGGGGCCAACGGGCAACGGATGGTTTATGTTTATGTATGTCAACATAAACCCTGACAGAGAGGACCCCTCCCGGAACTGTTGAACATTAAATAAGCTTTTATACTACTGTTTGAGACAACGCCTCCATTGGTGCGACCACTCATTATATAGTATATGCACGCAGAGAAGGCTTTCTTGTAAAGAAGCGTTTTGTTGACGTTGCTTTTAAAAGAGCACGCGTAAGCCTTATGGCACCTGCCGCGGTAAAATAATAGCTGTAGCGCTGATAAGTCCGAGGTCGAAGGTGTGATCCCGGCAGCTCCGGCCACCTTTCAATAGGGGTAGAAAGACATAAGCGCTTACATGCCGTAAGTAGTGTGCGCTTCAGATAAGTACCGGTGGACAAAAGTAATCAAGATTCTCCTAACACACTGCAGCGTACCTCATGGCGAGACTGTGGTCTTATAAAACTATGCTCAACCTGAAAAGCTTAAAAATAAATAAAAATTAATGCGTAATGTACTTGACCACGCCCTTGTAGTGGCCGTCAGAGCATCTATGTCTTTTTTTTTCCTTTTTAGAACAAGTTCTGAAGGAGCGTGTTTATGAAACTCAACTTTGACACTCAGAGACCATCAGTTTAAACACAGGCACTAACTGATCTTCCATGCTCGAATTACAGATGTAACCGTCAACCAACGTGCTATATCGGTATGCTTTATAGCTTATGCGTGCCGTGCACAAATCCTATGTCGTATTGTATTAATCCAGCCACCTGCACGTTTTCATGGCAAAACGTAAAAGAATGAGATGTAAATGCATTTTCCGGCTCGCCGTTCGACAGTAACTAAATATGACGCACTCGCTAGAAAAACATTACATTTCCGCGTTTACACATGCATTTGCTGGCGGAAGAAGCCAAGATAACTGTGCTCACTTTGAAGCACTGAATGGTTAGAAAAATAAGCCGGCGTACGCAACCACAGATTTCTGTATCTATCCCCATTGAAATGGACAGATCTTGAATTTATGCTGCATTACGCATACCGTACTGCGCACTTGCAAGTGTCGTTGTTTTTATTTTTCTTTCGTGAAATAAAAACTACGAGGAAATATTGTTTTTCGCATTTCTCAAATACCATCAACTTTTCCCGTTCGCACAGATCCCTTTAACAGTATTTCTTTTTTTCTTAGATCTTCCGATCATACCTCTCGCCACCATTAGTCGTGGTGCGGTAAGGAAGAAAAATACAGCATTTATGAACGAACCGCCCCCCTCCCGCCCCTCCAGAAAAGAAATCACCAGCACGCGGCGTAATGGAGCCGTGAATGCGAAATGATTCCGAAGACATTGTTTAACGCCTTTTTTTTTTCATTTGCTTCGTTCCTTATATGTTCAGCTCGTTCGCAAAGTAAACTCATCGTCAAGCTAAAGAAGCAAGATTAGTTGCTTTAACAAAACGGGACCTTGTTTCGGAAATTCCGAGAGCTCGAACGAGCTTATTTTTCTGGTGCGTGCGTTCGAAAACACCGCTACTGAGTTTGCACCAAATGGAGTTCTCTCCCATTCATCGAAACAGAATTTAACGTTTCGAAATGGTAAACACGGTAAAGGTGTTATTGAGAACGAAACCGTCGCTAATGTTGCTAATGCCTCGTGAGGCCGGAACTGAGAAATCAAACCGCTGGTTCGAGCTATTAACTGTGGTACCTGCGCCGGGAGCGTTTCGAGGGAAACATTTTAAATGCAGACTCATTCTTTTCGCCGAGAGCTGCGGACCGCAAAGGGGAAGATGCCTTCATCTTATTCTGGAACGCATTAGGGGACGCATAAAACATTACCTGCGTGCCGCGCACGTTACTAGGAGGAGAAAATCTGTGAGCGTGCGCAGGCGTAGTATGCCCGAACAATAGCAGGCAAGGTAGTTTGTAATACGGCTCCGACGAAAATGAGATTGCAGCTACTGGAGAAGTAAAGTGAAAAAAATTGCTGCCTTATCAAAAATTAACTGTCGCCAACTAGCCCAGGTTTCTCTTCTTATGCTGCCTTAACGCTTACTTTAAGAAAAGCGCTAAATTATGAACAACATTCGTATACCACAAACGTACGTACACCAACAGTGAGCAGGATAACGATTGTCTCCTGAAAAGGACAACACACCTTTTCTATCGAAGAGTAGAAAATAACTAAATGGGGTGCTAGAGGCGGAATGGAAATAAGTTGAAAAAGGAGAAGAAGGCTTAGAATAACAGAGGACTGAGCTAGTTGATACACACTCGTGCTACGAGACTGGGCGTGCGAACACAGACGCAAGAGAGAAGTCAAGACGGCGTTTGTGACGTCCTGACTCCTCTAACGTGTCCGTGTTTGCATTCTCAGTCTTTCAGCATGAGAGGAAGGCGCACCATAACAAATAAGGAACCCCACGAAGTACAAGAGCACTAAAGATGAAAGAAGACTTTAGTGCTTGACGACAATTACCCGGTATAGCGTGATCCGTCAAGTTTCTTGTCTTAAAGGCAGCGGATCAGACGTGTCTTGTGGGAACCTACATACAGCCAATCATCGCCCCGCAGCACACCGAAGCAATTCTTATTCGGAACGACGCTTCTTTTTCGCTGCTTTCCGTTGTTCTGTCAGGTTTCGTCTCGGCCCCATGTTGGCGAAGACTACTGCAGGTTCGAACGCCACCGGCCTATGTATATGAGTCAAGAAAGGCAAGCTGACTTTCTGCGCCATTTGTCTGGGTACCCGGGCTCTCCTGGGAGGCGAAAATGTGAGAGGCCACGTGTTTTCCGATTCCCTGGCAGCCAACAGCCCAACGCATGCGCAACGCGAAGGTAACTCCTTTGGTGCTCTCTCTCTCTTAGTACGTTACAGTACGCTAAAGTGAGCACAGAGGTATCATAGGTTTGGTTCCTGGATCAGTCAGAGATTTGTCAGGAAGCCGTTCGACAAGGCAGCAGCCGTGTTCAGCCATGGCTGCTCCCTTGACGAACGCAGCCGTGGTCGGCAGCCATGGTCAGAAATACATGGGAAGGTTCGCAATTAAGGCTTCTTTAAAAGATCATTGGCGCAGCACCGGAAAGGTCTTGCTGCGAAACTTGTTCAGCAGCACACAGAAGGATAAGTCAGACTAGATTGTTAAATCAGTCTAACAGAGGACATTTGTTATTGATTTGGAGGAAAGGCTTGCTTCCTAATACTGGAAAGCTGACCTTCAAGACTTCCTCTGTTGCCATTTCGTACCAAAACCCTAGCACATCGCCCATGTTATCGGCGAATCGATAGCTATAGTTAATCCGTGGTTCTTCCATTGCACCACCAGGAGTAAAGAGTGAGAAGTCAAGAAACATATTGGCTTGTTTATGAGGTTTAACTTCCCAAAGCGGCTTAGGCTATGAGAGATGCCGTAGCGGAGGGCTCCGAACAATTTTGACCGCCTGGTGTTCTTTCGAGCGCACTGACATCGTACAGTACACGGGCCTCTAGCATTCTCGCCTCCCTCGAAATGCAACCGTTGAGACAGGCATCGAACCTGCGTCTTTCAGGTCAGCAGCCGAGTACCGTAACCACTGAACCACCGCTGCGGCAGCAACGAATGCAAAGGTAAGGACAAGCAGAAGCTGACGGAATATAGAGAGCGATGTCGTTCTCGCTCCTGGTCCGTTGACGCGGCCTGCAACTTTTCCTGCTAAAGAGGTATTAGCTGGACTGCGGAGTAGGAGTTTGCGACTTACAGTGAAGTTACTCCTACTAAATTCGCTGTAAAAATGATTGGAAATATTTGCTTTATATGTATGAATACGCCTTTCAAAGATATAACTCTCTCTCTGTATACATATCAGAACGAGTATAAATATATAAACATTTTTACGGATGTGTTTCCGGTGCCGACATATTGGGCTGTTAACCTTGCAGTTTCGCATCTTTAACAACTGAACGAAAAATACTACCGCGGATGTAGACACATGAAAACGGTCGGGTTGGTGCATTCGTTTAACAGCCCAAAATGGCGGCGTCCACATATCTTACGCAAAATCGTCTATATGTTCAAGCGTTAAAATCATTCTTCTTCCATTGAGCATTCCTACAACGCGGCTCGCTGCGACGTGCGCATAACATTCATCAGCTTCGAATGTTTTAGCGCCTGCAATTTATAGTAGTAGGAAGTGCATCGAAGGAAGCGGCTGCTACGCTTTCGAAGCAGTTTTCAGAAATAAGAGGAGGTACGCCTTTTGACGTCCGTTTCGCATGGGCACCGTCTTGATTATGTTTCCAATTTGCGTCAAAGAACGCGGAGCGGAGACTTCGAGCGGCCGCGTTTCATGTGCGTAATTCACTTGGTTGGATGTCGTTGGCTTCTATTATTGAATAGACCTCCTTCAAAAAAAGCCGCGCTCTTTTATGTACGGTCGCTTCCTAAACTAAGTTTGGGAGCAGAGACGTAGGTTCAGGTTTTTCATTTTGCGAACGTGGCAGAAGCAGGCTACTGCATGGACTATACGGAAATACTGAGCGACAGAAATAGGTACCACTGGGCGTCAGAATCGAAGTATATTTGCTCTTATGCATATTGGATCAGACATGAAAAACAAGCGTACAGATAACGAGGATCCGCAGTTAAAAATTGAATTGAGCCTTTTTCCTAAATCCAGCGCCGGACTGTCAAGATGAACTCTCGGCGTGTTCGTTTTCGAATGACAGAATCAGAATGAAAATGTTACTCTGGCTATAACAAAATAAAACATGTTTACCTTATGAAGAAATCTGTCTCTTCTGCATCCCGTCTTGGCGATTTGTTGTTTGTAAGCGCAAGCAGGTATACTGGTCCACCGAATAACTAAAGTAGGAGCCGTATTTCAGTTCCGTGGAGTGCGCGCTGGCTTTGATAGCAATGCTTTATATTAAGTAGGGTTCTCTGCCTGTAGAAATATAAGTATTGGTGGTACCATGCAAAAGACTTGTAATAAACGACAAGAGCAATTGGCGTAAGCTCACAATAGCGAGCAGGAAAGATGCGTAGTCTCCAACGGAAGCTGGTCGATAGGCGACTCCTCAACAGCGCACGTGTTGCTGGCACGATGAAGAGTTTGGGAAAAGAACGCTGAAGGAAGGCTTCCGTCTGTGGCCCGTCTCATTCAGCCAACGGCGGTCGACCACTTACTGCTCGCCGATTGGTGCTAGTTCGCCGCGACACGGGGCTGTCTCTTCCGTGCCTTCCTTCCAAACATCCTTTCTTATGGTCGTTTGCACTTAGGTGTTGCTCAGAGAGACGAGAGACCAAGCTCGAGGTTTGCGTCTCCCTGACGTGCACTTCACAAGCCCAAACGTCTTGTAGATGTCCAAGAGGACATCTCCAAGGTCTTGTTGCTGTCTTCGACAGGACTAGCGGAGCAAAAGGGCAGATATCAGAGTGGAGAGATATTTCTTTGGTTATGCGTGTAAAAACGAACCTTCTATTGGCCATCGTCTTGTTCACCTGCACAGAGGAATCTATACACGACTGTCTCCCTTGCCGAGTTTTCTGCTATAAAAACTACCCTCGCTAAGTGCCTGTCACGTCCACGCTGGTCCAAGCTCGCGCAAACAGACGTGCACCGACGTACACACGTGCTCATGCACCAAGTGGTTTACGCTGATAGAAGCGTAAGCTGTCAACACCTCATCCGCACTTATCCGGAGCGCCCTTAGTCCCGCACGCGTCAGTGAATTTGCTACCTCTGTTTCTTTCCTCCTCCTTCTCCCCCTCGTCCTCTCTCTCATCTTTCTATTCCCCTTCCCCAGTCCCCCAGTGTAGGGTAGCCAATCAGAAGCTTTTCTGGTTAGCCTCCCTGCCTTCTGCCTTGTAACAGCGCAGTTGTTTATGCCGAGCGTTATCCGTGACGAGTGAACAGTAATTATCATCATGAACAGGCACACGCTCTCTTCGGCATCTTCTTCCTCTTCGTCCTCTTCTTCATCTTCTGCTTCTCTCCCGGAATACGTGCGCCAATTTGTCCGGCGTGGGATGCAATAACTCTGATGGGCGAGAGAACGATTACAGACAGAGAAAGAAATAGTGAAAGAGAGAGAAGGAAAGCGAAAGAAGAGAATTAGAGGCGAAAAAAAATTTCTTGGCAAGGCGGGATACGAAGCCGCGTACCCACTATCCGAAGGCGAGCGTCCTAACAATTAGCTATCCAGGCACGCTAGCAGAGCATACCATAGCCTTTTATAGTGTAGGGGGTGGGAAAGAGAGGTGAGGGCGAGGAGGAGGGCAGGGAGTAAAGCATGGCTTATAAAAAAGGCGAAAGAGAGTAATAGAGAGAAAGAAACGCAGAAAGAGAGAGAAATAAATAGAGGGAGAGGAAGAGATAGAAAGAAAGGGGAAGCAAACAAGAATAGAGAGACAAAGAAAGGAAAGAAATATAGAAAGGGAAAGAAATAGATAGAGAGGGAGAAAGAAAGTAATAGAAGCAAAGACAGAAAAGACGTAGAAAAAACAGAGAGAAGAGAGAAAATTACACCATCTCCCGCTAAAGGGGACCATGAGGCGATGCGAAGGCGGAGCACTTGCACGATCGCGTTCCGTTGGCGTTCGTTGGGCTTGCTACCGACCTCGCGTCGTGGAACGCGAAGAGGGACGCTACGCGCGTCGTCTTCCATAGCCTGGCCGTTAATTCTCACAGGGCGAGCGGGGAACGCGGTCGACAGGCGGGCGAGATGGGGGCAGCGTAGGAGAGGAGAGAGAAGGGGAGGGGACGCGCATGCGCTCGAGCTCATCGCGGCGTTGCGCAGGAGAGAATTTCGGCATGTCTAGTCCGCGTTTCAGAGGAAGAGTGGAAAGGGGGAGGGGAGAGGGGAAGGGGAAAGGAAAAGTGGAGAGGGGAAGGGGAGAGGGGAAGGGGAGAGGGGAAGGGGAGAGGAGGTGTGTGGAGAGGGTATGCGCCTGCGCAGTAAGGGTGGTCACGCCGCACACCAGCACCACCACCGGATTGAGCTCCGCCTTAAGATACTTCGCATCTAAAAAGAAAGAGAGGGAAGAAAGAAAGAGAAAACTAAAGAGAAACAAAGATGGCCGCCCAGCACCGCTCTTCCTTCAGGTTGATCACCACTAGTGCAAAGCTACCTAAATTTTGTAGCGTTAGCTACAGTGGCCAAGCCGAGCCAGTTTCGCGTGCCTCCTCAAGAGCTGTGCTGCGCATGCGCGAGGATCAGTGATGTCACACAGCTGGCGCAACGGAGCCGGCACCTCCCGCGCACTCCGCCGCCGCCGGTGTGCGCTTTCCAGAGGAGTGACATACGTACTCCAGAGCCGTGACAGACGTACTGGCGCCGGCGCGCGCGCAGCTACTCGCCTTCGCTGTGCTGTCGCCGTCTGACACTGCGCTGGAGCCGCTTGATAGCGCCTCTGACTGGCGTTTGCCAGTGTGGTATAGCCATGGAGTAGGAGAGCGCAAATGCTGCTCAACGGCGCAGAAGAGCCGAGAAGCTTAACTCATCGGATCTGCAAGTATTTGCCTGGCAAAATAAATATACATGTGCCACATAATATGTATACCATGTGTGTGTCATTGGAGCAGCAGTAAGCATGATAATCAAGCTAATCATAGACAATCAGGAAAGCTAAGAATAATCAGCTGAACCTTTGCTAACGCTACGTTATCCTGTCATAGCCGAGCTAAGCCATTGCAACATTTTTTTCTAAACACACAGTCTTCGCTTGAAGATGTTTGGCTTGCAGACACGGACTGGGAGAGAAGGGATACAAGCATGTTGTCGGTTTACACTTTTCTTGTGTCTGTCTGTGTAAGCACGGCTAACTTTTTCCGAGAGATATATATTAGCTGTTGGACGTTGTTCGCGGTACACAGGAGTCGACAGTAGCTCGACATGGGAACGAGTTAGCGATGGCGTTCTGTTTTGCTCGACATTTTCAATGTGTACGCTGGCGTGACGGCTTTTGTAGCATGTGCGTTGTGTCGGATGGTATAGCTTCGCACCGTTAGTGACGCCGAATAGGACTTTCCAAATGCAATTAACTGGAGAATAGGAGAGTCCAACCCCTTCGCGTGGACTTTCCTGGCTATTTTCAAGCTGATGTTGAAAGGTAGACGGAAATTGAACTTCGTCGTATTCTGTTCCCGCGACTCCCACGCAGAGCAATCTCATTGTTCGACGCTTCTGCCGAAAAAAAAAAGAAAATATAAGAACAAGCTCAGCCGGCGTCCGATAAAATTAAGCGGGATTTTCTGGCTGCTCAGCTGTTAAAGCTGGCTCTGAATGCGGAAGCTCGCGTGTGTTTTGTTTTTTTTTTCTCTTCAGTTTTCTCTTCTGTTCTCTTAAGCGTGGGTTGCTCGGGAGAGACACGGGAATAAAGCACCTCGGCTACTGCATTTCTCTGCGTTGTGCGACAATTAAAAAAGTGTGGATGATGACGCTCACAAATAAATCGTTTCTGTTTTCTAGAAAACATTGTCACTTAAACGACACTGCTGCTACTGCTCTTAAACAGGAGATCAAAGCAGATATTTGATTTTTTTTTTTTGCGTGATTTGGTTTTTTAGCTGGCGTTCTTTGAAAGCGCTAGATAAAAACACCGCGCGAAACAAGACTTGTTCCGAATAACTGAAACTGCTTTACTTAGAATATCCTGAAAAACCTAGTTTTCGAAAGGTTTGCCCTGATGGTAACAATGAAAAAAAAATTGTTCAGGGTCCACCGGATACCGCTGTAGAACGTATCCAAACGGCGAAATCAAACAGTCGCAGCGGTGATAGATTTCGAAGCACGCTGTTGCCGTCGACAATAGTGTTTTATGATAGTGTCATAAACTATCGTCGAAATGTTTTGTTATAGACGCGACAAACTCAACTAACGTAAACTTAATACGCCCAATAAAAGAGGAGGGGGGGGAGCTCTGGGCTCAGTTTTTGACACTAGGCGACATCTGAAGCTAGTAGGGACACCGAAAGAAAAGACGCTAGCTGTTCCTATCAATTCCCCTTTCCCTTCGCTATAACTGGATTTTTTCACGCGTACTGAACAATCGTTTAACAGGGACACCAAGCAATCTCAATAGCTTCGGGTATTCGCGCCCAACAATACACCTCTTTGTTATGAGAGCGCGCAATAATATTATCCCGCGAGCGCAGGCATTCTCCTATCGCGTCCCGGCGTTGCCATAACATCTACAGCATTGAACCTTATCGCAGCTTTCACAATAGGGATGTTCGATTAATCTTTTCGATCGATTAACGATTAATGGTTCACTACATCAGCCATTAATCGAGTAACACGAATCGATCAGTTTTTTTTTTCATCGATTAATGAAATAATCAACATTTTCGGCGGGCGCAGCCACAAAGGTTGAAATAGTTTATACTCGCATGCGGTTTACACAGTTCCATCTTCCAAACAAATGAATAGAAACCGTGCTCTACTTATTTGTGTGGAAGGTGGAACTAAGATGAAAAACACGACTGCGTAACCGTTTTATAAATCACATTTACTTCATTAAATATTATTACGTTAGTGCTAACGAATAATCAAGCGATGAAAAACATGCAATGTAAAGCCAAGCAAAACAGAAATTTGAGGGTTGGTGGAGACGTGAAGTAATGAAAAATCGTCGAGCAGGGAGCGCTGCCGGTGTGTAGTTGAATAACAAAAGACGCTATGAAATTCCATTTATTGGGTGCACATATTGAGTTTGAAAGCCCGGTTCAAACATAGCAAGGCCAAGAAGATTTATTCTGTTTTATGCATTCAACTTTATAGCGGTGATCGTCTTACTCGACAGAGAGACAGACGGAGTTTTCCCTTTGAGGCGCTTACACATTTAAAAGAAACGCTTACACATTTAAAAGCCCTCTGTAGGAGAAGACGTAAAGCCGACATGGAGGATTGTACATATCAGGTAAACTTATACATTGCTAAAATATAATGCCAAACTAGCGTTTCGGTGGTCGTGGCATGCGCCTTCTGTGGGGCCTTTCCAGACGCTGATGAATGTTGCATCCTACAATAAAGCTCTAAGATTACGCACCACTTAGACAACTTTCAAAGGACATTCTGCGTGGTTTTTAACACCTAGGCTGTCTACCTCTAGGTCATGCGTGTATAGATAACTTTTTTAGGGGTGCGCGAATAGTGAATTATAGAACCGAATCGAATACGAATCGGATACTGGTCGAATATGTTTCGAATAGTAAGGCAATCATTTACAAAAAGAAGCCCTAGAACGGTGCTGTAAGCATTTTCGAAGGCGCCCAAAAATTTCACGTAATTTCATTTGAAACAAATATTCAGAAGCTTTAACAAAGCAACATTACGGTTACGTTTAACCGATAAAAAAAGTGGGGCAGCTAAACGCTAGTGGTGCGAATCAGCGGAACTGGTTACGTTCCTTCCTCCTTTCCCACCTCCTTAGCCTCACTTCCCTTTCCCACCGCTTGCTATATTACACTAAACACGGGTGTTCTGCTCCGAGCCTAGCCAAAGCCATCTGTGGCGAACACGCAGCTGTACGGGATGATAGCGTGATCGGCATTTTCGCGGGCTTTTGCATCGTTATACGTGGATGTGACAATGGCTGTTTCTAAGGTCTGTATAGACGGTTTCGCTGTTTACAAACACAGACCCTGGACGGCTTCCGGTTTCGTGCACTGACGTAGCATTGGCGGGGAACAACAGCCTTGGCGGGTAGCCGACAGATTTTCAACACTTTTCACCCTGTGCCTAGCCAAATATTTCAAATAAAGATGCTTCTAATCTATACCCAACATTATAAAAGTTAGTCCTTAACTTATGCGCCTTCCTTTTATCTGAAGGCGGTAAAGGGGTCCTTCCTTACGCTGACATAATTTTAAAAAACAAGCTTTCCGTTTCGGGGTTAGAGAGTGATAAATGAAGAACCGGAAGTTCCTTGGGGTACAACACGTGCTGCTACTATCGCAGTCTTGAAGCCGTCTATATGGGATCACGTGACATATCCTTGCGTTGCGCATCATATGTACGGCTAGGGTAAGCACGACCAAGCATTTTCTATAATTTATGAGTTATTGATCAATTATTCATTGGCTATCGATTAGTTATCACAGCGTGCCGGTCATGAATCCTCTGGGTCAGGCCAAGTTTATGCAAGCATTTTCTATAATGTATTGGTTAGTGATCGATTATCGATTTTTGGCTATAGGCTATAGGCTCAACCAAGCATTATCTAGAATTTGTTGGTTATTGATCGATTATTTATTGGCTATCGGTTGGCTCTCGATTGGCTTTAGATTGGCTATCACATGGTATTGATTGCTAGACTAAGTTTATCTAGTCTCGATTGTGTTCAGCTCCAATTAGCCAGGCTTAACTAATCTTGATTTAGACTACATCTATAGGCTACGCAAAGCCAGGCCAATTTTTAGCGAACGCCGCACTGGCCGCACTGGCCGCACGGGCCAACGGCGATCCTAAACGGGTCCGCTGTTAATGCCACACTTATCTAAACTGAGGCAAGCTCGTACGCAGCAGCAACTAGATCCTTAGAAATATTTTGTAACTGCAGGTTGACATACAGCAGTGACTACAGTATTCGAGGTCAGACTTTGTAAGCAGCTTTTAAATAAAACTGATATGTAAAACTGATATAATAAAACTGATTAAGCAATATGCATGAGTCATCATCATCATGAATGTCATGATCCGGATAGTGAATTGATGATTCTGACGCTTCGGCGACACTAGAGTTTTGCGCAAGAACGCCGTCATCCTTTGATCAATATAGCGTCGATAGTCCCGTAAAACCTTGGGCTGGATGCATTCTGGTAATTCGACAGTTAAAACAATAAAGGTCACCTCTCCCTGTTCCAACGTTTCGTTCCTTGAGGGTTTTTCGTCAGTGCTTATTATTTGAAAAATATTCGGCATTTCTGATATGCACTATTCGATTCGAGTAACGAATCGAATAGAACGCTATTCGATTCGTTATTCGAAATTTTCAAATATTCGTGCACCCTTACTGTTTTCATTCATTCATTCATTCATTCATTCATTCATTCATTCATTCATTCATTCATTCATTCATTCATTCATTCATTCATTTCTTTGTTTTCTGAGCCTAGCAACGCTTCTTTTGGTTGAACCTGCCCATTGCTTGGTGAGGTATTCGTAGCAGACATTTAAACGGCGCCAGTTCATGCATTTTGTTTATTTTGCAGTTGTTTGGTTAAATAATGAAATGGAAACTTAATTTCTACTTTTGCAATACTTTTTATTCTGTAGATTTTGATGGAAGCTGTTTGGATGGGCTGTAGAATTCTGCAGTTAACCAGATTCAGCTCTGAGGTCTTACAGGATGAGTTAAGCTAGGTGTACGCTTGAACGTTGGCTCCATTGGCAGTTCATGTCCTTCGCTCCTTCGTAAATCTGTACGTTTCGGTAAAGCGATTCTTTGTTGCCCGGTGCAGCTGTACCGGCTTTACTCACCTGAACTGTTATTATCAGTACGCAACAGACTTCCCTGTGCTTATCCTATTATGCATGAGGAGGGAGACCTGACATGATCACTCTTGCAACACGATTGTTTCAAGCTTTCTATGTAAGCGCCGACACCTTGCCTCGGACAGAAGCGCCGTAACTGAAGGCGCTAGCGTCGACGGCGCGTCATAGTTAAAGCAGCCAATGGCAGCCGCGTGGAGCACCTCCCCCCCCCCTTCCCTTCGCGCCAGCGGCCGTGCTCCTCCGCCCGTCGAAGCCAATGGCCTGGATATGAAAGCAGTGGTCTCAAACTCAGCTCCGCTAGCGGGCCGCAGACGCGAAATTTAGTCTCCCGATTGGCCAGTGAGGTGAATAAGGTTAAAGCGGGTAAGGGAAGGGGGGGGGTTGAGCAAAATACAAAATGTCAGCTAACGTTGCCATTTGGCAGAAGGCCTTTCCCATATCTCATATGTGGGTCGTTTCTCAAGAGGATTTGACGTGGGGTTTCGAGCAAAACATCGATGCTGGTCTCCAGAATGCCTGAAACCTGGATGCCATTTCTGAAAAAGATTTTGTTCTAATATACAAAAAAATGCTTGAGCCCAGTCATGTTTGAGCAGGTCATGAACATACTTATTAAGAAAAAAAATATGGGACGAATACAGTCATGTGTGGGCCGCGAGCCGCTAGCGAAAGCTCCGCGGGCCGCGTGTTTGAGACCTCTGATATTAAGTTTTGTGATGAACTGCTACATGGAAGCGAGCCTTGGCCGGCGTGCGCAGTTTTCGCGATGTTTGTGCTTGCTGTGCGCTTTTGCTGCCGCGATGGTGTTAACGGCACGCACCATTCGTACATCATGCAACGGTGCACGGATACTTCAAGACCGAGTTGCGCAACATTCTTCCGTGTTCCGAAAAATAAAAGGCCAGGTGCCAGGTGGCGCTTATTGCGTGAACATCTTGAGGTTTAGCGCAAATAAACAACGTAGGACGACGGGAAACATTAGGGCACAGCACTGTGGCGTTCTCGTGCTTTCCGTATCCTTGTGTCATTCCACTGCGGTAAACCTCAGCAATTCAGCTGCGTAGCTTTCTTGAACTATAGTTAAGAGAATACGAAATCAGAAATAATAAAAAAAAAATGACGCTTCTCAATGGTGAGGTTCAATAAAATATGAAACAAAAAACACTATCGCAGCTTCGCACTAGTGGGGACAAGCCTGAAGGAAGCTGGGTGGCCTTCCCCGTTTCTCTTTATTTTTTATTTTTTTTTCTTCCCTTTCTTTCTTTTCTCTCTGTCTCTTGTATCTGTTTTTTGCACCCGTTGCTTTCTATTTCTTTCTTTCTCTCGCCATCTGTTTCTTTCTCGTTCTCGCTCTTTCTATCTTTATTTCTCTTTCTTCCCTTTCTTTCTCTCTCTCTCTCTGCTTTTTTCTCTCTCTTTCTTTCTTTCTCTTTATATCCCGACTTGCTGTCTGTTTTTTTCTGTCTTTTTCGCGTCTTTTTTTTTCTATATCGTTCTCTCTCCTTCTCTGTCTTTCTCTATCTTTCTATCTTTCTTTCTATCACTTTCTCTTTTTTTCTGTGTCTTTCTCTGTCTTTCTAACTTTTTATGTCTTTGTTCCCTTCATTTTTCTCTATTTTTCTTTATCTTTCTACCGCTTTCTTTCTGTCTCTATTCTTCTAACTTTCTTTCTATCCCTGTATTTTCTCCTTCTCTTTCTTGCTATCTCTCTCTCTCTCTCTCTCTCTCTCACGTGTTTCACGTGCTCCACTTTGCCGAGCAGAGTTTTCGTTTAACGCTCGCACCTGCCGTACTCGGTAGTGGGGCTTGCCGCCCAATTCCTGAGGCGCATACCCACCTGTGGTTTTCTGCTAACACCAAAGTTTTTGCGTCCGGCTTAAACGGCTCCGCTGTTAAAATGCATTCCAATATGTAAAGCAAGAAAAAAGATAACACTGTCTCTCATGAATTTGCTTAAGACGACTGGAAGGCGAAAGCCATCAGTTTTCTTTTCAGTAGATTGTATTGAACCCGCCCGAAGCTTTCCACACTCAACGTAGTTTTACATAGCCTCCGGGAGCGGAGGAATCGGAAGCTTTCTGGAGCTCACGTGGTTTTGCAGTGCCTCCGTGATCGGCCCACCTTTGACCAAGCGACGATGTCATGTGATGACGCCGTCGTGTGACGTAACGTGATGTGGCTTCATACTGACGTCATGATGAGATCACCAATTTTGGCGTGCTCCTTTCTACAGGCCGAAGGAATTTCAGTTGGCTGAGATGTTCAATTCTGCATGGCCGCACTTGAACCCTGGCGCCCTTGTTTGGGTGACAAGCAATACCCGAACTCACAATGGGAAGCGGCTCTTTGTTGCCCCGGACTCGAAGAACAGTTATAGGCAGTTTAATGGCTCGCGATGTGGCAGAGAGACTTGGTCTTTCTGTTCCGTCGTGGGAGTGGCCCGCTACGTTAACAGAGCGCGCTACGAAGGACCTCAATGAAGTTTTTCCATCCATCCATCTATCCTATCACATATCCTATCAACAAAGAGGACTATATTCCCATTGATTACATATTTGTCTGACATAAGCCTTCTATCGAAACAGAACCAGACAAGAGGAACTAATCTAGCCTGACTTCGCAGTAAGGTTACATTGCACACGCAACTTAAAAGCAGTTACCTAAAGTGACTTGTTCACACAGTGACCAGTGGTATACCCAGAAGACAACTTCTTAAGTTTGCGAGCGACCAACAATAGGGATCGCAGGGTGTGATACCGAAAGTTGGGTACCATTACAGTGATTCATTGTCGTGTTCTGACAAAGTGCAGGAAAGGCGCATTGAACCCGATAAGATGTCGAGCGAAATATTCTCTCCAACAACACCGGTATGGAAAAAGGCGCGCTTTGAAACTCGAGGTTGTGTCCCAGGGATTGTGACTACGCCGCGCGTTAACAAACCTCTATGGATCCACCGAGAGAGAGAAAAGGAGGGTGGAAAGGAAGAGGCGCACTTGATGGATCACCAAGTCGATTTGTCGATAATGCATATAGTCAAACACTGCACTCCGCTTTCGAAGGCGCTTTTTCACTGAGCTAATTTCCCACTCGACGATCGTGGATGGTTCACTTCAAAACAGCCGTTCGATCCATTACTTATATATGCGCAGCTTCTCTAAGCGTTCGTCGTGATCCGAAGGTTAAGGTGTCTCCCATCTTTGCCAGTCACTGTGCCATTGGTTGGTGTTTCCAGTTGTCACCATAGCAACGGCACCGCATAAAAAAAAAGTTATTATCGAAATTGCCACTTTCCTTGCTCTGCTTTTTTCCCCATCAATTAAGAACAGACGTGATTCTGAAAAATAAATAATGATGCATTGTGCGTGCTCCCGTTGTCCTTTGAGGTACTTAGTGATGTATTTGATGTTTGAAGGTAACTGGTGCTTCATGACGTGCGCAATCCAGGATAAGGTAGCGTACATCTTCTTCTACAAATCCACATTCGCAGTCGGGAGTTCAAGTTCCGCCAATTCTGTGTAAAAAATGCTGTGTGTAGGCAATGCCTAGCCTTAACCGGTGAATAAGAGTTTCCGTGGTTTTATCTAAAGTTAGCGTAATTTTGAATCCAATGAGCGCACCAATATGGTATAAATCACAGCTTTTTGAATTTTGGTCAAACAAGTGTTTTTACTAATTTGGAAAGACGTTGCTTTTATAATGCTGCGCAATTCATTTTTCGAGATTGGTAGAGAAACTATATAACATCTTTACGATGTGGTTGTCGTGCCGCTTCATGGGCAGCTGTGTTACCAGGAGTGTTACAATATACAGGTATCCTACTAGAATTTTATTTCGTGTTTCACCTGGCTTGCTTTCTCGAGTTCTTTGTTTCGTATGCTATATTATTACTAATTACTGTCGTGTTTGAGCTGCAGAGTGATGTTAATGCCACCTGTAAATCTGAGACGCCATCTTAAATCAGAACTAATGGCATTAGACCGCAGACCGTTCAGCATGAATAAATTTCTCGGCCCGTAGCCAACCAGGGCCTTACAGACGTACGCTTTAAACACATTAAAACGCTTTCTTGAAGATAGCGGCATTGCTGGCAATTATTAGGGTATTCATGTTCCTATTAGATTAAGTTACTTATCATATGCATGTCCTACTTATTATATGTTATCATACAATACCTATTATATCTATGCCCTCATGTCAATGATTTGTTGACTGTTATGTTGCCCATATGTGTGGATTCATCCCCATGATGACCAGAGACTTTACTAAAGGCATTATCACTTGCCTTCTGGGCATTTTCCTTTACGTTATGGTGGTGTTGTTTTATATTTGCGTTTGTATGCTTATTTGTTGCGCTGTATGCCCGATCCATTCAATAGCTAAGGAGTAGCTCGCGGCATATTTGTGCGCCAAAATCTCCTACACATTGTATCGATAAAAAAGAAGGTAATTGGAAAGAAAAGTAGACCCTTCGATACACTGTACATGTGATTGGAAATTTATGACGAAATGTCGTAAGCATTCTAACGATCTCGCTGAGGTAACTCAATGCCTTTGTGTGGCCGCAGCTGCGACTGGTTGGAATACGCTCCTTGTATTATTGGCCGTGGTGCCCGCGTTCTTTTATAAACGGTACATGAGCGATACTGTGTTTTGCTAAATTTCGCGTACTCCAGGCGATACAAGATTAACTAAGAGGCTCCCCTCAACTATTATGGCATCACTACTTATAGAATGCTACGCAGCTTCTTGCCGTTGAAATCAATGTCGTAAATTTAACTTCATAGATGAACTAAAGGGCAAGATGGCTGGGTTCGATTCCGGCTTGAACCCCTGATATTTAGTCTTTGCATCAATCGTCATTCACTCACGAACAAGGCCAACTTTACGCTCACAACCAACGCCGCTGTCACCAGAAGTTCTGCGACACGGGCTCTTTAACGCCATCGCGTTGATTGCAGAAAGCCTCATTACTTCAAACCCTGCATATGTGGCAAGTCAGGAGTCACGAAAAATAGTAACAGGCAACCCTTTTTTCTTAGTGTGACCCTGACACGATGTTTGTTTTTCTTTTCAAGCCTGCACAGAGGGGTGGTCTGGTATCGAGGGGATCATGCAGACGTATACTTTTTTATGTATGTTCGTGCGTGCGTTTGTATGTATGCGCGTATATATACGCATACAAAATGTAACATTTCGTGGAGGTCGGGGGGATTCTTTGAACCCCCCAAACCACCCCGTCTGCTGCGTCACTTCTCTACAGGATGGCGTTTTCTTACAGTGGACCCACACCCAAATGCAAATGACTTCATGCTCCCTCGCGAACAGTGCATATCTAATGGAGGTGGTGCTCTTAGGTGCTCTTCTCGGAGGCGCTTTGGCTCCCCCTAAAGTTCTTCCGTGTTTCGGGGTTGAAGTGTCAATGCTGAAATGGTTGGGTCGCCGCAGATCAGATAGATCGCAGTGAGTTACTTATAAGCGTGACGACCTGCAGATTGCACCGGATTTCATAGATGGGGCTCGGTCAGAGTGGTCGCCGGCCACCTTTTCAGGACTATATCTGACGGAAGAAAACAACAATCCCCTTCCATGCAATGTCAGTGTCGCGTAATTAAGACCCGAGCCCTAGACCAAGCATTCTATCTCTTTATTTCACTGCTCGTGTCTACCTCTTCTTTCTTCTCTTTGTCCTCCTGGTTGTTCCCGCGCGGCCGCAATCGTCCGCAACATACTCCCAAGGGGCCAGGGCGATCACGAAGCAGTTGAATCTCGCTGACTTGCCTCCAGAATGTATAACTTTTGAACGGGTCGTTTTATGGTGTGTCTTGGGCATTTAGACCTGCGTGCAACGTCCATGTTTTACCCCTTAGCTTGCGCTCCAAGAGTTGTAGCCTTCGAGGTGACGACAGCAGCGGGTTCCACACTATCCGTGACTTTGCGAACGCTGGTCTTAACCGAAACCTCATTCGTCTGGTCGTGATGGGAACGCGCTCCCAGTGGCTGCGGGTCCCCTGGTCTCTCTGAGCGGCAGTCTTCTTCGCGCGGACACTCCAATCTCGCTTGCGATGCGATTCGCGTTGCCGCTTGGCGCCACGCGTCAGCTCCCTGGACTCGCTAGCGCTTCTGACGGCGACGCGGTGCGAATTCTCTGCTGCGACGTTCCGTGAACGCGCCATGCTGGACGTCGCCATCATCGTTTCCCTGCCCGATTCTCCCGAAGGGTGTCTTCTTCCTCGATCGGTCTCGCTGTCGCTCGAGCCAGAACTGTAGTAGAAACTTCGCGACTCCCAACAGCCTCTGCGGTCGTTAGAACTGCGTGCGCCTTGAGACGTGCGCGTCCGCCAGTTCTCTTTCCAGGCGCTCGGTTGCGTCGGCGGTGTGACCGACCGGCCACGCTGTCTCCACTGAGGTCTGCCCTGCTGAGTACGATCCGGCAGAGAATGCGGTCCATCGACGGCGTCGTCTCGGCAATCGCCGTACCGCGTGTGGTCGTAGTCCCGCGAAGACGTATCGTTGTTGCCGTGGAAGGGCGGCCGGATTCCGAAGCCTCTGCGAGGACCCCGAGCTCCGTCGAAACCACCACCGCTTCCTCCTTGAAGAACGCGAGTATATCTTGGTGGTCTTGCCGTCTGAAGGGCGAAGCCTCTGAAGAAAGGCCGGCGTTGTGACGGTGGGCCGCCGCGGTCGCACCGCGGAAATGCTGAACTTCTTTCGCGTTCCGTGGTGCCCTGAATGGTCCAGCCGAACTTGGTTTCCATGGCCGTCAGGTTGCTGGTTAAATGATCAACCTTTCCAGTCGCGACCTTCCAGTAGACGTCGGAACCAAGTAATACGCTTACTTCCTGTGGGTACCATGTGTCGGGATGAAAGTTGTCTGCTGCATCATAGTTCTTGTCGCACAAAAGCTGCAAAATATCAATGCTGAGCGGCGGGCTTGTAACTGCACACACTTCGGGGACTTCCAAGGCCTCCACGGTTACCACTATGTCGCTACGTTGGCCTCGTAAAGTCAAAGCTACCCGTCGACTGCGCATTACTTCGCGGGGATTCGAGTGGCCGAACGTTACCAAGGAAAGTTCTTCGGTTCCGATAACCGGGCATCTGAGGTCCTTTGAGACATCCGCTCGGATGAATGTGCGCTGGCTACCGCTGTCAAGAAGAATGCGCACCAGACGCTTTTGAGACCCGCACTCGATCCAGACTCGTCCTGTTTGGAGAAGAACGGCGTTCATTCCGCTCAGGGCGCTTGGGGCCGATGTCACTGACGGCGTGTTCGTGCCTCGCCCGGCGATGCGAGGCTCGTCTTGGTTCACTGTCGTTGCGTTTGCACGAGTTGAGGCTGCCGGCGTGAACAATTCACAGAGGATAGTGAGATGTCGTCGGTTGCACTTACTACAGATGATGCTGCGCGCACGTCGGCAAAAACGCGCGATATGGTTTTGCCAGCCACAACGGTAGCAGCAACGAGCGGTGCGCAACCGAGCCCGTTTTTCCTCAGCTGAGAGTTGAACGTTGCAGTCCGCGATGGTGTGCTGACAACTGCTGCATAAGCGGCACACCTCTTCCGTAATTGGAACAGATTCGGCGGCAAGTGCGGACGCTGTAGGCAAATGTCCCGTCGGTGCTGACGGAGGTTCGACATCTTCATCGGGCAGGAACCGCGAGAAAGCAGACGGCGTTCGTCCTGGCCTGCCTTCCTCTCGAACCTCAATTTGTATGCGCAGGAAGCTTAGCATTTCTGCAACCTGACGAGCTCTTTCTTCGGGGGTCGCTATACCGGACGTATCCTGCGCGGCTTCTTTGGACTTCTGCCGGTAGAGGATCGCGAGGTCGTCAGGCAGGCACCTCATTAGGACGCTGTTGAGGACCACGTTGTACTGGTCGGGTGAGACGCCCAAACCGGTCAGTGCCGAGACGCGAAATTGTACCTTGTCGTAGAGTAGGCGAAGTTTGTCGACGTCTGCCGAAGACTTGACTGGTGGTAGGGCGAGCAGGTGGTCGATGTGCTCGTTGATGAGCAAGTCGCGTCGACCAAATCGCTCCGTCAAGGTCCTGATGGCGATCGCATAATTGTCCTCCGTGAGTCTAATGCCTTCGATGGCTCTCTTCGCGGCGCCACTCAAATACGAGAGGAGGTACTTAAATTTCTCAATCGGCAGAAGGTCTTCATTACGATGGATCGTGGCACTGAAGTGGTCCCAGAAGGTCTGCCAGTCGCGAAGTGCGCCGGAAAATGTAGGTATCTGAAGTTTCGGCAGGAGCGGCACGGTTGCTGGGCCGGGTGTCCCCTCTGTTACACGAGGTGCAGCGTCAGTGACCTCGGTATGCGCTGAGCTGCCGGCCCCAGCGACGTCGGCGTTCGGTAACGCAGCCTCGGGCCTTGAAGTCCTCGTTGCCGTCGCTGTGTTGGCGTGTTCGCGCAGGAAGAAGCGCGCTCGAGACACGGCATAGGACACCTTCCGGTCGTAGTCTTCCGCGGCCTCGAGCTCTTCGTCATAAGCGTCATCGTCCGTGGCGTCGAGGATTTGCTTGTTGAGGTTGCCGAGCTCAACGTTCTTCTGAGTCAGGTATGTAACGTGCGAATCAACTTGAGCGGCATCGGGAGCCGTGGCCTGAAGTTCGTCGGTCAGGAGCGTAATGGTTCGTGTGACGCTGGCCCTGACGACGCCACGGTTCTTGCGGAGCCGCTCCAACGATGCCATGGAAGCTGGAAGTATTGGAAGGGCGATGACCGGGGGGTTTTCGGCACCAAAAAGAATGTCGCGTAATTAAGACCCGAGCCCTAGACCAAGCATTCTATCTCTTTATTTCACTGCTCGTGTCTACCTCTTCTTTCTTCTCTTTGTCCTCCTGGTTGTTCCCGCGCGGCCGCAATCGTCCGCAACAGTCAGCTGGTCGTCTCTGCCAGTGTTATGAATCAATGCAGTGCTGCGTGTATCGCAACGCCTTTTCATAGCCGTGCATTTGCCATAAATGTTCTGTAATTGATAAACACGGGTAAGCTTACGAAAACGAAGTGCTTTTGTGTGCCGTTAAATATTTTTTTACGGCAAACCGCACTGAACTTCACTACAATGCATTAAGAGCGGTACGTTCCAGCGATTCATTTTGGCTAGTTCTACTTAATTTTAATCATCTGCTATTCGGTACCTGGCGGTCCTGAAATAAGACGTATTCGAAACACTACTAGGACCACTGGTGAAGTGAGAGAAAATAGGGAAAAAAATGGTATATGTATATTCCTCTATAATACCGGCATACATATTCCAAATTGCATATTGAATATTTATAATCGATATACTGGGGTTCCTCTTTGATAAGCATCCTCTGTGGTGGCCAAACAGCCATGGTGTTCCGTTGCCAATCATGAGGGAGCGGGTTCGATTGCAGGCCAAGGCAATCGCATTTCAAAGGGGCTGAAACGCAAAACCATACCCGTGTATATACTATGTTTAAGTACACGCTAAATTACTCCAGGGGATCGAAATTTATCCAGAGTTCCACACTACAGCGTGCCTCATAATTACATTGTAGTTTTGGCACTTGACAAACTGGAATATAATGTTGTTGGTTTCTTTTTCTTTTTTTCTTTTTTTTTTTTGCTGACAGGCGAGTTTTAATCAAACTAGATATCTGGCACGCTTAGCAATGCGCTCGAAATTCCCGATAAACTGGTAACCTATTCCAATAATCTTTTTATAAAGAGAATTCGGCGAGTGAGAGAGAGAGAGAGAGAATCAGTGCGTCTGGTTTGCTACCCTGCTCTGAGGGAAGGGATAAAGGTTCGAAAAAAGAGACAGAAGAAAATAAAGGGATGGACAGAATCACAAGCACACTTGTGGGAGCGCATCAACTCTACAAGCAGTCGCACAGACCTCTTGACTTTACGTACGTCGGTCAGGGTTTTGTTGCCTTCTGCGCCATCGAGACACGTGAACATGGCCCTAGAACTTTGGTTACAGAAAATGGCCGTCAGTTCAGTTTGTCCAGAAGTACCCGGAGCTGGGTTAGATGGGTGCCATAGCGAGCGCAGCAGCGAGGCCCTGATTATATGCCCGGAAACAGCTGCCTTCTACAATACAAAAACACGAACGTTACTTTTTAGTGTTAAACATGAGTTATTGACTGACCGTGGCATATTTCCTGTTTAAAACCATTCCCATTCTCCGAAACCACGCTTTTATCCCCTGCCAGATGTTGTGTTTTTAAACAAGGTTTCATTACTGTGTCGTCGTTTTTTTTTCCCCTAAGTTCTCGGTAAGGGCGGGTGTGCTTGTTTTTCTCACTGATCTATTATACCCAGCTTGCCATAGAAACCGTCATTTCGAACCCCCACCTTCCCCACTCCCATCCCCTTAAAAAAAGCACAGCGTGTCGTACACGTGTGCACGCCGCGGCCTCATACTGACACCGCGTAAACAGGTTAACACGCAGCCGTATTTCTCGCGTGCCCCATTTTGCGAGTGTCACCGAAAAGCACCGAATAACCCTGTCAAAGCAGGCCGTTCCTATTCGAAGGAGCCTAACAAGGCTGGATCGTAAAATGTCGCCCGTAAAATGAAAAAACGGCCTTAGCCGTATGCACTCATCCGACATTATAAACGTAGAAAGCAAGCATTTGTTGTTGTTGTTGTTGTTGTTGTTGTTGTTTTTGTTGTTGTTGTTGTTGTTGTTGTTGTTGTTTTGCCTTCTGTCCGCAAAGAAGGTAGACAGAATCTAGTTTGAAAAGCCTTCCCTGGCACATTGCTACATGCGATGCGTCCGAGCAAGAAGCTACAAGAAATTGCACTGACGTTGTAAACACGCTCTGTCGCGTGTTATATAATACGGGAACGCGTGTACCAAACTGTAACTCCTCGATACCCGCCACCAATCGACGACCAATGGGAGCCTCTTCCGAAAAGTCCAAAACTTCAACGGCCAGCTAATGCTGGTTTCCAGAAATGGGGAAAACACACGTCGAGGAGTTGAGAACAAACTTGGACATTTAACACAGTCTTTCCTCCTTCTCTCTCCAATGAGAAATGCGCGCTCACAGGTTACTTCACCTGTGAGACACTTGAACACCTTATCTTAGATTGTCGCACCCTCCTCACAATTCGAGCGTCGCGAATAAATGTAGACTACTTGCGCTGTTCTTTGCTGCGCCTTGTCACTACGAATCGTTCCAACGTTATTTCCAAAGTGCCCACCAGCTGCTCTATAGAAACACCTACAATTCCTGCCTAAACGCAAGCGCTGCGTGACCGGCGTGTAAAAATGGTCACGCAATACTATAAACGCTCTCTTCACCCCGGTGAGCTTTACCGGTTATGTAATGCAGCGCAGCTGGAGACAAGGACCGTAAGTATATAGATTGTTGCGTGAAGATTGCTATTAAATGTACGCTCCAACATGTCTTGTTGATGCCTAGGTGAATTGCTTCTTTGGTTTCGATGGCACTGGTGTTGCTTTCAAGGCTGATTTCCAACAGCATTCACGCTAATTGGAAGTTGGCAAGGCAGGTGTAGAAGTGTCTGCTAGCGTTCTTGCGGAACCGGGGATACACCTGCACTGATGGCGACAGCATAGGAATTTGTTTCTGTGGCTGACATAATTTCAGGGCATAGTATTCCTTGTTGGGCACTCTACTTATGTTTACCTCTGTATGAGTTGTATGCCACCGTGTCAACTTGCCGGCACGTATCTCCGTCCAGCCACTCCACGCACACTGTGTTGTCTTCGTTATTGAAATTTTGGGCCCATTGTAGGAGTATATACATTTTGCCACTCGCTAAATAATTCTTCATATTCACGTCTCTTTTTCTCTCTCTCCTATCCCATTAATTCGCCCTGTTTTTTTCTCTAAACGCCATGTATGCAAATCTGCCATTCGTGTGCTGCTGAGCAACATGCAGACACCGATAGCTCGAAGCGTGTTGCAACTGCTGGACACCATCACTCCAGTTCTCGCAAGCCTTCAGAAGTCTGTTGCTTGAGAACACTAGCAGCACCACCATAGCTTCACCGTCAACAAGATTTTGGTTGCATGGCACCGCGCATACAAGTTGCATAAAGCAACAAATGCGCTGCTCTAGTTTCAGCAACGGGACTGACTCACCGCCTGGGATGTCAAGCGCATAACTGCCGTTACGTCGACGCCAACAGTGACTTTTCTCTCCTCCTCCTCTCTAACTTTCCTTCCCCCTCCCCCCTCCCCCAGTGCAGGGTAGCCTACCGGTCTCAGCCCTGGTTAACCTTCCTGCCTTTCTTTCATCCTTATTCTCTCTCTCTTACCAGTAAATATTTTTGAAACAATGTCATTGGCTTTGTTCATCGTTACATTATCTTTAATTTCAATACAATCGAAATGAGACATTGTCACTTAACAGACCCTCTGAACCAAGATCGCTGTGCATGTGTGTGTGTGTGTGTGTGTGTGTGTGTGTGTGTGTGTGTGTGTGTGTGTGTGTGTGTGTGTGTGTGTGTGTGTGTGTGTGTGTGTGTGTGTGTGTGTGTGTGTGTGTGTGTGTGTGTGTGTGTGTGTGTGTGTGTGTGTGTGTGTGTGTGTGTGTGTGTGTGTGTGTGTGTGTGTGTGTTCTCTCAATATCTTACCCATTTCACCCGTCTACCTTCCCCTAAAACCTGAAAAAAAAATCCCTCAGCGTTTAGGTCTTAGGTCTCAGTACGTTGGCATACTGCGTCGTTTTCATCCTTCGCAGTGAACGCAACCACCTGTTTCATCTCAGTGGCCACGCAAAGCCTCTGAGGGAAGAATCCGCTTCGCGCGGCCCCTGTACTCGATTCCACATACTCTGCCTCACCGAAGAATGCGAGAGTGACGGCACGCGAAACCCGTTATCGCAGTACCGGAAAATCCAAGTTATTTTCCTGACAGCTCCAAGCAAACAGCCTCGAGCTACTTTTCAATATCCCTCCTAGCGTAAAGCTGTGGGGGATGTAAAGTCAAAGCCAAACGCGTCTTTCAACGCGGCCATCTTTTTTTTTCCAAGTCAAATGACAACAAACAAACACGGTGCTTCACGTGCCATCTTACGACAAAAGCAAGATCCGCTTCGATTCGCTTTTAAGTGACGGCTGCCAAAGTGGCGCGACTGCGAGCGACGCGCCCACGCCGAAATCCATCCGGGGATATACGAGACGCATGCCTCCACTCGCGCCGAAAACGTCACAGCTGGAAACAAAAGTTAGGAGGTCGACTAAGCGTTAACGTTCGCAGAAGTGATGCAGGGCTTTGGTGAACGTCGGGAAAAGCTTCCAAAGTCAGCGCCGAAGGCTGCCTCTTTTTACCTGAAATTAAGTGGCGGTTCAAAAAATTTATACAAATGCTAAAAAAATCTGTGACGCTAAAGTGAGTCCGACAGTCACGCGGAATACAAATAGAAGAAAGCGGCTCTCACTTCGTCGTTTTTTTTTCCTTTAAAACAAGAAAGAGAGCAAGAGGGAGAGAGAGAGAGAGAAAAAAAAACAAAGCCAGCAAACTGCCATGCAGAACGGACCACCTTACGCGCCTTATGCGGGGAGCGAAAGTAAAGCGCCCCCTGTCGCCGCACAGCTACGTTACTTTTCGTTAATCCCAAACTCTTTCTCTTTTTCTTCTTATTCTTTTTCTTCTATTTTTTCCGTCGCTATCTAAACGTCGTTTCCTGAAAATTCCCTGCGAACTTCGCTGTTATTACTTTTTCAGGAAACACGCCGATGACTCGTCGCTTTTGTACACAACAAACCAACAAACGTTCACGAGAACAAAACAAGTCGAATTAAAAGAAAAAGCTCAGGCAGTAGGCACGTACGCCAAATGCAATAGCCATGTATGTCACGCCTGCTTGTTTTTTTTTTCTTGTTTTTTTTTTTCTAGGCGGCACATGCCAACGTTTAAAGCAACGCACAAGCGCCGTGGAACCTCGCCCGTTGCATTTCCTGCGCGAACGTGTTCTCTTGCGTTCATTGCGCTTCTTGCCATTCTTCCTCGCGACAAACAAAGCTCCACCGTTCCAGAAGAACATTCAGTGCCATCAAGCGCCGTGTATTTTTGTGAAAAATAGATTTGGCTTCCACTGTATGCTTTCTTAGTCGTACGCATTTTTTTTTGTTTGTTTGTTAGATCGTTGTAGTGTTTCGTTCTCCGCCAGACATTTGCCCCTTAAAAGCTGAAACCGAAGCGCCCGCTCCACGCTATACGCGGACGTGTCAAGGCTACTGTGAAACTCGAAACGCCAAAACAGCGAGGAAAAAGTGGGCGAGAGGTGATGAAAATTTTGTGGAAAGATGCGAGAGGAAAAACCCCTGAGCGTGCCGACAGGCCCAAAGGATGGGCATGTTTACAGCGGACACGTACGCGCTGTGCAAATAGCGTTTAAGGCAAATGCTGAGCAAAAAAAAAAAAAAGAAAGAAAACGTGACGTAAAGGGACGGGTCACGTAAGTAGCATTTTAGGGGAAAAGTGGATAAGGAAAAGGGGACTCGTGCCGGAAAAGGGCAGTGAAATGAAAAGAGAAAGTGCCGGGAAAAGGCACGCGCTGCGTCTGTCCTCAGCGGAAGCGACGAAGACGCCCGGAAAGTACAGACAAACTGGATTCCCTGGCTTGACAGCACGCAATCCCAATGCCTGCTTGCATTATTTTCTCTTGTCCTGCCTTTTTTTTGTCTCTGCCGGTCTATTTGTCTCTATGGGTTATTTGTGAACTATGGAACGCAGCTGTGTTCTTTAAGCTCACGTGTAGCTTTTTTTTTTATGTTCCCTTCTTCCTAACTTCATTTCTTTCCCTCCCTTAATTCCCTTCCACCAGTGTAGGATAGCAAACCGGACACGCGCCAGGTTGACCTTCCTGCCTTTCCTTCCGCTTCCTCCTCAACTAACATCTTCAAGAATCTTGCACCGGTGGTTATAGACTGACGGCGTTTTCATGAATGGGAGGTGTGTGACTTCGTGCGTATGTGCTCTCTCTCTCTCTCTCTCTCTCTCTCTCTCTCTATCTTTAAAACTCCCCCATTCGTTCCCCCAGTGTAGGGTAGCATACCTGTCCTTCAAGACTGGTTAACATCCCTGCCTTTCCTTTCTCTCCTGTTCCTTCCTTCCTCAACTATACACATCCGCAAGCGGGGATTCTTTACCCGGTAACTTCACGTCAATCAGTAACTGTTGCTGCGGCTGGCCAGTGGCTGCTTCTTTTCACGTTGATGCCTGTATAGTGAAGGTGACAGCGAAGATACGGACGACGACGAAGAGAAGGCACACAGTATGCAAACGCAGCGGAGCCTCATTTAATGGGTGAACAATAAGAACAGGAACAGCAAGAGCAAACGCAGTCCTGCGTTTGTCAGCTGTGCGCCTCTCCGTCTCGGCTTCGTGCCATCATTCAGCCACAGCGTAGGCCAATCTTCCAAGAAGCGGGTATAGTGAACAATGGGAAGTGTTACCCTGCTTTTGACATGCGCAGTGAAGTGGTTGATTCTCTCTCTCTCTCTTTGATGTCATCACCGACCACCATGCACTCTGCTGGTTGTCATCATTGAAGGATCCATCAGGCCGCCTCGCCCGCTGGGCACTTCGCCTGCAGGACTACGATATCCGCGTGCTGTACCGCAACGGACGCCAGCATGCTGACGCCGACGCACTCTCGCGCTCCCCCTTGCCTGACGACAATACCCACAGCTCAATGTCTCACAATGCCGTTTCTTCCAACGACATTCACACTATTGCTACCGAACAGCGGAAGGATAAATGGATCGCTTCACTGATAGACTTGCTCACTGATCCATCGGCAACACCATCCACTCGCGCGTTGCGTCGTCAAGCCCACCATTTCGCCATT
This sequence comes from Rhipicephalus sanguineus, assembly GCF_013339695.2. Taxonomy (NCBI): domain Eukaryota; kingdom Metazoa; phylum Arthropoda; class Arachnida; order Ixodida; family Ixodidae; genus Rhipicephalus; species Rhipicephalus sanguineus. The sequence continues at coordinate 111,590,839 of NC_051181.1, forward strand.
CGCGACGACCTCCTTCACCGACGCAATTACAACGCCGACGGCCGCCAGTGGCTACTAGTAATACCCCGCAGTCTGCGTTCTGGCATATGCGAATCGTTCCACGCTGATCCGCAGTGTGCGCACTCTGGTGTATCGAAAACATACCACCGCATTCGCCAACGGTACTTTTGGCGAGGCATGTACCGCTACGTGCAGAAGTTCGTTCGCTCCTGCATCGATTGTCAGCGCCGCAAAACTTCAACGCACCTGTCGCCGGTGGGTCTGCAACCTCTACCTTGCCCTGACCGACCGTTTGGGCGCGTTGGCATCGATTTGTATGGGCCACTTCCTCTGACGTCGGCTGGTAACCGCTGGGCTATCGTCGCTGTAGACCACCTTACGCGATACGCCGAAACTGCCGCCCTCCCAGCGGCTACAGCGCGCGATGTAGCCTCCTTCCTGCTCCGCCGGTTCATGCTGCGCCACGGTCCACCCCAGGAAAGGCGCTTTCTTTCCTATATGAGGAAAGAACGAAAGACGCTTCGTCTTCGTCGCTACCTGGGCTGTTCCCTTCCCTACGTTGAACCAAAAAGTCCAAGTAGGCACTCTGATTCCGCTACCTGCAGCAAATAAATTGTGAACTCTACTTTACGTCGCACAAATCGTTATTGCCAGCCGCTTAGCAAGTTCGTGCGCCATGCGAAGCTTCGCAATAAGCCCGCTTCGATTTGCGCCGTATACAAAGGAAGACATAGCGAGGGTTCTTACGTAGTAAAGCATATACTGTATCTAGTTTCCAAGTATACGTACAACGACAATAGCAAAACAGAAAAGGGCGTTTAACGTTTGACTAGTGTCACATTTACTAGAGGCATTATAAGGCAGCTGAATACGTCGTTTTGCGAGCATATATCACCTCACTGCTTCTGCTGCACTGGTGTGACAAAATTCCGGGATCATCGGCGTTGACAGCGGCAGGCCACCATGTCGCGGAGAAAGTCCCGGATGATTCATTGGCCTTGCCTTGACAGATAAAACACAGCAGGCAGGCGGGTGCCCGCACTCGATGAGGGCGCCCACCTGTCTGAATGTGCGTCTCTCTTTTAGAAAAACTGGGGCGCGCCCGGCCACTCATTGTACTAAACCGTTCTGAAAGTCCCGAGTAACTTGTGAGCATGCAGGACTCCTGCTGAACCCTCGTAACCTTTGTCACAACTTCACGTAAATGTTAAAGCCATAGTAAAGAGATAAAGAAGTACCGCGGTAAAGAGATGCAGTTCCCAGAATTTCCTTGTTACAGATTTTATTCGAGTCAGTCCAGTGTTATCCTTCAAGAAAAGATTCCACGCGTACTTGAACAGGCGGAATTGCAGTTAATCATGATCCTGAATCTCCCTTTTAAGGTAGTAAATCTTCGGGACCGCAACTTGTTATCCAAAGGTACTGACTCATTTTCATTGACAGGCTAACTGGTGCTTATCCGTAGCAACTTTTAGCGTGACAAGACGACACAAGGAAGACTCATCTTGTCGCACTAAAAGGTACTATGCATGCATGGACTCCTCGATAGAAACGGAAGAGAGAAAAAATACTGGGTAACTTAACGTACGTTTTTATTCTTTTTTTTTTCGCCGGAGGCGGTTAACATCTTTACTCGAGGCATAGTCATGGTTTGTACCACGCACCTGGGTCGTGTCGACCTGTCGGAGCTTGTCCTTAGCGCCCTGTGATGTCAGCAGGGGAAGTCAAGGGTACAAATTTTAACGATACGCCACCGACCTAAGCCAGGTCGATCGCCTCAACACATCAACGAATAGCAAATACAGCCACAGACATATAAAGATCTACTGAGGAAAAAAACGGTATATATCAAGCGAATATCCATGTCCATGCATGGGGCTGTGTTGCTCTGTGCACAGGGCCCGAGAATAGATTGATCGGTGGGTTCAGCTTAGGCATCGCGTCTCGTCCATTCTCGATTATATCTCGCCTAGGCCTTTTACTTTCCATAAGTATACAACGGAACAACGAGATCTTATCTGGAAAGTGTTTATGAACTCGGCGTGCTTTTTATTGTTTTTTTGTGGTGCAATAGCACAACTATATCGAGGCGACAAAAAAGTGCGTTGTCAATCGAGAGCTCTTATCGACAAAGTCGCATACCCTTTCTATTATAGTGCTCGCTTTACGGTTGAATTTAGATAGTGGACTTCGAAACGGGCTTTTCGCCTGCGAATATCGATTCCCTCTAATCGGCAGCTAATCTGTGGTCGAGAGAGTTTAGCTCGTTAGTATATGAAAGGCCGCACCTGAAATGCAGTCTTTACGTGCAGACCGATCAATAGGCGCACTTTGCAACAGGCAAGCGAGACAGCGTTAATCTGAGCGATCTCTCGTATCTGTAATAATGGGATAGGAAGGGAAGTTTTCACGGGCGTGCGCTCCGTGCATTCACTCCCCTCTTCAGCCTGTCAAAGTCTATATTGTGGATACAAGCTTCATTTTGAATATACTGAACTTATGCAAGTATTTTGCGCAGGGAAAGCCTTCAATCGATCGATCAATCAATCAATCAATCAATCAATCAATCAATCAATCAATCAATCAATCAATCAGCTTCAATTGTCTATTATGCATGTAATGACCGGTTATTATTATGCAGGTAGGACCCCTTTAAGAGTTGTGGCAGGGGTCCGTATTTTAACCTAAGTTGTTAGTATTGAACTACAAGGCAGGCAAATACAAATACATACAAATGCCAGAATAGCTTTGTTAAAAATTCGTGAAAATTGTTTTAACACGAAAGTGTTTTATGCCGGGGTCCACCATGACTTTCATTACGTATTTCCGTCACGGAAATACGTCAGCAAAATGAACGCCATGAGATGGCAAAGAAAAAAAAACTATAAGAAAAAGTTCCGTTTACAGGAGTTGAACCCGTGACCTCTAGCTCTGCGATGATGGCTGGCGGGCGCTTAGCTCACTGAGCTACGACCAAACACTACGCGGAGGCTACATGAACGCGCCTTTTATCTTTTTTTTTTTTTTTTTTTTGATCATGGTATTTAATAGAATGCGTATGAAAATAGTACACAGTATCACAACAGTAGAGTTACACTACTACAGTCACTTAGCGACAATGAAAGTACAAGCACTTCCACAAAACTGGAAGACTAACTTATAGTCCTTCATTCCAGGGAGAGTTCTTCATCAGGTGTTGCACAGAAAAGGTGGCGAGGCTAAGCACCTCGCCAATATTGTGTACCAGTCCGGTCTGAAATCAAGTTCGTCGTAAACTTCTTTTAAATTAATAACCATTCGGGTGAAATGTATACGTGACGAGGTGATCGGCTCTGCGTTGCGGTCCTGCATTCGCGTCTTCCACAAACTGTGCATACCAATAACAAGGAACATATCGTACGGCACTTCATCAAGAGGTGTTGGCATCAAATAACGAATAGTGTACGAATTAATTTCAAATTCTTTCTGCAGAGTTCGCTGAAGGACATCCCAGAAAAGAATCGCATCTTTGCAGCTCACGAAGCAATGCTCTATTGTTTCAGGTACATCACAGAGACGGCAGTTGACCGACGATACAAAAATGCCTTTTGTTTGTAACCATGTTTTTACGGGGAGTGTTTCAGAATGGAGTTTATAGAAGAATGTTTTTGAATTGGGAGATATATACATTTTTTGCACTCGTTTCAACACATCATGGCCTGGAAGATCAAAATATGATGATCGGTACAGCGGAGGTGGGAAGAGCATAGATATTAAGTCCTTATATAGTGTTTTGCGTGATACAGTATACAAATATTCTGTTGAAAATCGGGCTTTAAGAAATCGAACAGCAGAGTAAACTTCCTCCATAAATCCCCACAGGCATGGACGTGCGGAGAAGTTTGAGGAAACAACCAAGTCAGGGAAACAATTAACAAAGTTAACTTGCAAGAACGAACGAATGATGGGATGGGAATTGTCACGGAAAAAGAAGAAGCGTGAAACTGTTTGCCATAGATACAAATGTATTAAACCCAAACCACCGTCACTAACTTGTCTGAAAATGTTGTCACGACGCATGGGCTCAAAAGTCGAAGACCATATGAACGTTGCAAATATACGATGGAAGCGTTGCACGTAAGACCTAGCACAATGAATAAGCTGCAGCACATAGTAAAGCTTTGTTGCTAAAAAAGTATTACAAGCTTCGGCTCTCCCAAAAATGGAAAGGCGATATGGAACAAATGCCTGGGCCTGCCGTTCAATCAAAGGGACACGTTCTTTCCAATAGCATGCACTGAATCTATACGCATCTAGTGGTACACCAAGGTACTTTGGTGGAATGCGAGTCCAGTTAACCCCTGCAAACTGGTTCGGCGTACTGCCCCATGAGCCAAACCATAATCCTAAACTTTTTGAGGAGTTTAAACGAGCTCCAGAAACAATGCCAAATTTCTCAATTTGAGATATCGCATTTTCAACACTTGGTTTATCGGTGCAAATGATCGCTACATCATCTGCATAAGCTAATATTTTAACTTCATTGCCTAATATACTGAATCCTCGGATACGACTCGATTGTACTATGCTCAAACACAGTGGTTCAAGATAAAGGGCAAACAAAAGTGGTGACATTGGGCATCCTTGCTTTACAGACGAGCCAATAGCAACTGATTTTGAAAGGTGACCATTAACAATTAGACGAGTCGAAGAATCGTTATAACAAAGTCTGACTCCGTTAAGTACTATGGAACCAATATTGACATGTTCAAGGAGAGAAAAAAGAAATGAATGGCTCACACGATCAAAAGCTTTTGCGAGGTCTACCTGCAACATTGCCAGCTGTTTTTGACAACTGTAGCAGTACTGAAGAACTGTACGCATGACGTGTATATTATTTTGTATGGAGCGACCTCTAATTCCACATGTCTGATGAGGACCAATAAGAATCGACATCGCAAATTGCAACCGATTTGATAGGACTTTCGCAAAGATTTTGTAATCAGCATTTGATAACGATATTGGTCTGTAACCCTCAACATTACGCAGTTTTTCTTTATCAGAGCTTTTTGGTATCAAGACCGTATGACTTTTACAGAAAGACCGTGGGAGCGTCTCCATGTCATAGCTTGTTTTGAATATATCCAGCAAAATCGGGGAAAGAGTAGTTTTAAACGTTTTGTAAAACTCGGCTGAAATTCCATCAGGGCCAGGTGTCTTCGATAAAGGTAGTTGATCTATTGCCTGTTCAATTTCCTGTATTGTAATTGGACTGTTCATGGCAGCACAATCATCGTCATTCAATGGGTTCAAAAGAGAAACAAAAGTAGCCTTTAGGTCGACATCCGAATCGCATGAAATGGCACTAAACAAAGCTTCATAGTACCTTTCAAACTGAAAAATTATGTCTGTTGTGTTTGTTATCAGAGTTCCGTTAGCATATAGATCAGGAATTGCTTTAGAAATAGCATGATTACGTTCATCTAGCAGAGCTTGACGTGTCGGTTGCTCAGAATTTAGTGTCCGCCTGTTTCGTGATCGAACACGTGCCCCTCTGTAGCGGATAGTCTCATAATGTTGTAGTTGACACTTAATGTTTTCGATGTCATTGGTGTACCCGCCTGGCTTTTCACATTCCATCTCATACAAGTTACAGAGGCTTTTAAGAAGTGTCTTTTCCTCATTCTTCCTGTAGTAAGATTTCACAGACCCAATCTCGATGGCTATTGAGCGAACCTCTTGTTTAAACAATTCCCAAGCAGCGAATATATGCAACCCCATAGAAAAAGATTTCATCTTCGCCGCTCTAACTCGATAAATAAATTCCTGATCGCGTAGAAGCTCTGAGTTTATCTTCCAGAGCGCCCATTGTGGTCGGAATGGATTTCGGCGTTTGGCACCCATTTGTCCAATAACAATGCAATGATCTGAGAACGAAACCGGTTCAGTGTTGCATGACCATTCACGAGAGATAAGTGATGATGACACGTAAATCCGATCAAGGCGAGCACAAGAGCCTCCCTGTAGTCTGGTATACGCAGTTACGTGACCCGAAGCATCTATGTCAATAAGCCCTGCGTTAGCTACAATGTCAGACAAAAGCTCGCCACTCTTATCTCGTCGACTATCAGGATTGCTGCGGTCGTTAGGATCACACACACAGTGGAAATCTCCCATTAACACAGTACATCGATCAGAAACAATTAGGCCAGATAAATTGTTGAATAAATCAAGGCGCTGTGAAACCTCATTAAACGCATATAGGTTAATGATTCGCCATGGCACCCCTTGCAATACAAAGTCACAGCAGATATATCTGCCTTCGTTATCGACACTGGTAGTAATGGCTGAACAGGGTAGGCCTTTTCGCAGAAACAACCAACAGCCCGCAGATAAACCGTTTGCATGTGAAACACAAACATTATAGTCACACAGGAAAGGGCGTAAGGCCCTCTCAGTCTCTTCGTCACTCTCGATCTTTGTCTCCTGAATGGCGACAAAGTCGAGGCGCTTTCGTGCGATAAGTCTACGGAGCTGCGCCTGTTTCTGCGAAGACCTAAGACCACGTACATTCAAAGTCGCAAAGTTGAGTCGCTCGGAGTGCGCCATGATGGTTACCTACAGTTATGCTTATTGTCCCATGTGGATGGATGCATAGATTGATGGATGGATGGATGGATGGATGGATGGATGCTATGAATGTCGCCTTTATAGCGGGGCGGTCACATGTGTGCCACCAGGCTCGAAAAAACAAAAAAATCACAGCATATCCACGGAGTGAATGATGATGAGTGGGCGAAGCTGCGGAGGTTCATCGGTAAACCGTGAATCTTCCGTGAATTCTGCCCAGTACATCATCACCGACGTGAAATCGGGCGCGTTTATACTAAAGGTTCGATGAGTTATGACGACTTGCAGCTCACTTTAATTTTACATGTACGCTGTGAATTTTCATTGTTTAGAAAACCATTGCTTTAGAAAACATCTGGCGTCTTTCGTTAAGCAGCTGGCGTCTTTTCGTTTTGCTTTAGAAACATCTGGCGTTCTTTCGTTTTGCTTTTACAAAACATCAGGCGTCTTTCGTTGGTTTATTTCATCAATCAACGGCGTTTTGAACAAAATTTTTATTGTTTAATCACGCACAGGAGAAATCTCACCAGGCACTACCTTGGAGGTAAAGAATGGCTGCTAATGGGAATGAGAGACAGAAGAAGTCGGCTTTTAGCTAACGCTGCGAATTTTTTATTGTTCAACAACGCACAGGAAAAATCTCCCACCGGCACCACCTTGGAGGTCAAAGCGTAAGACTGGTTACGCACTACGACTACTACGCCTACGACTACGACTACGAGGGACGAACGGGTGCCGCCTTAAGGAGCTTCGCCCCTAAAAAACTGCGTTGCCTCCGCACTTAGCTCCGGCAACGTGCCGTTGCTACGACCGTCCTATTCGGCGCGTTTCCAATTGAAGTGCAACTTTATCAACGCTTTAACACACCGCGAGGTGGCGGCTTTAGCCCAAGCCTCGCTCATAGAATCCATCCATTACGAAAAATAGCTACCCGACGCTCGCCTGGCTGTCGCACCGCGTTCCCCGCTGAAAATTAAAGGCCAGGCTAGAGGGAACACACGACGTTCATCGCGTTTCTCTTCGCGTTACACGACGCTTTGAAGGAGTGTATATCGAGAATCAGCGTTTACTATGTGTTTGTTGATGCCATCTTTGCGCGGCATTCACCATATGCGGTGTCCAGCTATATCTTGACAACTTCAGCTACCACAAGGGTAGCTTAATCATGATCATGGGTGGTAGTCGTCGGTAAGGAGATGTGCCACTAGGCGTAAACGTAGGAGCGTCCACATCAAGCGGTGCTATATCTGCCAAACAACAGTAGACATTGTACAAGCTCTCATATACCAATGCACCATGAACAATCAACTACTTCTGTGACGACACGTTTCATTTTCGTGTTGTACCGATTCCTATGACCGAGGGATCAGCCATATTTTTTTCCGTTACTGAGGTTAATCTTGTGAGTTATGTCCCTCAATTCGAATAAACCAAAGGGTGTAGTGATAGCAATCTTGGGGACGTCTTCCGGTGACACAGCTATGTGGCAAGGTGTACCTTTCGGGCGTTGTGACGCTGTTCAGCGCTCGATAGTCCCCGCAAGTGCGCCAGCCACCCGATGACCGCTTAGGACCCATGTGAAGGGGAGATGGCCAGGGTCTTGAAGAAGGCTGCATTATGCCCAACTCCTACACATGGTCGAATTCCTGCCGTGCCACCGCGAGTTTTTCAAACGACAATCGACTTGGTCGAGCGTGAATAAGTGGTCCAGTAGTGACGATGCGGTGAAATACGTCGTGTTTTACTGGGGATCCCACTTGGCGCTGGTGTGTCAGGTCAGAAAATTTGCTCATTATGGAAGTGAAGCGAAGAGGACCTGCTGGCTTGATCAGCATAGGGCAGAGCGGCGTATGTCTTGAAGGCTTGCCTATTACGTACGTCGCTTACACAAGAAACCGTTGTACCTTTGTAGCACAATTTGTAGTTTTTTTTTCGGTAGCAGTCGCTCACCGCGTCATGTGCTCGAGGAAATGAGCAGATTTCATTTCTTTGTTCCTTGAATTTTATTAAAATCTTTTGTATTCGATATTCGATATTTTTGGCCACTATTCGGCACTGTTCGAAATGACGCCGAAAATCCGCCCCGAGAGTGGCGAAATTCACGTCGGCGACCATGAAGATCCACCGCAGCGTTCTCTGCAGAACCAAAATGACTGTTAGGGAGCGGTTTCCGTAGGTGGCGGTGGCCGGGTCAACACCTTGCAGAGTTGATGTGTTTAGGTGCTTGCTGTCCACGGGTGATGCTGGGAGTACGCTCACTTTGACGCCTGTGTCGACGAGGAAGCGGAAGCCGCTGTTACCGTCGGTTAGGAATAATTCTGATGAGCGACGTTCTTGTATAGCAGCAGCGCCGGTCGCCGTCAGCACCTACCCGAGGCGTTTCCCGAGAGCTCGCAGGGTGGTACGCATTTGCGTGCAGCACTGCCGAATTTAATTGCGATGGTACCAACATAGTTTTTGGTGTTTCATAGACGACTGCGGAGCACTCTGGCTGGTTGACCGTGACGCGCTGGTGAGGGCGGCCACGGAGTCCACGAGACGCGAGATTTCGTTCTTCATCTCTTTAAGCTGCTCATGTGGAGACAGTTCGCTTGTGATGGCCGCGACAGGTGTGGGAGCTATACCGCCATCAACTTGTCGGCTAACTCGGCCAGTTTGGATAGATCGTTCTCATTTGCGGCAGTCATGACCTTCTGACGTTCTGGGGAATTTTCTGCAGAAATATTTTTCGGAGCAGCAGACTGTCAAGACGATCCACTTTGTTGCCCAATAATTGCTACATATGACCCAGCAGCTGGCTTGGCGTTCTGTCACCGAAGTTGGGTTCATGGAGAAGTTGTTGCAACCGTTGGCTGCTGGTGGGGAAAGCAACAGGTCTCGAATTTCGCTAGCGGTTGATGGGGGCAGACTGTTCACCCCATAATGGTAGTTCCTGGAATCTGCTGTGATGCGCCATGCAGCGAATTGTAATTCTACCTGAATGAACCACAATGCAGGATCCGCAGTCCAAAAGGGAGGCAGTTTGTCGTCGACGCTGGAGAGTGTCGGGACGTCGGTGCCTTGAGGTGTTTCCATAGCACTTGCTGCTCGTCCGGGTCACCACTGTTGTGCGGGACGCGAGCGCAGCTGGAAATCAGCGGACAGAAGCGAGTAGTGCTTCCCTGAACAACAAGCAACAACTAAACTTTATTTTCGTGATCGCACAGCCTCTACTGCTCGGTTGCTCACCCTCGCACCACTTACCTTTCCAGCACACAACGCGATAAGATTTTACCGACAGTCAAAGGTGGGAAAGGGTGTCTGGCCCCTGTTGTGCGACCGTGAGGCCGCCACAGTATTTATTCCTTGTTGCAGATCTTACTAGAGTCAATCCACTAATCTCGAAAGAACATTGTGTTCACATCTACTTGAATAGGCCTCATTGCAGTTTGCAGCGATCCCAGATCTCCCTTTTAAGGTAATAAATATTCGGCGCGGCAACTTGTTGTCCAATAGTATTGACTCTATAATTAAGGAAACAATGAAAGAGACGAACACTAGGTAAGTGGCCGCGCGCTTTTCTTTGTTTTTGTTTTGTCACAGGCGTTTAACATCCTTACACGGTGTATAGATATTGCTTGTAGCCCTCACCGGGGCCATGGCGACCAGTCGGAGCTAGTCTTCGGGACTCTGTGACGTCGACAAGGAAAGACAAAGGTGCAAACTCTAACGATACGCCGCCTATCTAAGCCTGGTCGATAACCCCAACAGAACAAATAGCGAATACAGCCACAGACATGTATATAGACAAAATAGCTATCCACAAGGCAAAACGGCATACACAGTCGCTTGTATGTCATCATACGGGCAGTGCGGAACAGAATATATTATTTTATCACAAACAATGAAGGGTACATACGAGGTGGAACCTTTCCCGCGTAATGTACATCCGCGGTACAATGTTGGCCGGCGAATGGCACGGGCCAAGTCTCTGCTTGACTTTGTTGTTAAATCCCCGGGAAAGATGGCTTTCGTCGATGCGGCGCAGTGTGGCCGCTCGGACAGCTTTGCGGCCGTGGTTGATCATCGCGGTCGCGTACTCAACTCGGCTTCCGTTAGGAACGTGTCTGCCTCCGTAGCAGAGCAGGTAGCGATAGCTCTAGCTATGAAGGACCCTTCGCGTCCTGAGATATTCACCGACTCTAGGGCTGCCCTCCGGGCCTTCGCTTCGGGTGCGGTCTCAAGAGAGGCTGCCGCTATTCTCAGTTCGAGGGGTGTAGGAGGCTTTCACACAATTACCTGGTTCCCGGCCCACATGGGCTCAGGGGTTCATCCAACAGTTCCCAACGTCAACGAACTTGCCCATAACCGTGCGCGAGAAATCACGTGCCGCGGCGGTGCGGGCGGGCCCGGAGGCGGCTTCACGGAGAGCTTCAGGGATCCACTTGGCACCTTCAACGAAGTTACTTCGCACTATCAACTGTCAAGGCGGCGATACCCCCTCCCGCATTCCAAGCTTACTAGGCCGCAGTCGTCGGTTCTCCGGATGCTGCAGGCAGGTTCCTTCCCGTCTCGCAGCACGTTTAGCCACTTTGCTCATAAATCCAGGATGTCCTAGCTGTGGGGTGGATACTTGCACACTCGTTCATATGCTCTGGCAGTGCCCGGCATTACTTAGCGCAGAGTTCAGCACAGAAGAGGACTGGGAGAAGGCTCTTAAAAGCCGCGAGCTCTCAGTCCAGCTGTCGGCAGTACAGGAGGCCTGCGAACGGGCGGAGGGCTACGATCTCCCAGTACCGGCGTGGGAGCGGCCAGCAACTGCGGCGGACCCCTCTTCGGGGTTTGTCTGATCGGGGTTCTCCAGGACCAAATACAGTTCATTTCATCATTATGAAGCTGATATCCATGCTCATGTATGCGCCTTTGCTCCTATACACAGGTCCCGAAAACTGATTGATCGGCGGTTCCTGCTTTGGCGTCCAGGCTCGTCATTTCTCGATTTTATGCGGTCTAGGCGTTTTGTTTTCCATAACTATACAACGGAACCACGAGATATGATCTCGAAAGTGCTTATCGACTCGCCATTTCTTTTATATGTGAGCCCAGAAAGCTGCAATAGCACCGCCATCGTGGCGATAAAATAAAAAAAAAGAGCTCTGTCTATCGAGAGCTCTGATTGACACAGTCGCGTACCCTTCCTACTGTAGTGCTCGCTTTACGGTCGAATTTAGATATTCGACATTCAAACTGGCTATTGGGCTGCGAATATCGATTCCCTCTAATCTGTAGCTAATCTGCAGTCGAGAGAGTTTTGCTCGTGTGTACAGAAGGCCGCGCCTGAAATACCTTCGTTGTTCCAGGCAGATAGATCAACAGACGCACTTCTTAGCAGGAAAGCCAGACGCCATAATCTAAGTGACCTCTCATGTGGGTGTTAATGGAATATAAAGTAAGGTTTTCATGGACTCCATGCATTCAGTTTCCTATTCAGCCTGTTGAAGCTCCTTGCTAGTCACTTGAAAGGCGTGGCGCAAAGTTAGAACCGAGAGGAACCAAGAGACAGAAAGAACGCCAACTCACAACCAAGTTTATTTTCCTGGTACATTCACAATATAAAGGCTCTTGGAGGACATGCGCAGAACAATTTCACTCACTGCACGTGCAGCAACGAACAGATACGTTATCAAATGAAGATGCACCCAAGGTATCTGAGAAACAACAAAAACAAATAGATCCTAATGTAAGTCCTGGAAAAAAAACCGAGCCTGTGCACACATCGAAGCACTACCAGCGTGTGGAAAAGACCAAAAAAATAAAAAGTAATATTCACATGCACTTCGCAACACAGCCATTTTAAAGGGCATCTACATCCAACAGTTGGTATTCACTGTTGTGCAGCAAAACCGACGGCACACTGACACAAGAATCACCTTTTTTCCTTATGTGAAAGGCTTCCAGCCATTCTCGAGCCAGCGCATGCCGGCTCCTTCCAAGTAGACGCGTGTGATCGAACTGCGGTGTACAGCCACAAGAAGCACAGTGGAAGGGTAAATGAAACTCTGTTCCATTCTTAATTGATGAAGAAGCCCCGCCACGGTGGTCTAGTGGTCATGGCGCTTGAATGCTGACCCGAAGGTCGCAGGATCGAATCCCGGCCGCGGCGGCTGCATTTTCGGTGGAGGCGAAAATGTTTGAGGCCCGTGTACTTAGATTTAGGTGCAGGTTAAAGAACCTCAGGTGGACGGCGTCTCTAAGAATCATATCGTGGTTTTGGGACGTTAAACCGCAGATATTATTATTAATTGATAAAAAATGCTCCCTTAAACGGTCATTTGTACGGCGCCCTGCCTGGCCTATATACATTTTGCCACAGCTCAGGGGGATTTTGCAAACGGTGCCCACGGTGCAACGCATGCTTCTTGTCGCACGCAGCCTCGGCACCTCTCGAAGACATGCGGGCACAGAGCCTCGAAAGCTTGTTCGGAGCAGAGAAGGCCGTTGGCACATGGTGCCGATTTAGAACCTTTTTTTAGGTTGTGTGATATTTTGTGCACGTATAGCACAACTTGCGGTCTTGGCGTTCTTTCTGTCTTTTCTTGGTTTCTTTTTTTTATTATTGTCGACGTGATGTAAGGAGATGTTGGCGCACAAATAAGGCGCTGCCTGCTCCTTAGCTCTTGGAGTACATAGGGTACATAAACATAAAGTACATAGTGTCCAAAGTTCTAATCACAATTGATTCGGTTCTTCTCGGTTCTAACTTTGCGGCACGTCTTTCAAGTAACGATGCACCAACTGGCCCAACATAGTATATACTTGCTAGTCCTCATTGCTGATACAGCGCTTGATGGTGGACATACTGAACTATAACGATAGTCTTTTTTTTTGTTTTTTAAAGTGAAAGCCTTAAGCCCCTCATCAGACGCTGACCTTCAAAAAAAATTACACCATCTCCCGCTAAAGGGGACCATGAGGCGATGCGAAGCCGGAGCACTTGCACGATCGCGTTCCGTTGGCGTTCGTTGGGCATGCTACCGACCTCGCGTCGTGGAACGCGAGGAGGGACGCTACGCGCGTCGTATCTTCCATCTAGCCTGGCCGTTAATTTTCACAGGGCGAACGGGGAACGCGGTCGACAGGCGGGCGGGAGGGGGGCACCGTAGGAGAGGAGAGAGAAGGGGAGGGGACGCGCATGCGCTCGAGCTCATCGGGGCGTTGCGCAGGAGAGAATTTCGGCATGTCTAGCCCGCGTTTCAGAGGAAGAGTGGAAAGGGGGAGGAGAGAGGGGGAGGGGAGAGGGGGAGTGGAGAGGAGGTGTGTGGAGAGGGTATGCGCATGCGCAGTAAGGGTGGTCACGCCGCACACGACCGGATTGAGCCACGCAAAGGCTTGAAACAGCGAAACTGGACGATTCTGAAGACTAATTTGGTGGCTGCTAGGTTGATAATAATAATAATAATAATATCTGAGGTTTAACGTCCCGAAACCACGATATGATTATGAGGGACGCCGTAGTGGAGGGATCCGGAAATTTCCACCACCTGGGATTCTTTAACGTGCACCTAAATCTAAGTACACGGGCCTCAAACATTTTCGCCTCCATCGAAAATGCAGCCGCCGCGGCGCCTCTAGGTTGTTCTAGGCCTTATCTATAGGCGATGCAGGTTATTTCTAGGTTGCTTCTGGGTCGTTGTTAGGCTTTAGCTAGGTGTTGCCAGGTTGTGTCGTGGTTGATATTCAGCGCAGAGAGGTTCGAGTTAAACCACATACAGTCACAGACACGACACGGATGTCCAAACTCCAGAGACAGAGCCTCGCGCTGAAACCAAGCGTTCGCACCCCTCATAGATCTACGGGCACGTTGTCGTTGGCGTAGGCCTTCCATCATCGCTTCGTGGTCTTCTCGCAGCCGCCGTTGCCTTTCCCGTTCCCTAATATTCTCTCCTTGTATACGTACTCAGGGTCTTCGGCTCGCCGCCGGCGCTTCGCAGCCATTTGTTAATTGGGTTAACTGTTGCTTTCTTCATCTTTAGTGAACCAGTGGTGAGTAGTGGGATTTACCCAATTTCTGTGGCACGTAACCGTTTATGATGATGGTAGCTTTCTGATAGGCCGCACAGTGGCATAACACGTTTCGAGCTAGTTGGTTGTTCATACCGAGGCGAAAACAACGCGTACAGCGCCTGTGTCTGTGCCTTTTCTTGTGTCTGTTCGTACTCGTCTGTACGCGCTGTTTTCGCCTCGGTACGCACAGTGGCACATACCCGTTTGATGACGATAGTTTGCTTCTTCATTTTTAATGAGCCATTGGTGAGTAGTGGAACTTACCCAATTTCTGTGGCACATACCCGTTTATGATGATGATAGTTTCATGATACGAGATACAAGGAAAAACTTGCTAAACACCTGTGCTGTTAATACTGCGTTTAAGAACCCCGGAGTGCACGTACTCCGGGGTTCTTAATCATGCAACTAGATCAAAGTGTATAGGAAATTGTCTTGCATTCCTCTCACGTCAGCCGGGATTCGAACCCGGGACCTTGAGATCGACACCAACATGCCACATTCGGGTGCTAGGCCACCGCAGTGGCCGCGTCGTGACGCGTCATAGCATCGAAGTTGTACCACTCGTTGGCTGTTTTGAGTCGCTGAAGACCTGCAGTTATATTTTATTATTTTTATTGTATTCGCAGCTAACTGTTGTTCATAACCATTTAGTGCAAGCAGTGCTTGAGCATCCTTGAATACTTCGGAAAGGAAGCCGCCTCGTTTCGGGCTGCTAACTCAAGAGCAGTTGCCTGCACTCACAGTAACAGACCTTTAGTTACTTCCGGCGGGAATGGAGCATCCTGTTTACGCCGATTCGACTGTGTCGAGTTGAGGCGGTTGCACATACGAACCGGATGTAAAACGAGCGCTGAGTACTTTCATACACACCCACTCTAAAACACTGTGTATGTGAACCAAGCAGGCATCCAGCTTTCACGCTAAAATATATTTTCGGCTCTCGCGGTGGTTCGTGAGCAGCTTTAAAAATTCGCGCACCGGATGGGTCGTAGGTCGATCTAAAGAAAAAACAAAAACGCACCATCCGGGTTACACGTATACTACATACATGCGGGACTGCGGGAGTCAAATCACACTTACGCTATACAACGCGTGTCAACCGGAGAGAAAATACGGATAAAAAAATAATGAAGGGGGTTTGTCTATAAATACAAACGCGGGGTGCTCGAACTGACAGGCTAGCACGCGCGTGCTTGTCTTTCCGTGACGTGCACTCTTAGAAAAAGAAGTTAGTAAACAGTTAGTAAACGCATGTATTTACTAGTTTCGAGCGTAT
This sequence comes from Rhipicephalus sanguineus, assembly GCF_013339695.2. NCBI lineage: Eukaryota > Metazoa > Arthropoda > Arachnida > Ixodida > Ixodidae > Rhipicephalus > Rhipicephalus sanguineus. The sequence continues at coordinate 111,606,770 of NC_051181.1, forward strand.
ATTACTACCTTCGCGGCATCTCTTTACTAGCCAGCAGCTAGTAAAGGTCGTAACTTTTGCTGTTACTAACCAGAGAAGTTTTCTTGGTGTTTTAAACTAAGTAACTATTAAGCCACCCACGTTGCCAGATCTTTCGTAGATGCCGCAGTATACTTTGCCGTATTCGTGACGGTCTTTAGCAAAATTAAAGCAAACGTCTATTTTTAGCTCACAACCACCGACGATGACGCCGCCGCCGACACGCGATAGCGTTAAAGAGCTCGTTTCGCTGACATTCCGGTGCCGGTGTCGGCATCGGCGATGGTGTTGGTCTCGACGACGTTGTCGGTGTCGGCGACGGCGTTGTTGGTTGTGAGCGAAAAAATCAGCGTTGTCCGTGAGAAAAACTTCGAGGTTGCGAATAAAGGAATAATGAAACATTTTCGGTTCGAGTGGGACCAGGGATTCGAACCTGTGACCCCTCGCTCTATGGCGCGATGCGTTTAGCCGCTCGGCCACCACGCATATATCCTCTAACATACTAACGGCGAGCTATTTATATACACCATTTACTGTTGGTGGTACGCACATCTCGGAGGTTCTCCAGCGGCTTGACCACGAGATGGCGCAAAGGGCCCACGGGCACGCTTTAAAAGGCATCGGCTCCCGGTGTTTCCTCATGCCGCATGCATGGATATAGGAGCCGGAAGGCGTCCGCACTTTGGCTTTTCTTGCGACGCTGTTTAGGTCTCCACCGAGAAGCGAAGCTAGGCTAGCGATTGGGAAGGCGATACGAACACGGTCCGATTACGCTATCGCGTTCTACTCTTGAAAGCGAAGCCCAAGCGTCCTCTAAGCTTTTTTTTTCCACCCGCCGGAATTCTCCGCGTTGCCGCCGACGCTCAGAACTCCATGCCATGAAACGCCATGACGGCAGCGGCGCTTACACGTCTCCAATATAAATATTTCGTTGAGATTATGCAAATGGCGTCCCTGACCGGCCGAACGGATGTGTTCTCGGCTGAAATGTTAATCAACGCTGCGTTTTACAATAAATCACTTCCGAGATACAAGGAAACAGAGCGTTGACGTCACCCGCCGTATCTCTCTGCAAGGCGGGGTACGTGAAAGCATTAGCGACGTTGGCGGCGTGACTATTCTCGAGGAACTCTAACCTTTCCCTCTCCTAGAGTTCGTTTTGTTTAGCAATCGGTAACACAGAGCATGCCGCCAGCTGATAATTTCCTATTCCTACCAGCAGAAACGCATAAGGCGAAATATTCAGTTCATGGGCGTGAAAATCTGGAACTCAACTCCCCCTGAAGCTAAACTCGCATGCGACTTCAAGTTCACTTGTAAACTATATATGTGGTACATCAATCATGTTGTAATTGAACGGCTAATTTGTGTGGGAGGCTGTGTTCCTTTTCAAAATATAACTCTCTAATCTATACCACCGTGCGTTGTCTAAACAAAATCGCTCTTGCCGTTGACTTTTGATACAAATCTCGACGCATTTTGTTATTAGTTCGTATTTTTGTACGCCTCCCTTCGCGTTCTCTCTTTTTTCTCAGTCAGGAGAGTGTAAGACGACGTTGTCACCCAGTAAATAGTGTTACGTCTTGAGAAAGGCAGGGTTTAGGTTGTTGGCAGTGATTCATGTAACAGGACAAGACGTGCAGATCCTGACAAAGGAGTTGGTTGTCTTGACCGTGTCCGTGACTATGATAGTATAGGCATACTGTGGCCTAAGCATGTAGAATTATACGATTGGGGTGCTGGGTACTGATGTCATGAAGGTAGCGAAAGACAGCCTATGAATTTGTAGTAGGCATACGTTATATATTGTTACGGGGCTTGTCAATGAGGTTTAAAGGAGGTTTATTTGCAGGAAATGGACGGCAAGTGCGTGCGGGTCCTGGTCGTTCTTCTCTTCTTCGCTGCTCCTGTGTTGTCAATGCTGCTGCTTCGCAAGATTGGACCCAGTGTAACGATTTTACGCGTGTCTGTTTAACGGCAGTACAGAGTTGAATGAATTACTTCCTTTATGTGTAGGTGCTACTGTTCGCCTTCGCACCAAGACAAACCTAATAAAACACGCCTGTTGCACATTACTAGCAGTCCCGCTCAATCTGTTGCTTTAAAAAACATAGGGTGCGCGCAAGAACTCTGGTAGTGGACGTAGAATGCATGAATGAATAAATCGTACATGTAGTCTCTGAAAGTCGCAACGAAACTGTGAATTACAGAACTAAGATCTCAGATTTTACGAGGTTGGGCGAAGATATATTTATTATGCGTGCCATAATGTAGGGTTCTAGTTCATATTTTGACCACACGGGGATCCTTGTCATGCTTATAAAATTTAAGTTTTGTCTTCTACACTGCGACTTGGTTTTGCCCTCTTTCAACCAAGCTGTAGTTACGATTATTGTTTTTGATAAAATGGTGTTCACGGCGCAACTAGAGCTAAGTGCACTACCCAGTGCGATGACTCTCCAGAAAAGCGAGAAACCGAGGAAGTTCTGTTTGAAAAACCCTGTTCCCTGCAAATCAAATAACTATTAACGATACAAAAGCTTGCTTTGGAATAAACACGTTCATTATTTTAATTTACAGGTCTACCTGGGCCCTCAAGAAATCATCGAGGCCGACATGGAAAGTGCCCTCAAGTCGCATCAGATTATTTCGCCCTGTCCGTGCCAGCTGGATGGGAAAACAAAACAAACGAAGAAGAAACGATGCGAGTGTACGAACGCGCCCGGTTCTTGGCCAATCCCCCAGCGTGGGTGTGTGCCAAAGTTATAGGATCTACTCTACTCTACTCTATTCTACTGTCGACCACGACGCGTATCGCCAAAGATTCGACGCTTCTGAGCCCATTCAACTCGGCCTTCGAAGAAGCAAGTCCTCCTCCGAATCAGCTACGCAACTCGCGCGCGCCTCGCAAGCTAGCCGTTCAGCTCCTTTCGTGTGTGGCCAGCGGGGTCGGCTGCTGCATCGTCTTGCTTTGGGGCCTGTCGCACAAAATCATGCGGCTCCAGTTCAGCCAGAAGGAAGCTCAACCCGAGTCGACCGAACAACCGTCCTGCTGCCGCGCTTTCCTGGAAGGCCTGACCATCGACCGTAACCTTGATCCCTGCGAGGACTTCCAGCATTACGTTTCCGCACGCAAGTCAAGAGAGTCCAAGTTCCGCTGGAACGACTGGAACGCTCGAAAGGCTCTCCTTTATTGTCGATATTACCCGGAGGCGGCGATTTTGGGAGACTGGTTGGCGTTCTACGCACGCACTGCGAAGCCTTGTTGGAGCGCGGACCCGCGAAGTTCGCGACAGAAATGGCGCCAGCGATCTGGCACACAGCCCAGGTTCCGCATGTGGTGGACGCTAACCAGCTGCTGCGTTTGATTGCGTTAAACTTGCTAAAACTCTCTACTTTCCCAAGTGGCGGCTGACGGCGGGCAGTTCCGTCTACGTCTCAGAGCCCTGGTCGTCACTCCGTAGGCTTACGCGCTGCTCGATATGCTGAGCACGCGCAAAATTCTGATGAACTTGCCAAGGCCATTTGGTCGCACTTGTTCTAGAAGGAGAGCGAGTGGCTCTCCGTGCTGCTGAAAAAAGAGACCGGGCCGCTGTCCTGCTACGTCAGCCGCAGGCTGAGCGATCGCAAGAACTTTCTAAATACTGCGCTGGCGCTTTTGACAGTTCTCAGCGCCGTAAGCACTTTCGAATGGGACAAGTTACGGAATTTCACGACTGGTTGGGAAGAAGTCACCCACAGCGTGGTATTCTTTCCCAGGCTTGGTGACTGGCTCTGTGATGGGGAAGACGAGAATGTTAGGAGCCTGCTTGACGTAGCTCTACGGCGGAACTCGCAGTTTCTGCGAGCCTTCGGCTGCTTGGAACGTGGTTTCGTCACCAGTGAGTCGCGTTGCGCTGACGGTGGCCCGCGTATTCCCTTGCCAGCAGCCTGAGCTTAGAGTCAGGCTTATTACGGGTGATTAGCACAGCTTGCTTTTCTTAACCTTTTTTTGTTTATCATCGCCTCTCTATAATCACAGTTACGCTATTCTTGAAGAAATGACGATGACAATACCAAGTCCTTTTGTTTTAGTCATATGTTACGAAATAGTGAGCATTTCGCAAATAAAGAGAATCTGTAAGTTAAGCTCACTATCGCCATGTCAAAGAGATAAGAGTATTCTGCGAAGTCAAGTCGACGGGAGAACTGGTGGGTCCCCCCCCCCCCCAATCTCTCTTTTTGTCCCTTCGCAACCATCAAGCGCTGCAGTGCATCGAAACTAATATTCATCGTTTTCAATTCGAACAGATCTCTTTCACAGACACGCAGAATTCCGTAGTGTGTGTCTTCTATCATGCTTGTTAAAGCACGACAAAGAGCATTGCTCAAAAGAACACAGCTGAATATGTTGCGCTAAAAAGCTTAGTAAAAGCATTTTTTTCGAAAGCACACAATGAAACGTGTTCCACTGAAAAGCTCGCTATGAGTAAGATCGATTTTTTGGCAGGACAGCCTTCTTTTTACAGTTACAAAGGGAGGCCAATATCTCCGATGGACCCACTAAAGCGAGAATTCAATTCTCCAAATGGCTCTTGGTATTCAATAATGCAGCGTTGCATGCAGATTGGCCGCATGTCCTTCTTCGATTTCAGGCTGCACGATCTCTTCGTCGTGCCCTGGTTACTATGGCTCTTTGTCAAGATTACACATAAAAAAAAACACAGGATGACGTTTGCAAGTAAAAGCTGGAGCGATAATTTTTGTTATGAACAGCCAATTTGTTTCACGCGGGATTAGCATTTTCTAAAAGTGTACTCAGAAAGGGCGGTTAGTTAACTTCAAGATGCGTGCATAAAGACGCTCCCTCCCCTGCACAGCGCATGGAGCTATAAAGAAAGATGAAGGGAGGCGGATGCAGAGGAACTGCTTCATGAACATGAAAGTGTAATGCCTAAGGCGTTTCGGTAGGCTGATGCCATGTAAATACGCAAAACATTCACGCCTCATTTGTGCTTTGTTTGACCATGTATATTGTGCGTGTGCGTACCAAACTATTTGCATATGCGTGTAAATGGATGAAACATCAATTGTACTACACGTTATGTCCACGTCATTCCATAATGTCGATTTATCTCCATGTGACTGAAATCGGTTTTGCGATTCTCGTAGACGTATGTCAAGTAAGAAAATGTTATGTTGTATTGTTATTGATGTTAATCGCCTGTGATAATATATCTTTTTTTCTAAACACACCATCCAGCACCTAATCTGGGACGGCTGCATACAGCCCTCCCATAGTGGAGTACTATATACTATAAGTCGTCGATATTTTGTTATAAACGCAACGCTAGGCTTTATGCACCTGTATACGATTAGCTGCTGGATGGTGTGTTCGGAAAATTCTGTAAGGCTTCTGGTGCGTTGTCGGACCGCACTGCTCAACTCAGGACTAGACCACCAACTCTGGACGATCCAGCAGGCCAAGGAAGGTGCTTAGAGACGCAGTCTCTCGGCCAGCTCCTAGGCGGGAACCCAGCCCGGAAACCTGCAGGAACTCAATAAAGTTATTCACTCACTCATTTTCAGTACTCGAAGATGTAAACCGACATGTCCGGTAAGAGCAAGAGTATGATTTACTACTGTTGTAAAGAAGGTACCTAACAGAGACTATTTTGTGGCCCTGCATCATACATCTGTCAAGTTGTACTACCCCCTTGCGATCCGCTATGTCGTTGCAATCCCTCCTTGGATCGTTCAGGGGAGCGTCTCGTTGCGCGGCCCCTCGAGCAAAACAGGGCAGGCAAATGAAGTGGCACGAAAACCCACTTGACCTACGTCACTAGCGATGTCATGATGCGACGCCACCATATTACGTCATCATACATAAAGTATTAAAACAAAATTTTCACTCAATTGCTGAGGTTTCAGCTCGGCACCTCACGCTCCCAAGACGAGTACCTGGGCTAGACGCTCACGCCGCTTCTTTCTTCATAAAACGCGCGGACAATGTCAGCACTAAGCGTTCAGCCTATCATGATTTCGCAGTTTTCGGCTTCACGCTGATATCTCCGCTCGCGCTCGCGAAAAAGCAGTAAACGAGGTGAAATCAGTCCGTCGCTCATTATAGTCACGCAAAGACCAGGCAGAACGGGAGAGCGACTGCAAGCGAAAGCAGGGTAGGAGACGGTTCACAGCTGACATCCCTCGTACATGGACCGATCGAGAGCTTGTTTCCTCATGACCCTACGGGAACAGACTGGATGCTGATTCGACGGTGATCACTGAGGCCGCGGCTCCGTGCTGAGGCTTGTCCATACTGCTGGCGGCACGAATTGCGCTGAGAAGACGAGAAACACCGGGACCGAATAACGCGCTCGTATTTTGTTTTTGTTTTTTATTTTCAGAGGTTGTTCAGGGGCCTTTTAATAAAAGCATCACGAAGTGCGAAGCAGGGTTTTGCCTTCAAATGTTACACAGAGTGTAACATGCTGCCGGACATTTTCTCTCTCTTTTATTTTAACATGAAATTGTTTTTATGCCGGGATCCACCAAGACTTCAGTAACTCATTTCCGTCACGGAAATGACGTCAAAAAATCCACACGATCAGGCAAAGAAAAAATATTTCGTCAACGGCAGTAGAACCCACGACCTCTCGGTCCGCAACAACAGATGCCGGGCACGCCACTTAGTGTTCACTCGCACGCTGCTCTTTTGCATAACACCAGGTTTCCGAATCGGCTGCATGATAGCCTCGCACGGCATAATATTCAGCATCTTTGATTAACCTTTGTACAAGTAAACCCAATAATACTTCGTTTGGGCCTAGTTGATAAATATTCCTGAGGTAAAAGAAACAGCTCAAACAGACAAGACGCCCCACATAGAAAAGACACGGCACACACAAGCGCTGAATATCAACTGCTTTATTTCTTTGGAAGTCAAATGCATATATACGCCCAAGGCAGCCTTACAGCACATGCGCACCCAACAGTAGTTGTAAACAGACGTGTAACAAAGATGAAGTCGGTGTATTAGATACGCGTAGAAAAGAATTTGTACTGTGATGAATGGAGGGACAAGGATGTATCGCTGATACAGAGCTGAGCTCTTTTCCTTATGTGGTAAGCTTCTAAAACCACTCTCCCCTTCCAATCTCCCCCATCCCTTTCCCCTGTGCAGGGTAGCATACCGGTTATGCCAAACTCGTTAACATCCCTGTCTTTCTTCTCTCTCGTTTTCCTTCTCCTCCTCCTTCTAAAACCAGCCGCACGTGCTCATTCTCGCTTCTGCCTAGGATCGACGCCCCTTCAAATCGCGCTTTACAATTGCTACAAGAATTAATATGAGCCACAAGATGGGCTCCTTTATCAGTGTTCTTATTAGCCTTTTGTGCATGTTCACTGAGCCGCTCGTTGACGCATCTCCCCATTTGACCGACGTAGGTCTTACCACATGAGAGCGGGATGGCATAGACCACGCCGACGGCACACGTTACGTAAAAAACACCGTGTCGGATTTGGCATCCTCCCCTGCTCACACCGCAGGTGCGGGAGCATAGCTTGGAAAGCTTGTTCGGCGCAGACAACGCCACAAAGACACCATGTCTGCCAGCAACTTTCTTAACTGATGGGTGACCCTATGCAGATAAGGGACCACCACTAGCCTCAACCTTTCGCCTACGGCAGCCGCCCTCTGAGTGGTTTTCCTTTTGATGAAATGGAGTTTTGGTTGATTTAGTTTTTCGACTTACCTTTTTGGTCAAACAGACTTCTGTGATTTGATTTATCGTAATTGATGGATATTTCGAAAAGTCAAAAAATAAAAGACTTATAAAGGATATCGCATTAAGCCTTCGTCATTAATTACGTCAAAATCTTTCTGAAGTGGCACCTGCAGCGAGGCATGGATATAGAAACCTAGCATTAAATTTTAGAATTATGGCCTGAATAATGTACAGACCAACTTGTAAGCACTGTTTCCTGTGCCGTTCCAGTTGCCGAGTGGCTAGTGCGTCAAGCTCGAAAGCGAAAGGGCGGTGGTTCGAATCCCGGTGAGGGTATCGCTACAAAATAAAAAAGGTAACGCTTAAACCCTTGGAATTCTTAATGGTTGCGATTGCGGTAAGAGGGTTCCTGGAATAAGAGACCCTCCCACCTAGAGTGAACCTAACCTTGATATCATTCGTTCGATTCTTTTTAAGTTTCGTCGCATATTCATGGAACCTATATCTTGCGCGTTGTTTACTAGAATCCTCACCGCAGCGGTGGCGAAGCGCTTAGGCGTCCGCTTCTACTACGGGAGGTACCGGGTTCGATCCCCAGTGACGGCCGGCCACCCACCGGTTTCCAATTGGTACAGGCGGGCTTCTAGGCGGTGCTACAGTGCCGCGGTGGTGTGAAGCTTACGACGCTTGGGGGACTCCCAACTTGCTGCATGGGACCAGTGGCCACTTCCCGTACAGCGAACCGGGTGTCCTTTTTTTTATTTTTATCTCTCAAACTCGCCCTCGAGGGCCTGGAAGACCAGCGACAACTTGTCATCAGGGCCAAGAGAGCAGTTGAAGCCAGAGGGTTCCCGGACTAGAGAGCCATCCCACCTTAGGGTGATACCGAGCATCGCTCGGAACACTGTTTCACAAACAAACGTTTATTTCTCTCTCAAACTCAAGTGACAAAAAAATCAAAGAAGAAAGCAACCCACACCATGCTTTACACGAATGGCCGGCCCCTCTATCGCGTATAAGGGTCAATCTGTACGTTATTGGGCGTAGAGCACTGCACGGGCTCGGGCCTACCCGAAAACCCGGGCCCGGCCCGGCCCGTGGGCCGGGCCGGGCCGGGTAAAGTAGTTTTCACGGCGGGCCCGGGCCGGGCTCGGGCCTGAAGCTCCGGGCTTAGGGCCGGGCCCGGGTTTGAGGTGGCGGGCTCGTGTCGGGCCGCGCTTGGACTTTGCACCGTTCTTAAAGGGTCACTAAAGTGAAACACTGAATTGGTTTAGACCGATAAAGTGTACTCTGAGAACCCGAACGTCATTAATTTCACCATCAATGAGTTTATTAATAAAGGAGAAAATCAAGGTCAAAGTTCCATTTTCAAATTTCGCGCTGAAATCTCCGCACGTGACGTCACGGATTTCAATCTGTATTCGTAGTATTTTGGAGACATTGGCTCAACGAAATTTCCAGAAATTCGGTATGTTAAGTGTTATGACCTCCTCAGAGGTCAATGTACTTCATTTTTACCCACTATAAACTACGTAGGGCCCAGTAGATGCCGTCAGAATATATGACGTCACGGAGTTTGCTGCGTGAATTTCAAGTTGGCGTCGTTACCTGCATTTTCATGCGAGTTTTCTCTCTTACCAAGAGTCTTGTCGCGGCGAGCGTGGTGCTTTTGGAATGGTAAAAGAGTAATTTACTGATAATAGAAAAATCGTTGTTCTCTTTAATATGCCTTGTTCCGCATACGCTGTGCATACATATATGTCCCACATTTTATCTCGAAAAAACGCTTTTTTTATGTGGGGTAAGCTATTTGGAGAAGTTTTATGAGGGATAAGTACTGAACTCCTTTGCTTCTTGCATAGGAGCTACTTGATTTATCTGAAACGGGCGAGCTAAAAGTAAATAGACCAGGCCCTTATATGTAACATCTCGCTATTCCGTGCTTTATTTGCTTTCGTTACTATTTTATATCCTAACTGTTACTCTGTAATCACAGTAATAAATGTAATTTAATAAAATCAGAGCTCCAAAGCGGGGAAACATTGTTGAATGCAGAGCCCCCCTCTAAAACGATAAGACTGCACGGAATTTTGATACATAGAATCCCTATAAAGGCACATTGTTTTTCCGTGACTCTGTGACGGCTCCCAGTGGTCATGAGGCGCGAGATGGACATGCACAGCCTGCTTTGTGTGCCCACATTGTTAACGTCTGAGCTTTGGTCTTGTTCCGCCCTGTCAGGGTTCTCAAACTCACCTCAGCTAACGGGCCGCATTCGCGAAAGGTTACTCCCGCAAAGGCTAGGGCAATGACGAAGGTAGGAGGGTGGGAGGGGGGAACAGGTTGTTTTAAAACTACCGTTATTTAACAGCAGACCTTTCCCATATCTCATACGCGGGATCATTTCTGAAGGGGATTTGGCGGCAGGATTCCAACAACATATTGTTGCAAAATAGTGCGGAACGGAGCAACTTGGAGCGCGCCAGACCCTATTGAAGAACAGGAAACCGATGGCCATCGAGGGCACGTGCACATGCACGTGGCCGGCGCAGCAGTTCGCGTTTAGTATTGGATTAACGGACGTCTCTCTTTCACGTCTGGGGAACCAGTCATTTCGTATCACCCACAGGGACTAAAATCTGGACGCCGATTCTGAAATATAGCTTTTGTTTCACGGTTATGTATCAACACACGGTGACCACAGGGGGTGCCTCACGAAAAATATTCTTTCGATCTGTCATGCCTGAGTATCTCAAGAACATACTTACAAAAAAAAAATGGGATGAAGACAGTCATGTGCGGGCGGAGAGCCGCTAGCGAGAGCTCCGCGAACCGCGTGTTTGAGGCCCTATCATCATCATCATCATCATCAGCCTGTCTACGCCCACTGCAGGGCAAAGGCCTCTCCCATGTTCCGCCAATCAACCCGGTCCTGTGCTTTCTGCTGCCACTTAATACCTGCAAACTTCTTAATCTCATCTGCCCACCTGATTTTCTGTCTCCCCCTCACGTGTTTGCCATCTCTTGGAATCCAGTCAGTTACCCTTAATGACCACCGGTTATCCTGCCGACGTACTACGTGCCCGGCCCATATCCATTTCTTCTTCTTGATTTCAACTATGATGTCATTAAACCCCGTTTGTTCCCTGACCCACTCTGCTCTCTTCCTGTCTCTTAAGGTTACACCTATCATTTTCCTTTCCATCGCTCGCTGCGTCGTCCTCAATTTAAGTTGAACCCTCTTTGTAAGTCTCCAGGTTTCTGCTCTATATAGGCCCTATATAGGCCTATATAGGCCTATATAGGCCCTATATAGTGCGCTATATAGTGCGAGATCTACATGATACTGCCACAAAAGCGTTGGAATGTGCAGGAATAGAACAGGTCCATTAAACAAGTTGTGGGGTGAAGTATATTCGCTTGACGAAATATCTGGCTTGAAAAAGGATAATGATAGATTCCGTGCCGGGTGATGTCCCCTTACCTCGAACCATATGCATCCAATGAGTAAGCTTCGAGAAGCTTAGTCGCGCATTTATTACCAAACTCGAGTGAACCCCGAAAATATATCGAAATTGCTTCGTCCTACTCCTGCCAGTCCTAACCGCGTAGTCCAATGGCCAGCTTCTACCGATACAACATCGCTCGGAAGGCATAAACCATTATAATATGGATAAAACGAGCACGGTGGAAACCGTGCATAACATACACTGCTGAAAACTACAAGGAGAAGCCCTCAAAGAGGAGTTTTATAGACGACATTGAAGAGTGGCACGACGTTCGGGAACGAGAGAAGTGAAGGGATGACCTGGACAGCTATGGTCATTCTGCAGAGGTCCACAAAGACATCCTAGATTTGCTCCAGTGGTGGAAGCTAAGAACAACGACTGCCGACGCCTTCGCAATTGGCAAGGCAGATGTCGTGCGCCCGTCCGGCCAGCGCGAGCAGTGCAAGAAGCTTTAGCGCGGCAGGATATGTGACGCAACAGCGCATGGTGTGCATAAATCGGGAATCTCTTGATACTTTGATTTTTCGCACAATAACATGTGAAGAAGTAAACTGTAAACTATGCCATGAGAAACTTACAGTCTGTATATACTAGCAGTGGTATGGTATATGAAAATAGTTCTATGACAAATAGTTTTTTTCTTCCTTTCGGCTGAATATACGCATACACGTGGTGCACGCGGTTCCATACCTTTGCCCAGATTAGTGTATTTACAACAAATGTCACAAATTTGTTTTTTTTTCCCCTGTTTCTCTTGCTCTGGCAAGGTGCTATATATATATAATGGTGAAGACGGGTACTACATATCGAGAAGGGTGCATGGTTGGCTTTGTGGCTAGAGCATGCTATAAATTTCAATAGGTTATAAAGTGCAATAAAAACAAAGTGAAGTGAGCGTTTTGTTCTCTGCCAAGCCAATCTAGAGCACATGCTCTGGCGGTGCTCCGTGTTACGCGGCGGCGAAGCCATCACGCTGTCCAAATGGGAGGCTGCTATTATACACCAGCTCCGCGCTAGAAGAGCAGCTATATGGGCAGGCCAACGGGCCCGCGACGCAGCAGAGAGACTTGGTCTTTCTGTTACGATGTCGGTGCGGCCCGCAACGTGCTAGAGCGCGTTCCGATGGACCATAATAAAGTTTATCCATCCATCAATCCATCCTTTGTTGTTATTGCGCTCCCTATCGAAACTAAACTCGTGCTGCAAATCACTCTTCTTGCTACAATGTCTGCTACAAAACACCCTTCATAATCCCCAGTGTATTTGCAGAAAAAATAGGTACAGTATACCACTGCCGAACAGACATTCATCGTATTCAGTATGTCCGCTCAACTGTTTGCCCCGTGAGCCCCTTTTTACAAGAAATTGCCGTAACTATGTTAAAGCATAATTGTTAGCAAAACATGCGCCAACAAAGCGTAGATATTTGCCACTTAAAACACCCTGCTGTCGATTCCATGTTCGGGCATCACCACCTAGATTACTGGGTCGGTCCTCAGTCGGGCCTGATCTGTGGTCGGGCCGGGTAGGCGAAATTTTTTATCGGGTTCGGGCCGGGCCCGGGTCTCATTTTTAGTCACCGGGCCGGGTTCGGGCGGGTAAATTTGAACGAGGTCCGGGCCCGGGCCGGGCCCGGGCCGAAAATTACGGCCCGTGCAGTGCTCTAATTGGGCGGGCGTGCCTGCGCGAGCCCTGATACACCCATGGCGGCATCATTGTATACAGAAGAACGCGTCGGTGAAATTAGAACCACCATTCTTTTGGGCACAAATTGCCTTTTAGCCACAATAACCGCATCTCTGTATGGCTTTTCTTTCTCTCAGCCAGTCCGCCAGCAGGATTCGAACCAACGCCCTTTCGGTTGTGAGGTGAACGCTTTACTGTCTCGGCTACAACCACGGCACTAGAAATGGCGTTTAGAAGTTCCTCTGCACATTATTATAGCACATACGTGAAAGTTAAACGATGTGCTTGTTTGTCCATCCCTTAGCAAAGCCCACCTTCACAATTAAATTATGTGTCATTTGAGACTATACAGGTAAGGCTATAGCCTCCAGAAATTTCCGATTGCTTCCTTTTGTAAAGTTTCGTCGCATTTTCAAGAAATCGATTTGAAGGTAGAAGCATCTCGGAGTTGTCTAGTTGGTTCGTAGCAAAGAAATTCTGCAGCGCGAACGAAGCAGGGTTAGATGAGACACAAATTCAGGACGAGCGGTCACTTTCATGTGAACGTTTCACCGCAAAATTGGACATATATATGCTGTAGGAGCCACGCCCTCACTGGCTGGCTTGATAGCACCACGTGATGTGCTCTAGCGATGCGCGTGGCCCATCCTGTGTCAATATGTGGCCGCCATTGTGCATACCAGGGAGAGGATTATGTGGCTGCAACAAGAACCACATGCTACCTGGAGTTGCTGCTCGCCTGCCTCTCGCTTCCTGCCTGCCCTACCTTCCGCGCCTTTGGACGTCGTGCTAACGTGTGAGCGTTCAATAAATCACTATCCGTTGTTCAGTGAAGCCTACTTGTGCCTTGGTTTACGGACAGGACGAAGCAAGCCCAACAGGCACGATGTGCGCCGTAACAGTGATGGCGTGCTGAAAATACTACTTCTAGTTTTAGGAAATACGCCTCAATGCGTTTGAGCTTATCATGCGCCCGTTGAAAAAACGTCGTGCTATGCAAAAGAACAATGCATTAGCACTGTTTACAATGAAAATGAATTGCACACAAGATTAGTTTCTAACACCCAGCTTGTGTTCACGCATTCGCTGGCTCTTTTCCGTAGCACCGCGTTTACGTATGAGCCGCGTGATAACTTTGAACACGAAATTACACAAGCATATTTACTTACATTTATGCAAGCACTCTCAGTACACCATGATTATCACAAGTGAAGAACGAAGTAGATTTCTACATAGATTTCGTCTGATTTTTGGATTACATGCGCACACTCTATACGTCACATTTTTTTAAAGAAAGCATTCAGTGCAACGTTAATAATAATAATATCTGGGGTTTAACGTCCCAAAACCACCATATGATTATGAGAGACGCCGTAGTGGAGGGCTCCGGAAATTTCGACCACCTGGGATTCTTTAACGTGCACCTAAATCTAAGTACACGGGCCTCAAACATTTTCGCCTCCATCGAAAATGCAGCCGCCGCGGCCGGGATTCGATCCCGCGACCTTCGGGTCAGCAGTCGAGCGCCATAACCACTAGACCACCGCGGCGGGGGCAGTGCAACGTTAATGCTCGTACCAGTTTAATGTTTCTCTTGTCCTTCTTTGTTGGTGCTGCACAATTTCTTTGCCAATTTTACGGGGTTTTTTCGGATAAAGTCCTGAGAATACCCTTTGGAAATTTTGTATTTTTCGATTTTTTTTTATTCTTTCGTCGTATTCTCATAATTCAATTTTGACACCATATTCAACTAAATGGCAAGCCTATAGCCTTTGGAAACCTTGCATTTTTCCATTTTTCATTGTTTCGTCGTATTCTGATGAATTCGATCTTCAGACGATATTCAACCTAAATGGCAAGCCTATAGCCTTTGGAAACCTTGCATTTTTCCATTTTTCATTGTTTCGTCGTATTCTGATGAATTCGACCTTGAGACGATATTCAACCTAAATGGCAAGCCTATAGCCTTTGGAAACCTTGCATTTTTCCATTTTTCATTGTTTCGTCGTATTCTGATGAATTCGATCTTGAGACGATATTCAACCTAAATGGCAAGCCTATAGCCTTTGGAAACCTTGCATTTTTCCGTTTTTCATTGTTTCGTCGGATTCTGATGAATTCGATCTTGAGACGATATTCAACCTAAATGGCAAGCCTATAGCCTTTGGAAACCTTGCATTTTTCCATTTTTCATTGTTTCGTCGGATTCTGATTAATTCGATCTTGAGACGATATTCAACCTAAATTGCAAGCCTATAGCCTTTGGAAACCTTGCATTTTTCCATTTTTCATTGTTTCGTCGGATTCTGATGAATTCGATCTTGAGACGATATTCAACCTAAATGGCAAGCCTATAGCCTCTGGAAACCTTGCATTTTTCCATTTTTCATTGTTTCGTCGGATTCTGATGAATTCGATCTTGAGACGATATTCAACCTAAATGGCAAGCCTATAGCCTTTGGAAACCTTGCATTTTTCTATTTTTCATTGTTTCGTCGGATTCTGATGAATTCGATCTTGAGACGATATTCAACCTAAATGGCAAGCCTATAGCCTTTCGAAACCTTGCATTTTTTCATTTTTCAATGTTTTGTCGGATTCTGATTATTTTGATCTTGAGGCCATGTTCAACCTAAATGGCAAGCCTATAGCCTTTGGAAACCTTGCATTTTTCCATTTTTCCTTGTTTTGTCGGATTCTGATTATTTTGATCTTGAGGCCATATTCAACCTAAATGGCAAGCCTATAGCCCTTGGAAACCTTGCATTTTTCCATTTTTCATTGTTTTGTCGGATTCTGATTATTTTGATCTTGAGGCCATGTTCAACCTAAATGGCAAGCCTATAGCCTTTGGAAACCTTGCATTTTTCCATTTTTCATTGTTTCGTCGGATTCTGATGAATTCGATCTTGAGACGATATTCAACCTAAATGGCAAGCCTATAGCCTTTGGAAACCTTGCATTTTTCCATTTTTCATTGTTTCGTCGGATTCTGATGAATTCGATCTTGAGGCCATGTTCAACCTAAATGGCAAGCCTAAGCCTTTGGAAACCTTGCATTTTTCCATTTTTCATTGTTTTGTCGGATTCTGATTATTTTGATCTTGAGGCCATATCCAACCTAAATGGCAAGCCTATAGCCTTTGGAAACCTTGCATTTTTCCATTTTTCATTGTTTCGTCGAATTCTGATTATTTCGATCTTGAGACCATGTTCAACCTAAATGGCAAGCCTATAGCCTTTGGAAACCTTGCATTTTTCCATTTTTCATTGTTTCGTCGGATTCTGATTATTTTGATCTTGAGGCCATGTTCAACCTAAATGGCAAGCCTATAGCCTTTAGAAACCTTGCATTTTTTCATTTTTCAATGTTTTGTCGGATTCTGATTATTTTGATCTTGAGGCCATGTTCAACCTAAATGGCAAGCCTATAGCCTTTGGAAACCTTGCATTTTTCCATTTTTCCTTGTTTTGTCGGATTCTGATTATTTTGATCTTGAGGCCATGTTCAACCTAAATGGCAAGCCTATAGCCTTTGGAAACCTTGCATTTTTCCATTTTTCCTTGTTTCGTCGGATTCTGATGAATTCGATCTTGAGACGATATTCAACCTAAATGGCAAGCCTAAGCCTCTGGAAACCTTCAATTTTTCCATTTTTCATTGTTTCGTCGGATCCTGATTATTTTGATCTTGAGGCCATATTCAACCTAAATGGCAAGCCTATAGCCCTTGGAAACCTTGCATTTTTCCATTTTTCATTGTTTTGTCGGATTCTGATTATTTTGATCTTGAGGCCATGTTCAACCTAAATGGCAAGCCTTTGGCTTTTGGAAACCTTGCATTTTTCCATTTTCATTGTTTCGTCGTATTCTGATGAATTCGATCTTGAGACGATATTCAACCTAAATGGCAAGCCTATAGCCTTTGGAAACCTTGCATTTTTCCATTTTTCATTGTTTCGTCGGATTCTGATGAATTCGATCTTGAGGCCATGTTCAACCTAAATGGCAAGCCTAAGCCTTTGGAAACCTTCCATTTTTCCATTTTTCATTGTTTTGTCGGATTCTGATTATTTTGATCTTGAGGCCATGTTCAACCTAAATGGCAAGCCTATAACCTTTGGAAACCTTGCATTTTTCCATTTTTCATTGTTTCGTCGTATTCTGATGAATTCGATCTTGAGACGATATTCAACCTAAATGGCAAGCCTATAGCCTTTGGAAACCTTGCATTTTTCCATTTTTCATTGTTTTGTCGGATTCTGATTATTTTGATCTTGAGGCCATATCCAACCTAAATGGCAAGCCTATAGCCTTTGGAAACCTTGCATTTTTTCATTTTTCAATGTTTTGTCGGATTCTGATTATTTTGATCTTGAGGCCATGTTCAACCTAAATGGCAAGCCTATAGCCTTTGGAAACCTTGCATTTTTCCATTTTTCGATGTTTTGTTGGATTCTGATTATTTTGATCTTGAGGCCATGTTCAACCTAAATGGCAAGTCTATAGTCTTTGGAAACCTTGCATTTTTCCATTTTTCATTGTTTTGTCGGATTCTGATTATTTCGATCTTGAGGCCATATTCAACCTAAATGGCAAGCCTATAGCCTTTGGAACCTTGCATTTTTCCATTTTTCCTTGTTTTGTCGGATTCTGATTATTTTGATCTTGAGGCCATGTTCAACCTAAATGGCAAGCCTATAGCCTTTGGAAACCTTGCATTTTTCCATTTTTCCTTGTTTCGTCGGATTCTGATGAATTCGATCTTGAGACGATATTCAACCTAAATGGCAAGCCTAAGCCTCTGGAAACCTTCAATTTTTCCATTTTTCATTGTTTCGTCGGATCCTGATTATTTTGATCTTGAGGCCATATTCAACCTAAATGGCAAGCCTATAGCCCTTGGAAACCTTGCATTTTTTCATTTTTCATTGTTTTGTCGGATTCTGATTATTTTGATCTTGAGGCCATGTTCAACCTAAATGGCAAGCCTTTGGCTTTTGGAAACCTTGCATTTTTCCATTTTTCATTGTTTCGTCGTATTCTGATGAATTCGATCTTGAGACGATATTCAACCTAAATGGCAAGCCTATAGCCTTTGGAAACCTTGCATTTTTCCATTTTTCATTGTTTCGTCGGATTCTGATGAATTCGATCTTGAGGCCATGTTCAACCTAAATGGCAAGCCTAAGCCTTTGGAAACCTTGCATTTTTCCATTTTTCATTGTTTTGTCGGATTCTGATTATTTTGATCTTGAGGCCATGTTCAACCTAAATGGCAAGCCTATAGCCTTTGGAAACCTTGCATTTTTTCATTTTTCAATGTTTTGTCGGATTCTGATTATTTTGATCTTGAGGCCATGTTCAACCTAAATGGCAAGCCTATAGCCTTTGGAAACCTTGCATTTTTCCATTTTTCGTTGTTTTGTCGGATTCTGATTATTTTGATCTTGAGGCCATGTTCAACCTAAATGGCAAGTCTATAGTCTTTGGAAACCTTGCATTTTTCCATTTTTCATTGTTTTGTCGGATTCTGATTATTTCGATCTTGAGACGATATTCAACCTAAATGGCAAGCCTATAGCCTTTGGAAACCTTGCATTTTTCCATTTTTCATTGTTTTGTCGGATTCTGATTATTTTGATCTTGAGGCCATGTTCAACCTAAATGGCAAGCCTATAGCCTTTGGAAACCTTGCATTTTTCCATTTTTCATTGTTTTGTCGGATTCTGATGAATTCGATCTTGAGACGATATTCAACCTAAATGGCAAGCCTAAGCCTTTGGAAACCTTGCATTTTTCCATTTTTCATTGTTTCGTCGGATTCTGATTATTTCGATCTTGAGACCATATTCAACCTAAATGGCAAGCCTATAGCCTTTGGAAACCTTGCATTTTTCCATTTTTCATTGTTTTGTCGGATTCTGATGAATTCGATCTTGAGACGATATTCAACCTAAATGGCAAGCCTATAGCCTTTGGAAACCTTGCATTTTTCCATTTTTCATTGTTTTGTCTGATTCTGAATAATTCGATCTTGAGACGATATTCAACCTAAATGGCAAGCCTATAGCCTTTGGAAACCTTGCATTTTTTTCATTTTTCATTGTTTTGTCGGATTCTGATTATTTTGATCTTGAGGCCATGTTCAACCTAAATGGCAAGCCTATAGCCTTTGGAAACCTTGCATTTTTCCTTTTTTTTTTCATTTTTCATTGTTTCGTCGTATTCTGATGAATTCGATTTTGAGACGATATTCAACCTAAATGGCAAGCCTATAGCCTTTGGAAACCTTACATTTTTCTATTTTTCATTGTTTCGTCGTATTCTGATGAATTCGATCTTGAGACGATATTCAACCTAAATGGCAAGCCTATAGCCTTTGGAAACCTTGCATTTTTCCATTTTTCATTGTTTCGTCGTATTCTGATGAATTCGATCTTGAGACGATATTCAACCTAAATGGCAAGCCTATAGCCTTTGGAAACCTTGCATTTTTCCATTTTTCATTGTTTCGTCGTATTCTGATGAATTCGATCTTGAGACGATATTCAACCTAAATGGCAAGCCTATAGCCTTTGGAAACCTTGCATTTTTCCATTTTTTTTCATTTTTCATTGTTTCGTCGTATTCTGATGAATTCGATCTTGAGACGATATTCAACCTAAATGGCAAGCCTATAGCCTTTGGAAACCTTGCATTTTTCCATTTTTCATTGTTTCGTCGTATTCTGATGAATTCGATCTTGAGACGATATTCAACCTAAATGGCAAGCCTATAGCCTTTGGAAACCTTGCATTTTTCCATTTTTTCATTTTTCATTGTTTCGTCGGATTCTGATTATTTCGATCTTGAGGCCATATTCAACCTAAATGGCAAGCCATTTATAGCCTTTGGAATTCGTGTATCTCGCGATATTGAAGGTTTCGTCAATTTGGCATGAAATTATTTTGAGTTATTTTCAACCCAAATGCTAGAATTTGGAAATCTTCAATGTTTTGATTTTTTTAATTTTCGTCGTATTTGGATGAAATCGATTTTGGATCCTCTTCCGGTCTCAATGGTAAGCCTATAGTTCTTTCGAAATGTTGGATTTTTCGTAGCTTAAAGCTGCATCGAATTTGGAATAAATTTTTTGTGGTCCATATTGGGCAGAAATGTTAAAACTATAGTTTCCGAAGATCTCGTACTTTTTCAAAAGTTTGTCAAATTTTGATGAAAGAGGGCTTCGGTTGATTTAGTTTTTCGACTTTCCGAAGTTTCGTTCAGTTCCCCTTACGTTGATTTCAGGGACATCTTGCAGCAAAGTGTTAGGCTATTGGCTTACATTTGTGGTCAATAGGCTTGTGTGATTCGTTTTATCGTAATTGATTGATATTTCGAAAACTCGAAAAATAAGAGACATACGGATATCGCTCTAAGCCTTCGTCATTAATTACGCAAAAATCTTTTTGAAGTGAAACCTGCAGCGAGGCTTGGATATAGAACCCTAGCATTAAATTTTAGGATTATGGGCTGCAATAATATACAGACGAACTTGTAAGCACTGTTTCCTGTGCCGTTCCAGTTACCGAGTGCCTAAAGCGCTAAGCTCGCAAGCAATAGGGTGGTGGTTCGAATCCCGGTGAGGGCATCGCACCAAAATAAAATGGAATTCCTAATGGTTGCGATTGCGGTAAGAGGTTTACTGGAATAAGAGATCCTCCCTCCAAGAGTGAACCTAACCTTTATTTCATTCGTTCGGTTCTTTTTAAGTTTCGTCGCATATTCATGTCACCTATATCTTGCGCGCTGTTTACTAGTATCTTCACCGCAGCGGTGGCGAAGCGCTTAGGCGTCCGCTTCTACTACGGGAGGTAGCGGGTTCGATCCCCAGTGCCGGCCGGCCAACCACCTGTTTCCAATGGGTACAGGCGGGCTTCTAGGCGGTGCTACAGTGCCACAGTGGTGCGAAGCTTACGACGCTTGGAGGACTCCCAACCCGCTGCACGGGACCAGTGGCCACTTCCCGTGCAGCGAACCGGGGGTCCTTTTGTTATATTTATCTCTAAAATTCAACAGACAAAAAAAGAAAGAAAACCACACCGTGCTTTACAGCAATGACCGGCCCCTCTACCGCGTATAAGGGTCGATCTGTACGTTATTGCAACCATTGGCGGGCGTGCCAGTGCGAGCCTCGATACACCCACAACGGCATCATTGTATATAGAGGAATGCCGGCAGTGAGATTGAAACCACGAGTCTTTTGGGCACTCACTTCGTTTTAGCCACGATAACCGCATACCTGTATGGCTTTTCTTTCTCTCAGCCAGTCCGCCAGCAGGATTCGAACCAACGCCCTTTGGGTTGTGAGCTGAACGCTTTACCATCTCGGCTACAACCACGGCACAGGAAGTAGTGTTTACAAGTTCCTCTGCGCATTAATATAGCGCACAAATGAAAGTTCAACGATCAGCTTGCATGTCCATCCCTAGGTAAATGCGCAGCTTCTCGTGTAAAGTATGGTGTCATTTGTGACCAGAAACGTAAGAATGTAGCGTCCAGAAATCTTTAATTTCTGGATTTTTGAATGTTTCGTCGCCACATAATGTAATATGTTTTGTGTCAATTTTTGACCGAAAGGATAAGCCTTTGGAAATATTTAATTGTTCGATATTTGAAAGCTTCGTCGCATTTTAAAGGAATAGATCTTAGGTAGAAGAATCTCGGAATTGTCTAACTGGTTCGTAGCAAATAAATTCTGCAGCGCGAATTAAGGACTTGATGAGACATATAAATGCAGGAGGATCGATTGTTTTCAATTCAAGGTTTCATCACAAAATTGGACATACGTTGTATGAGCCACGTCCTCACAGGCCGGCTTGATAGCGCCGTGTGATGCATACTAGCGATGCGCGTGTCCCATTCTGTGCTCTTAAAATGCCGCCGCCATCGCGCGGCTCAGGGTGGGAATCGTATGGCTCCAACAAGAACCACACACTGCCTGGATATGGTGGTTAGAGGGCATAGAGTTTCTTTATTGTGAGAAACTCTGTGCTAGAGGAGGAAGTGTCAGCATCGGCGGGGCGGCGCCGTGCAAGTCGGTGCGGCACTTTTTCATGACACCGATAGGTGGCGCGTCGTTGTCTCCGAAATTAGGGAGCCTAAATGTCCGGCCGTTTTATAGTGGCGACATCTTCCATAATGTCATCAAAAAAGTCGCAGTTTCACCGCAAGGGCGAAGCAATGAATGCGATAGCAACAAATTGTAGCACTGTTATACGAAGTGAGGCTGGCAGCTAACTGTTTTGTATCCGATCTCGCGTAACTACAAAACGCTGGTGTAAGAGAATATGGCCGCTCCAGGGAGAGATGCTCTCCACATAGTCACTTCGCGTTGATAGCGCAGCACGTAGCAGGGTATACGAGCCGCCCTCTGCGATGGCTTCTACCTTGCCTGTAACGCCCGAACATGGAGGCTCGATATCTGGGCTGGCCTCATGGGTTTCTCCCACGCGCAGGCGTGCGCCAGTGGCGATTAAAATGCCGCGGTAGGTTTCAGGTGTAGCTACGCGAAAACTTTAGATTTCGAAGGATACCGAGAGGTCCCTTTCTCGACCTTATGGATTTTTCGATTTAAAGAAATAATTAGAGCGCGACTACAGCAGACGTAGGAGTGTCACAAAGTAAAGTTAATGTCTAAAAACTGCAATTGCCCTTCAGAAGAAATCCCGTGTGTGAACGACAAGCCCTGCCCCAACTGATTAAATGTCTGCTGGGCCTACAATCCACGCTCCTGCAAACCGTTGCTGCCGCTTGATTCGGCTCATACAAAGACTGTAAAGCGTGCAATTGCGTCACTTTGTGTAGAACCCGCCCTCTAAATGTCTTGCGTCCATACAGCCCCAAAAGTTTTTATCAACAAGCGCAACGGCTGCAGTCGTCAAAGTACTCAGACCCTATTCTGTTGGCTACTGTGAATTCATTGCACCAGAAGGCAAAAGGCAACGGCTGGAGAAAAGCAACGCACAAAAGCGACACGAGGCCTGAGGTGATTCCGTACATCCACGAAGTAGCTCATAACCTCAAGAAAGTGGCGACCGCGCACAATGTGCCGATAGTCTTTTCAGCGCCGCGCAAGCTGCCGAGGGTGTGAGCGCATATCTCTGGCGAGGTTAAAAAACAGAAGGCGACTTGTGGAATCAAGCATACTAGACGTCATGTGGATTGCGCGGTGAGGGTTGTGTACCAATTTCCTTTGAGCTGTGGTATATCACACATCGGCCAAACGAGCAGGTGTGTCAACCAAAGAGCCCGTGAGCATGAGTTGACTCTCACTAATGATCAGGGCGAGCATCTTCCTGCGCACTGTGTAGATGTGTTCCTTTGTTAGCTGGATTGAAGGTGCGGGGACGCAGCAGGGAAACAGTTGCACGCGAGCTTTTGCAGGCGTTTCACATGAAAAGGAACGGCGCAGATTGCGTCAGCCAGACGTCAGTGTGTCTCCGAGAGAGGTGTTCCGCTGCTTTGCCGCATTATGTAGGAGATCTTTGGATGGACTTACTTTTTCATGCGTGCACAGGCGCACTTCTGACGCACGGACTGCACATTTTCCCTCAATTCTGTCGTAATAAGTCAGTTGGTTGTAGGTGCTCGTTCCCTTTTGTTTTCTCTCTTGTCCTGTTTGTTGCGCTCTGCTTTTGTTTTAAGATGTCACGTATATGTCGCATCTGTCGGTGACATCACTCAGACATTTCACAAGCCTTATAGCGTTCCCTCCAAAAAAAAAAAACAGAGATCGTTAAATGGCTTGAGAAAACGATAAGGTGGACACTGGGAGTCTGGCTTTTGGGCACACGATAAAGTAGCCTCTTGTCCATCATCGCATCTATGTCGCATCCATCAGTGGCGTCAATGAAACATTTTTACAAGCATTTGAGCGGTCTCTCCGAAAATTATCGGTCGCTAAAATTGTTTGACGAAACGATAAGGTGGACACGGGGAGTCTGGGTTTCTGGGATAAGTTAAAACAGCTTCTTTTCCATTATCACGTCTATGTCGCATCCATCAGTGATGTCACTGAAACATTTTACAAGCCTGTGAACGTTCTCTACAAAATACAGCGATCGCTAAAGTCGTTTGGAAAAACTATCATCTGGACATGGGGAGTGTGACTTTTCCGGACAAGATAAAATGGCCTCTTGTCCATTAATGAAATTATTTTGTGTGCATTACCACGCCTTCTGAGAGAGACTTTGGAGATGCTTCTTGGCTGATTTCATTAAGGCAGGTAGAGAAGGGGGAGGGGGTAGAGCGGTCGCTCTTTCTGGTCTTTAATCCCCCTGAATTCGTCCAGGATTTATATTGCGGCTACTCAGTAGCGCATCTAGAAGGTGGTGTTGGGGGAGGGGTTGAGACCCGCCTTCCGATATTCTTAAATTTTGTGTGTTTATAAACGCATGCAAAGGTACAAACACAGACACGAACTAACACACGTAGAAAGAAGTCACACCTCCCCTCGCCCTGAAAAGTGCTCCTGACTACGCACCTGTAACTGCGTTACCTCTCACGGACACTGTTGGCACTCCCACGGCACTGCTGGACAGTGCCATAGCAGATGTCGCTTGCTAGGTTACGTCGACGCTTAGCATAATGGGAATTCTAGCGCATATGCCCTGGCATTAGATCAGTATAGATAGTTTGTGTCTGGATGCTTGCCTCCATTTTTACGCTTGGCAACCGGAAATGACAACTGGCGTCAAAGCAAAATCAATGCTTGGTTTAGGCACTAAGACTTCGTTTCCCCGCGGTAAACCGTGGGGCAGAAGGTAAGGTTTCACAGACACGATCTCCTTCACGTGCTTGCTCATTTCTACGTAAGTATGCGGTATACAGATTCCCACACAGCCTCAGGTAGGCGGCACAGAACCGCCGCCAAAACGCGTCTTACCTTTGCAAAAGCATAATGTCCCGCACATGTTCGCAATGGAACTCTTTAAAGCCGGTCTGTACCCTACGGCTCGGTGGCCTGAAGAAGGTTAAGCAAACATTACCAGAACAAGCTGTCTTTATAGCAGTATCAGTGAACGCTTGGTCGGATCATCACCCTGAAAGCTCACACATGACTTTACGAAAGGAGTGTTCACTTCTTTCGGGGAGTCACGTATCGAAGACGCGTTTATGAAACAATCGAGCGGCCTTTGTTTGCGTCCTGAATCTTGCGCTATATCGAATATGAAGTGCGGGACTGTTGTAGGAAGACAGAACGGCGGGTACGAACCGAAACAAAAAAGTAAAAGAAAAAGAAGCCTTCGCAGATCAACATCGAGCATCATATCTCAAGAGCAGCGGAAAAGCGGCGTGTTTCTGAGCTAGGCGCTGGCGCTTAGCTCAACAACTGTAAAGACGCAAGGAACCTTTGAAGCTATACATCCCCGTCAGCCGTGCGGATCTGTGCCTCGTTTACAGTGTGCTTATTCGATCTGATGCGGCACACATGATGCGGCACGCTGCACGCACACATTGCGTGCGGCGCGCCCCAACCTGCCGTTATTTGCTTAAGATATGGGATTCGCTGTTTTGAAGTGAAAACCAAATATGCCCTTCGCGCAGGTCTGCAGAATGCCCCGTTCATTTTGTGCCGGTAAACTGGCCATGTCATTGTGGAGCTGTTCGGCATAAAAGCATTAAAGTCAAAGTGACGCAGAAACAGGATGATGCCCTGCGGAGAGACCACATGCGCGCCATCAATGGCGGCAAAAACACGACCACCGATTCGCGAACTACTTATCTGCGAGCTTTCCTCAAATGCGTTGTTTGAGTGTCGACTCATTGAGAAATCTGTATCCGCCCCTCTGTCACGTAAAACAAATCGCTATAAAGAAATAAATCTACAAAACAAAATAAACTTTCGTGCCGGTGTAAGGCTTCGAACTTAGGTTTCCAGGCTCAAGGAGCGAGTTCTTCTCCCCTGAATTGAACAGCTTTATTCTTTGCTTCATTGCTTGGGGCTAAACACCCACGTTGCAAAACACGAATATATCCGAACCGTATGAGTACGGTGCAAGTGCGGCACAAAACAAAATGTGCATGGTTGGTTTGTTAACGGGTTTTAACGTCCCCGTGTGAGTCAGACTACGATAGACGGCGTAGTGAAAGGCTTCGGATAATAACGACCACCTGGAGTTCTTTAACGTGCACATGGCGTAAGGCCATGACGGCCATAGGGTACGAGAATACTTTGAAGGACGAATACGGAGTCGCACGTTTGGCATGGTAATGCTGCGGTGAAGTACATAATGAATATATAGAAGGGACAAACATGCAGAATAATTCAGCCTGGAGGTTAATTAGAAAAGCAATTGTGCTTCGTCTCGGCACACCGGAACAATATCGGAGTCGGTGTTCCGCGCGGGTTGCCAAGAAGCGAGGAGGCTTCTAGAGTTTTTCTTTTTTTTTTTCAGCTTGGACTCCAACGAGACCCGTTTGCACAAGGACACGAAACCACATCCGCCTAAAGGCACAGCTGAGCGAATATGCACAGACGGGACGGGTCTTGCAAAGCTGCAGGCAACCTGCCCTCGGCACACTCTGTCGCTTATTATTCCGGCCTGAGAAGGACACATAGATAAACCAGAGAGAAGTTCCTACAGACAATGAGCGGTGTAGTGCGCATGCCCAACCCTTGAGTATCGTTCGTTACCTCCGCTCGTCCAGCAAAGTATTACAGAACAGAGAGTTCCAGGCAGAGCCCGAAACAGCAACAACAGCTGGTCAGGCACTGCCACACTGCCCGGCGTCTCTCATCGAGCCCGCGCGCCGAAAGGACTTTCCTAATTAACCGCAGCGTGATTCCTTTTGTCCGCGCTTCATCTTCATTTAATTACCGTGCTGACACGCGACAGCCGGGAGGCAAGTAAACAGGCGCACGTCGGGACGGTTTGCTTTTCACTCGTACGGGCCCACAATGACAAGGCCTGTGTCTTCCTGTACACACAGACCCGGAGCGCTTGGTTTGTTTGGTTCTGTAATTACTCCCGGTGCAATATCGGGGCTGCACTGCTAACCCGCAGTCCGTAAACCAAAGCGTAAATAACGTATTCCTCCCGAAGTTACTGCGCCGAGTGCACGCATCAACAGAGCAAACATTGGACTGGACGTTGCATATACGCACGTACTGTAACGGGACGTGTAACCGATGCAGTGGTTTCCTTCTTCTATAATAATTGACCTGGTGAATCAACGTGTTTACTCATTCGCATTCTGCGAGGCTTTGTCTAGCGTTATTATGAAAATAGAGTTTCTGCGGTAAAGTTATATACGATACGATCATGAGGGACGCCGTAGTGGAGGGCTCCGGAAATTTTGACCACCAGGGTTTCTGTTTCTTTAACGTGCACCTAATCTAAGGACACGGGCCTCAAGCATTTTCGCCTCAATCGAAAAAGCTGCCGCCATGGCTGGGATTCGATCCCGCGACCTTCGGTTCAGAAGTCGAGCACCGTAACGACTAGACGATACACGATAAAGTTGTTTCTTTCACAGAGAGCTTGTGTGTTTGGAAACACTGAAAAATTATTGCGAAAAATGTCTTCAGTGATCTGGTTCTGAGGACGCTCCGTAAGAAAGATAACATAAGACTTTATTGAATGCTTTAAGGTGCCTGATGGCGTCAGACTTTCAAAGCTGCCCATCATCTCTTCCGGGCAAACGTGATCCCGTCGGCGAGTGGCAGCAGACAGACGTCTACCCGCTCGTCCTCGTGCAGTTTCTTGTTGAAGGCCCGCAGCGCCGCCACTTCCGTCGAATTGTCGCTGGAGTCGTAGACCAGGCCGCGCCACAGCACCTGCCAAATCGGAGATGGCCATTGGTCAATCGGGCGCACTCATTCGTAGGTACCATACAATCGACCGCGAGACCAGCTATACGCATAAAGGGAAACCATAAACACCGTAATCATCATTTCGAATGACGTCACGCATTGTATAAGCAATCTTATGTACCTTGCAAACAAACAGTTTATTCTTGTTCTTGTTCACCTTCAACTGTGGCTCACACCCACTGTGGGGGATAGGCCAAGAATTGAGTGGTTTTATAAAATCTTTTAGTAATTTACAAGGGAGGTTACAGAACAGAAACATTACAAATTTGATAGGAAATTTTGGCGCGCGATCAAATATGGAAAAAAAAGAGATCGTAATAGGGGACATCTATGCTCTTTTCGAAGAGCCCAGCCAGACTTCCTTTTCTGAAGCTCAAGAATAATATTTCGAACTGCTTTTATTTAATGAAATAGTGCCGCATTACTGCCTAATGTTGCCTTTTGAGCAAAGACTCGCATTTTTTTTTAATTTGTGTTGTTTACTTTGACAGACATTGAGGGTTCGCAATGTGATGATATGATGAAGGGGCTACAGGCAGACGCAACTGTTTGACTAAGCGCCCCCTACCTGTAAGCTAAATTGATCACATGTGGAAGGTGACAAGTAGAACGAGACAATGCGATATAAATGAATGGATTCGCGTACGAAAAGACAGGCTTAATCTTCTTATTCCGTGCAGTCACTGACTTTGGGACCCTCGTTTCCATATTTGTTTGTACAAATCATTCTAACTTGAAATATTAATAAACTGAAACTGAAACGAGATTGCTCCTTTTCATGACGCCATGTGGCATCGTTCGTCTCAAAGCCACTTTTAAAAAAAATGTTTTCCTATCTGTTTTCCTATCCCTTATCCCTTCTGCAACGTGTGTATTTTTTTACGTACACGACATATATATTCAGGCTGACATCCCATTTTCATCTCTATGTTGAAAGTAGATCTTGTCTGTCTCAGAAGTCCTGTCACAGCGTCCTCTAGTTAGCTTTTTCTGAATCCCTCTTGAAAAAAATGTTGAAGTGGCTTAGCTCGGCTATGCCAGGATAACGTAGCGTTAGCAAAGGTTCAGCTGATTGTTCTTAGCTTTCCTGATTGTCTAGGATTAGCTTGATTATCATGCTTACTGCTGCTCCGATGACACACACGTGGTATACATATTATGTGGCACATGTATATTTATTTTGCCAGGCAACTACTTCGGGATCCGATGAGTTGAGCTTCTCCGCTCTTCTGCGCCGTTGAGCAGCATTTGCGCTCTCCTTCTCTATGGCTAAACCACCGTGACAAACGCCAGTCAGAGGCGCTATCAAGCGGCTCCAGCGCAGTGTTAGACGGCGACTGCACAGCGAAGGCGAATAGCTGCGCGCGCGCCGGCGCCAGTACGTCTACCTCGGCTACGACGTCACTCCTCTGGAAAGCGCAGACCGGCGGCAGCGAGTCGCGCGCGGCAGCGGCGGAGTGCGCGGGAGGTGCCGGCTCCGATGCGCCAGCTGTGTGAAATCACTGATCCTCGCGCATGTGCAGCACGGCTCTTGAGGAGCAACGCGAAACTGGTTCGGCTAGGCCAGTGTAGCTAACGCTACAAAAATTAGCGTAGCCTGCACTGGAGGCGCAATGCTAAAGAGACAGCGAAGCTGATGGGTACCTATGTAGTCCTGCCTTTTGCTCTCTTGCTAAGTTTTGCAAATTTTCTCTTTCTTTCTTCTTCTCTCTGTTTTTTCTACGTCTTTTTCCTCTGTTTATTTCTACTCATTTATCTCCCCATCTCAATTTATTTCCTTCTCCTGCTTGTTCTATCTTTCTTCCTGCTTCATTCCTTTCTCGCTCTCTCTATTTCACGCTTGCTTCCTCATTCTTTCTATTCTTTTCTCTCTCTATCTCTGACTCTATCTCTTTCACTCTCTTTCTTTCTCTTTCTGCATTTCTTTCTCTCTCTTTACTCTCTTTCTCATTCTTTGTGTGCTACACTCTGCTCTCTCCCCTCCTGCTCACCATCATATCTCTCCTCCTCACGCTCACTTCCCTTTCCCACCCCCTCGCTTGCTTTCCCACCCCCTTGTTAGCACGCTCGCCTTCGGATCGAGGGTACGCGGGTTCGAATCACGCCAAGTAAAGAATGTTTTTCGGTAATAAGCTTTTTTTTTCTTTCTCTTTCTCCATATCTTTCTTTCCGTCTCTCCGTTTCTTTCTTTCTTTCTTTCTTTCTTTCTTTCTTTCTTTCTTTCTTTCTTTCTTTCTTTCTTTCTTTCTTTCTTTCTTTCTTATCTCTCACTCCTTATCTCTGTGCTCGTACAATCAACCATCAGAGTTATTACAGGCCACGCCGTAGCGTTGAGTAGTGGGATTTGCCCAAATTCTGTGGCACATATCCGTTCATGGTGGTGATAATTTTCTGGTAGGCCGCATATTACGGCTAGCTTAAACAGCTACGCTGTATAAACATATAGCAACCACTGCGTACACCTCAACACTTCCCCACAACAGTACACTCACGCGTTAGGGTGGGTAGTTTCGCTATACCCTAGTAAGTGCGTAACACCTACATGAGCTTCGTATGTTCCACCTATACTTTGTATGCTCTCCTTTCGACCGAATTCATGGCCATCCAGTGGCGTTAAAAGCACAATGACTCATTTGCTCTGTACTAAAACAAGAAGACGGAACCATCTCCCAGAGCTGAGAATTGTTACAGGTGGCACCATCCCCAACAGTTGAAAATCCACGCTGGTTGAAATACCCAACATCTGAAATCCCCAATAGTTGAAATTCCCAACAATTGAAATGTCCGACGTCACAAAAGCGGCCCTGTAGAATTAGGGCATATCGTAGATGACCTATCTAGGACCATACCGCACGGCAGAGGGCTCACGTTGACGAGTTAGCGTACCACAGAACAGGGGCGTAGCCAGGCAGGGGTTGGGGTTGGGGGGGGGTTCATACCCCCCCCCCCGAAATTTTTCAGTTTTGCTTGCGAATATATACACGCGCACATACAAACGCACGCACGAACATATATAAAGTATGGTTGAACCCCCCCCCCCCCCCGAAAAAAATTTCTGGCTACGCCCCTGCCACAGAAGTACTATAGCGTAACACTGCACAATGGCGGGATACTGACATTGTCGATGGCGATGAGTCCATTTTTCCTGACCAACTGCAGGGACCTCTCGTAGTAGTTGTCGTAGTTCTCCTTGTCCGCGTCGATGAACACGAAGTCGAACGTGCCAGCCTGACCTTCGCTCAGGAGGGCGTCTGTGACGTCACAAAATCGACAGCAAAATGAAAAATGGGCGCATTTCCGGATTTACTCCAGCTCTTAACACATACACGTATAGGTTATACGTATAAAGCGCGCAGGTGTAGCCAGAAATATTTCTTGGGGGACGCCGCCGATAAAAAAAAAGTACGGGAACCTTGCACTAAGTTGTGCAAAGCTTTGCACAGCGAGGCTGGTTTATCATCAGCTCCTCATGGTGCAGCACGGGAATGACAACGCCGGAGGTGATTGGATCCAGCGTGCTTGGCCGAGGAAGCGGTAGCCAAGAGACGGCGACCGGCGGATCCGGAATACGCGCAAAGCTTGCCACCATGAGTGTGTTGAAATCACTGTCCCTGAGCCATGGTGTAAGAAAATGTGGCGGTTGCTATGGCAACGGCGAAGCAGGTTTTTTTGTTAACGGACGCCTTACTGCAAACTTTATCATCTTCACTGTTAAAATAAAAAGGAAGAGAGCCTGAGCCGAAACAATATCTCAGTTATTTTTCTGCTTTAATAAATCCGAACGGTTAGTTGTTTCGCTCACTGTAATATTTACATAAAAGTACTAGTGGAAAGAAGAGAAGAGGGGGTGTGCAGCACTCGGAAAATTTATGGTGGTGTTCTGAGACCTAAACATACCCCCTGGATGACCCTGATTATACACGGAGACGTGCCCGAAACTTGTGGATAGTATTTTTATAGAACCCTAGAAAAGATTGTAATAATTTTGCGTACGCTGTAAATTCGTACATCAAGTTTATTGATCTTATAGGGACTTGTAGCTATCTTACAGAACAGCAAGACTTGGTTTTTAGCTCAGAGTTTACAAGCTTTCAAATCATAGTGATTCGATATTTTTATTTTTTCACATCAAGCCATTTTTTTATATCTTCCTGCCATAAATCAAAATTCAGATTTATACAGTCAATATATTTGCCCATTCTCTCACAGATGCAACACACTTCGCTCACCAATGCGGCGCTTGTCTCTCCCCTCCCCCCCCCCCCCCCCCTCCCAAAAAAAAAAGTATGCGTGCAATATACGTGTCTTTGACCATGGTGGAATCTGAGCTGGCCTCGAGTTAAAGCTTTCACTTAAATACACTTTTCGAATAACTATAGTGCAGTGTGCGTTTCCGTTGGATGCGTATGTGCCCTTTGCGCATTTCTCATCGCGGTGCATGTCATATTATTCACTCCACACATGGTTTTGCTCACCGTGTCGTTGTGCAGACTAACGTCTGCAGCTGCTGGTTAAAATTTCGCATTCTCTACCCCTGTTCTGGCTGCAAAACTCTCATTTACATGTAGCCTAGAACATGATGTTTTAGGTGAACACCATCCGTCGAGAGTCTATATACCTAAGCGGACATATCGCAGCTGTCGCTATAGCAACCCGCCTTTGTGCGTCATTGGACGTCGGCGTTGCATAGCGATTAATCAAGTAAACTGCCAGCATTCAACCAGCACACGATTACGTAGCGCGTACTTTGATTTACGACTCGAAGAACCCTTCTTCAAATTTATATCGTGGTTGTTTTTTTTATTGTTCGTCTACATTGCAGACGTTCCCTGCGCATGCCTGCGAAGGTACCTTTTGAACGCGCTAGCGTTAAAGAGCCCGTGTCGTAGAAAATGCGGTGTCGGTGTCGGTGTTGGCGGCGTCGGCTGTGAGCGAAAAATCAGCTTTGTCTGTGAGCAGAATATGCCAATGGATCAGGGTTCCAGCCCGCATAGAACCAATGTATTCTGCCTGGCACACAAGTATTCTACCACAGAGCCGCGCCAGTACTTGAAGCTACTTCGGAAATAGACCTTACAGAGTCTTCATGCCGGACAGAGCCATGTTAACAGATGTAACATTGCGTGGCATAAGCGTACAATCATACCAGGCGTCAAACCATGTGAATAAAGTAACTAGTGGGTGGTTGAAATATGCCATCCCATTACAAAAGACTCAGCTATAAATTCATCATTATCAGCGGCCACAACACCAAGAAACTGCAGCTACATAGGTGCGCGTATTGCATTACCGGGCATTACAGACGCGCTGTGAGTACTTTGCAATTTTCATTGCAGTAGGCACCAGCGTCACGCGCACAGGCTTTCCGTCTCTCACGGCACGGTTGAGGCACGGCCGCTACATTTTTTTATGTAGCGGCCGTCGTTGAAGTGTCCGCCGACACGTGAACCATGCCAAGCGAATCAGTAGGCGATGCGAACGGGGCTCGATCACGCTTCGCGTTGCACTCCTAAAGACGAAGTTTAGGCGTCCTCCAAAGTTTTTAGGTCTTGCTGATAGGGGTGTGCGAGTAGTGAATTTTAGAACCGAATCGAATATGAATCGAATAGCGCTAACATCGAATCGAATACCAAGCGAATACTAAATAGTATTCGCTTGGTATTCGATTCGAAAACTATTTGAATATTCGAATAGTTTTCGAATAAGAAGGCAACCATTTT
This sequence comes from Rhipicephalus sanguineus, assembly GCF_013339695.2. Taxonomy (NCBI): domain Eukaryota; kingdom Metazoa; phylum Arthropoda; class Arachnida; order Ixodida; family Ixodidae; genus Rhipicephalus; species Rhipicephalus sanguineus. The sequence continues at coordinate 111,640,269 of NC_051181.1, forward strand.
CAAAGCAACTCTCTGTTCCAATGTTATGTTCCTTTGAGTTTTTTTTTTTTATGGGCGCTTATTATTCGAAAATTTTAAGGAAAATATTCACTATTTCTCATATGCACTGTTCGATTCGAGTACAGTCTCGAACAGAACGCTATTCGATTCGCTATTCGAAATTTTCGAATATTCGCGCACCCCTACATAATGATAAAGAATTTCGTTGAAGACCCGAAACTACTTCACTCTATGTACCCAAAGTACAGTCGCGAATATAGCATCATTTGTTAAACAGTGAGATGCGCACTTAACCTATCTGCTACAGCACATGCCTTGCAGGTTTATGACAATCATGAACAAATTCTTTTCAGGATGCATCTCGAAAAAGCCGTGCTCGGTTGTAAAGCATCTCCTCCTATTTAATTGGACACTAAACAGCAAAGAGGTTTTTTCTCATATTAGTGAAGTACTCTTTCACGATACCAAAAACACCCCGCTTGCTGCAAGAAGACTCTTAGTAAACGAGAAAACGCGCAAAAACAAAATGTGAGTGGCGACGCCACCTTGGAGTTTCTGCACCAATCACCATGACGTCACATCTTTTGACAGCGCCTACTAGAGACTACGTAGTTCTTAATCTGTAAAAATGAAGTACGTTGTCCTCTGAGGGGGCCATAGACTTGACATACCAAGTTAGGGGCAATTTTGTTGAGCCAATGGCACCAAGATACGATAAATACACTTTGAAATCCCTGACGCCACGCGGGGAGATTTCGGCGCGAAATTTAAAAATGAAACTTTGAACTTTATTTTCTCCTCTATTAATAAACCTATGATGACGAAGTTAACGACATTACAGTTCTCAGAGCACAATTTATCGGTCTAAACCGATTCATTGTTTCTCTTTAGTGTCCCTTTAAAACGAAAAGGCGTACGGAAAGGGCTGCGAAATGTTGTCTATCTGAAAAGTAATTACGATGATATACACTGTATTGGTGATAGGAGACAAGTGCATGGGCTTGTTTCTGGATCACCTTTTAGATTGCTGTAGCGCGAAATCACAGCGACACGCACACGGAAGGAAATGGCACACATCACATGTGTGCTCTCTTGTGTGGCTTTGACACTTCGCCTTAGCTAATCGATATTATACGACCATCAGATGCACCGTCTTAGGCTTGTTATGCTATGGAGACGGGAACTCTTTACAAAGGCGTTTTTAAGGATAACTCTGAGTCAGATTTTTATGAAAATCTGATTGCACCAGTGTCATTGAAATGAACAAATAGGTCCGCCTACATCTTAAACTTGAAGTTTTCCATATTTGCGTTTTTCACAGTCTTTTAAAATAGAAAAGAGCAATTTTTCATTGAGAACAAAAAATCACAGTTTTCCATGCAAGAGCACTGAATGCGATAGCAATAAATTGTAATGGTATATGAGTAATGCTAGCAGCTAACTTTTTTGGGTGATATCTCGCGTCGACAGAACGCTGGTGCAACAGAATACGGCCGCTCCAGGAAGCGAAGCGGTTTTCGTGCTGTCTGTTGTCTCAAGCGGTGAGAGCACAGCGCGTGCAAGTATATACGAGCCGTTTGCCGATGTCTGCCGAGATAGCGCGTGCGCCAGCGCTGGCGCTATCTCCGATCAAAATTCGCAGTTGCTACTCGAGCGACGCAGCCTTCCCCTCCTCTCCCCCTCGGCGTCCCTTCATGCTCTTTCGCCCGACGAAATACGGGCGGCGCGTTTCCTCTCTGCTTGAGGAGCAATCGGCGGCAGAGCTTGCAAGCGGGGTGATGTTATCGCATGCGTCCTCCGTGTGAGGGAGAGGGTCGGCTCGTTTCATCACTGCTTTAGCCGCGTTCGTCGCCAGCGCTTGCTAGCTTTTGCTCGCGAGCAGAACATACAATGCGCGGGGCGATGCTATCGATTTGGACTTTATACGGAACATGACAGCTACGGTAAAAAACCGTCTAGAATGTCCATACAATTGCTATTGCAGTAAAAACGGCTTTCTGAATTAATCATTTGTATTTCTATTCACACTCCCCAACAACCGGCACATAGTAAAGCTCTTCCGTATCGTCTCCAGCATCGACGCCAGTGCTTGCAAGAGTTCAGTCTCCAATCACGTTACCTATCCGATGAGGTATCTTCTTAACTGCGTTTCTAAGTATTGATTAGTGTATTCAGGATTCTTGTGTGCCATGTCAGCTCTATAAGAAGGTGTAAACAATTACCAAAAAGGACCGACCTGCTGGTACAGACCGTTAATCCGTAATTTTTACTAGGCTTGTTGCTGATTGTCGACCGGTTCAGCCAGTATAACTTCAGAAACGGCAGTGATGTTATTGTTTCCTTTTTTTCTGTCCCTGTGTAAAGGTATTCTGGCCGAACAAGGCGGTCATCAAGCGTCGCTTGCAGGTTCAGAGAACGTAAACTCTGTAAGAAGCCCTTCTCACTAACTCACCTAAGGACTCAACGGCCTGGCCAAACCTCATTTCAATCTTGTCTTCCACGCCGGCCTGAAGTGGAAAATAAAATAAAAATTTATAAGTAGCTGTTGAAGCGCTACATGTGGATGTCACAAACAGAAACACACAGAGTTCCTTATGCATACGCCGCAGTCGACTCGAAGACGAAAGCCGTCTTCCTCTTCTTCTTTTCATATTAAGTCGATGTATTAACCTCCCGCGCTTTCCTCCGGAAGTTTTCTGCAGCTAACGTGATTTTGCAATGCCTCCAAGATCGGAGGCATTGTACGCTTTCTGCACCTCACTTTGTTTTGCACTGCCTCCGGTATCGGCCTACCTTTGACCAAACAATGATGCAGTCTGGTGACGCCAACATGAGACGTCACGTTGTGATGCCATGATGACGTCATATGGCGATGTCATCACGTGAGAATGATTTTCTTGCAACAGTCGTGTTGACGCCGTCGACGGGGGACGCTGACGCGGGACGCAGGTGAATTTTCGCGTTCGATGAGGCATTTAAGGCTTTCCCCTTAATAAAACAGTAAATGGACCACTTAATCAGCCAATCTTTGACGTGGTAAGGGCAGTCAACGTGAAACGGTAGTGTAACGTTAAACGCTGCGCCGCAACGCACTTTGCTTTGGTCTACAGGTCTAACGTCCCAAGCTTCCGTGCTTCTAGACGTAACGTTTCATTAGGACGCATATTACCAGCTCTAGAGGGGTTCAACATTGCATATGACCGCGCTGTCACAATAAGCCCTGACATGCCAACCGGGCACTCATAGGCGTGCGCAGGGTTCTCCGATAGGGGGGGGGGGGGGGGGGGGGGGATGGGAAGGCATGGTTCACCCCACCCTCCCCCGGTTTGTAGAGTCCGAAAGAAAATAAGCGTAGCAATGAATGCAAAAATGAAAACGAAGCGATGGCGTGCTTTTCACAACGGCCTGCCTTTAAGACCTCGCTTTTCGGAGATAAAGGAGGGAAGTAAGTTCTTGAATGCAATATCAGAGGTCATCGGCAGCCATTATCGTCATGAACTTGTGTCGAATGATGGGACAGGTCCGACTTATTAAACGTGAGGGGCAGACTTGGCGCCCCCCTTAGATTATAAGGAGGGAGCGCTCCCCCCCCCCCCCCCCCCCCCCCCCCACTCCCCGATCCCCTCGTGCGCATGCCTATGCGGGTACCATTTAACAACCGAAAACAACAGCGTGCCTTGAACGTACTTCTTTCCAGTGAGGCCTGCCCACGTTGACCAGGTTCTCGTAGAGGTCCAGGGCGACCACTTTTCCGTCTGGAGGCAGGGCCAGTGCCGCTGACACGGCGCTGCAGCCCGTGAATGTTCCTGAGCAGTACAGAATGCTTGCAATTAATGCCTGAAATTGTGTTCGTCGGTGATGTACCATACATGCAAAACGTATGTATATTCGTATATTCCAGCACTCCTACATGTCGAATCCAACGCGTCCTGTTCAAATCTGCATATAGAGAAGTTCATTCACGTCGCCTTTCACGCAACGCTCAGGTGCGCACTAACCAACATCTGCTCGCCATCGCGAAGAATGTTCACCGCATGACTTAGCCCTCGTGAGCACTTAACGAGCCCTCGTGAATAGTTCTTCCAACTATTCAGTTGTACGAACTTTTCATTAAATCCCCCACGGAAACGCCATTCGACCCAATGCTAACTCGCTTCAGTTTAACGAAATTCAGTGCAGAGCGCATTTCATTTTCGCGAACATATTCCGTGACACCATCCAATGTCTCCCAGGTCATATTTATCACTTCAACAAGTAGTACAACCGCAGTTTTTGTACCACAGTTTTAGCGTGGCGCATCACCGGAACAAATCGCGGAGGTCTCGATTTAACGCTGTCAACGATGCTTCATTACCACGTGACGAAAAGTGGGCCCCAATTGGCCTTAAACTCGATTGGCTGCCCAAATATTTTCCAAGTCATTCGGAGTCACAGCCGCAACTACAGCTTCAGCCTTAGCCGTACAGCCACGTGCTGGTTATCATTAGAAACTGAAGTCATTTTCTGCCCAGCAGAGTGGTGAGCAGGAGAAGGTTCGTGAGAGGTTGGACACAGTAACTCTATTCGTGACCACTGCAGTCTTAAGAGGACAATTAACGCAGTAAAAAATTGCTACATTCTTCGTAAGACAAATAAGTGGGTTGAAATTTCATTTGAACGCCTTATGTATCGCTCAGCTTGTGACAAAAATCTACAGCATAGCGCGACCTATTGTACCTAAATAAAATTCTTTCATATATCCATAGCTGTTGCAGTTCAGCGAACTTTCGCTTCAAGAAAGTTATTCCTTATAACCCTTGAAGTTCGTTCAAATGAAGCTTCACTGTGTAATGAAGGGCATGGAGGAAGGAAATATAACTGGCGTTGGCACGAAGGATATATACGTGCGGTGGTGGGGCTATGGTTAGAGTGTCGGGTTGCTTTGTTAGAGGTTCGAATCCTCGGTCCGGAAGCTAGGTCGAACTCTATAATAATGTGTGGCCTATTTGGCATAACAGTGGCGGCAGCTACGATCTCAAAACCCAGAAAGGGTCACAAACGAACAGCTTTACTTTAATAACTGCACTCAAAATTAAAAAAAAACGATTCCTTTGACTCTTTTTTGTTTTATATGTGACTCTCGCATAACTCTCTTTAAAGAGACACACCAACACTCTCTTGGAGAGTCGTGCGTCCCACGGCTCTTCTAAAGAGACTCAACGTGTTTTTCTGGAGAGAGTTATTTGTATGTGTGAGTGTTACACATGCAGCAAAACAAGAGCCAAATGTCTCTTTTTTTTTTTTTCTTAGAGTGTTGGACAAGGGCGAAAACAGCGGAACGATCAAGAATGAACGGCGAAGTGCTAAAACGCGAGTACTCAGCAAATGACGCACAGAAATACACCTCTACGCGCATGCGCATCGAAGTAATGTTTAGTGAAAACAGGCCGCGCGAAGGCACGAAGCCGGGCCACGTATTTTAATAAAGCACATGATGACACCCACACGCGGAATTACCTCCAGCGTATACTATCCCAATGACGTCACCCATCTTATGTCATGGGATGACCACGCTACTAACTTGGTCGAGATATTCTCAATGCGTACAGCGGTCAGCGTGGTTAACTCGAACGCCCCGCCGTGTGGCGTCGACCAGCTTCGACTGACGCCTGCGCCGTCAAGCGTTGAACGCGGTATGTTTGCAGCAGCCAACGATAGATGGAGCTCGGGTCGATTTCACAGATAAATTTTTGTTTCTCTTCTGCCCATAGAGTTTCATACAAGTATTACTGTAAGAAAATCTATGCTTCTGCCTGACCGGCGGGTCGCATACACTCACTTGGCAGGTCCGTTTCCTCCGCATTTCGTTCGTGGCTGCGTTCTCACGCGCGTTCATAAAATTTACCAGTGAAATCGACCCGCGTTCCATCTATCGTTGGCTGCGGTAAACATACTGCGTCCAACGCTTGGCGGCGCAGGCGTCAGTCGAAGCTGGTGGACGCCAAACGGCGGAGCGTTCGAGTTGACCGTACTGACGCCTGTACATGCACTGTGGTAATAATAAGGAATGTATTTCCATTTAGACAGCGATGGCGGAGAGAGACAGTTTTAAGCGACTTAACCAGAACATAAAATCCGACAACGCCGAATTTCCTGAGCGTAAACTCAATAGCTGACTCACGAAGCAGCTGTGAGTCAATTTATGTCAGCGACTATATACCACAAGCAAGAGTGCGCGAGAACTGGTTTTTTTTCTTTTGTGCAGTTGGACAGCATACACCATGCACTGGAAATATGTCGTTGAAGCAGGCAGCTGGCAAAGAAAAAAAAAAGATATATACATATATATATATATATATATATATATATATATATATATATATATATATATATATATATATATATATATATATATATATATATATATATATGACGTCGCTGCGCCACAGAAAAATTTCCAGCTGAATAAAATGTCACGGAAGGTCGAACTAAGCCCTTTCTACTAGGGATGGTAAAATCGATTAACGATTAATCGATTAATCGATTAAAGGTCTTCAATTAATCGATTAATCGTCGTCTATTTCCGTCTTTCGATTAATCGAATTAATCGATTAAAACTATTCGATTAATCGATGACGGCACCCCCCACTCCCGCTTCCAACCTCGCCCCTTGGCCGGAGCGTGAGCTTCAAGGCGCGCTATCCTGCAGACGCAGATGCCGTGCACATCGCCTCTATTTCACTGCTTTCACTACAGTGCATATTTCTGCGCTAGCTTAACGAACCCGGAGCTGGCGGCGGCCATACCCCATAGAGAAAGATATGAACTCGCCCTAAACTCCGTCCAACTCCAAGCACTCCCCAATGCTTCAAGCCCGGGCAAGGAGGCGGCTCCACCCCATCGAGGCAGAAATGAACTTGCCCGCTTCTCTGCGGCTCACAGACTATAGTCGGGTACAACTTTAGAAAAAAGCGGCATTTGCACCTCAAAGGCGGATGCACACGCGCTTCCACTAATGGGCGCGCGCTCTAGACTGACGTCACGAGCCGGACGGCCGGTGCCTCCGCTCAAGGAGAAGAAGCGGGACTATTTCTTTGCCGCGGAGGCAATCGGCTGCCGCGCTTCGGTCATATGGGCGGGGCCTCTCCTTTTTTCTAAAGTTGTACCCGACTATACTGCTTCTACTGCCTTCACCCCCTCTCCCTTAAGCTGGTTGAGCGTCGACTGAGTATTAGTGATGCAGAACTATCGGTAAATTGACTATCGATAGCATCGATAGTTTTCTTTAAACTATCGATAGTGTAAACAAACTATCGATAGTACTACTATCGACAAACTATCGATTGTGCAATCGGTAGTACCATCGTTAATATTACTAGTGCTATTTCTGCCACGGGTGTTTATTGCTTTCTGTTCTGTTCTGTTCTGTTCTAACTGTTTTGCTGTGGAGAGGTTGAGGTCCATATTGTGACGTATTCGGGTTTCACCCACAAAGACTGTTGCAACGTTTGACCGCGCCGTAATGTTTGAGAAGCTTCACGATTGTTTGACATCATTCTGTTAAGATTACGCGCCGCACACGAATAGTCAAGTTTATTCGAGAGCTTACGCGAGCACCAGCCATAACGCTGGAAGGGATGATGACTGATGTATAAAAGACGACGCGTTCCGCCGATGATCAGATTACTTGACGGCCAACGACTGTTCTCGCCGCTTACAGTATGCAGAGTGTATCGCTAGTATATTGAGTTTTGATTTTCTGGGCACAAGTTCGCCCAAAGAAAGAGCTGAGTGTTTCCCAGTCTTGCTGCAGCATTATTCACCGTCACAACCAAGTGACAATACCATGGATAGTAGTGTGAATAAGGATGCTGTTACTAGCCGGCCATATTGCCAAAACTTTGGGATAGCTACTATCAGCTTCGCCTAGTTAATTTTCGGCGAGAAAAATAAATTATTTCTGCAGTGAAAACGGTGGAATATATCCATCAATAAATTCATGTTCAAAAGCAACCAGTTACAACTTACAATTAACAAACTTATTTCTTGATATATTTTTTATTTTTAAATCATAAAATATAATAGAATTTCATGCCGCGATGTTCCACCACATATGTAACGGCTTCCTTTCCGCTACAGCTGAACTGTTTGACTTTACGATCATGTGTCAGCAAAGCACTCTGATGAAGAACACACGCATGTCAACTTTCTTGCCCTTCAGCCTGCTCCTCCGGCTCCACTATGTACCACGGGCGCGGGGAACCAAGTTTATTCTGCAATTAGTTCGCGCTGTTGATTTTACACTATCGATAGTAATTTTTACCATCGATAGTCCGATAGTGACTCAGCTATCGATAGTATCGATAGTACAATCGATAGTTCTGTATCACTACTGAGTATACGTGGGGCTTGCGTTGCTTGCGTGTTATGTTGTGTAATTATTATACATTGGTGGTTATACCGGTTATACTGCTACCTTTGGGATGTCATAATGCCGGGCAATCGGAAGAGGAGCGCAGTGTGGTCGTTATTCGCTGAAGATGAGAAAACGAAGACTGCAAGGTGTAATAAATGTGGCAAGCACTTCTCGAAGCCAGCGACGGAGTCTATGATATCGCCTGCTGCACGCCCACTCTATTCACGTGCCAAAGAGCCATCTCCCAAAGAAAGGTGGTAATGACGACGGTGACAGTGTTGAAGAACCCTATCCTGACGACACCAATCCGCCTCTTCAGTTATCAGTATCTCGCTATTTAGCCAACAACCATCTCCCGACGACGGGCCCCTTGTGTCCAGTGTGCGAAAGTGGGCATTTTCGCACACTGGGCACAAGGGGCCCGTCGTCAACACTTTCAAAAGTGGGAATTTTCGATCATCAGCAAGTCTGTTAAAAAGATGTGGGTCCATATGAAACTCGAACGATGCCTCTCAAACAAAGAGGTATCGGTTTTAAAGCACCCATAAAAAATGTCGATTAATCGATTAATCGATTAAAACATTCCACGGAAAGCAATTAATCGATTAAAGGCTAAACCGATTAACGATGCACGATTAAAATTTTTAATCGACCATTCCTACTTTCTACTTTTTTTTTTCTCTTTTTCTCAGAAGTAAGCTCCACTCTCTACTACATATCTGTGGGATTTCACTCCGAAAACATAATCGGGACTCTATCGCAGGTGGCGTATTGTTGCAGTAAACCAGACTTTAGTGCTAAAATTCATGTTTGCGTGGTGCAGGCCGTCTTCATGCCCGTGTGTATGTGGAAGCGGGAACGGCGAAGGGGGGGGGGGGGTGTTAGGGAGCGAGATAACGCGTACATGTGCCCATGGAAAGTGTAATTCGTGTCAGTGTGCATCCTACGTCAAAGAACATGACAGCTGGAGAGGTCGTAAACAGGGACAACATGTACAGGTTGTATCAGCGAAAGCGTTCAGTGATCTTTCGAAACAACGGCGCAAGCGATAAAAGTTATTGTTTGCCAGGATGCACTAATGTATAATACAAACAGCGAGCTCAAACTTAAATTTAGAACACTTAAATTGCCACTTTCATTCCGACCTACCGAAACGTCAGTGTGAGATATATATATATATATATATATATATATATATATATATATATATATATATAGGTGTGTGTGTGTGTGTGTGTGTGTGTGTGTGTGTGTGTGTGTGTGTCTGTAACTTGTGCTCCGTCGTAAAAAAAAATATCATCATCATGAACCGGCACACGCGCTCTATTCATGCTCTTTACAGTGACGCTGTTTAAGCTATCGGTAACTTGCGCTCCGTCGTGCAACACTCCCCAGGCGGATATGCGCCGCAGGAATTGGGCGAGCCTTACTACCGAGTACAGCCGGTGCGAGCGTTAAACGAGAACACTGCTCGGCGAAGTGGAGCACGTGAAAGAGAGAGAGAGAGAGAAAGAATAGATATAGAGAAAGAATGAAAGCGATAGAGCGAGAGAGAAAGAGAAAAATAGAAAGAAATAAAGGGAATAAAAACACAAAAAGATAGAAAGACAGAGAAAGAGAGAGAAAGAAACAGACACGAAAAAGAGAGAGAAAAAGACAGACAGCAAGACAAAGAGAAAGAACGAGAGAGAACGAAAGAGGAAGCGATAAATAGAGAGAAATACAACGAAAGGAAAGAAGGAGAAATAAAGATAGAAAGAGTGAAAAAGAGAAAGCAATAGATAGACAGAAAAAATACAAAGAAAGGAAAGAAAGAGAAATAAAGATAGAAAAAGTGAGAGAGAGAAAGCAATAGAAAAGTGAGAAAGAGAGAGAAACAAGGAAGGCCACCCGGCTTCGCTCTTCCGTGAGGCTTGGCGCCACTAGTGCGAAGGTGTCGTAATTTTTTTTAAGTGATATGGAACGATGCAACGCGTGAAACACCGTCGAGTTCCGCACTTTTTATTGCTGAGAAGATTTTTCTCGAGAAGGATAAGTCGAGATATTAACGTATTTCACTGCAAGCACGGATGTCGCGAACCTGTCTGACGGAATGATTGGCAGGCTGTGCTGTTCCGCTACGGAGCACGAGATCGCGTGTTCAATTGGGCCAGGTAACGCTTAACTCCATTAAAAGTACTAGGCAACGTCACGTTTAAGGCCACGTCCCTGACAGCCTACACACGAACCTACATGCGAAGCTATCTGAAATCTGCGGCGCACCCGTCTGCCTAAGAAGGCATATATCTTCCTCTACAAAACAGCCTTTTACGACGCAGCTGTCTGTTGCGAACCCTGTTCGGTGTCGTCGTCGTTCGCTGAAACAGGCCGCGTGACCAGCGAGAAAGGAGGAGCCTCGCGGAAAGAGAAAGGGAAGGAGGTCACGTGTTCGACCACGGAGAGGAGGTTAACTGAACGGGGGGGGGGGGAGTGATTATGGAAGCAAAATAAAACCAAATAAATTTTGTTGACGAGGCGGGGTTTGAAGCTGGGCTCTCACGGTCCGAAGACAAATTTTATAACCCCTGCGCTATACACCCACTCTTGCATAGGCGAGCAAAGTTTTATCTCAACCCCCCCCCCCCCCCCCGGGTCGAGGCCGAAACACAACATGCCCAACAATACATGAAAAATGCAAATGAAGCGATGACGTGCTCCTGCCATTGGTACCTGGCTTTCGGGTAGTAAAGATGGGATGCAAACAGTTCTTTGGAATGCAACATCAGGGGCCTTCAGCCGCCATTATGGTTCAAAAACCTGCGTGTCCATAACCCTGAGTAGTCGGACGAGTAAAGCCCAGCGCTAGCGACGAGACGATGGCGACGACGCTGACGGTCGTTTCGCCAGTGCCAACACGAGCTTACGGTGAAAGACGCGCATCACGAGCCAGCTAAGGGTTGTATAAAATACTTGGTCAAAACTTTGCCAAAAGTAAAGAGGAAAATATAATGTCTGACGAAATGAGTGACCGCTTCGCTGTCCAACGCTTTTCGCGGCGTGAAACTGGCTGTTTGCGTCTCACTTTCCATACGTGTACCTATCAACCAACATTATTAATCTAATTAAACTGCGCATTCCACAAAAAGAAAAGTACTCCGTACAATCGCTGACATCCTTAACGAGTGTCCCCAAACATGGAGTTTTCAAGGGTTTTCCACTTCCTTCGTCTACCTTTACGAAAACATAGCTCTTTTTTTTTCGTCTTGCTCAACAGTGAAATCCAATGGCACGTCGCTACAGGACACTGTCAAAAGTCGCAGACAACTCATATGTCTATGTCATCTCCGGACATACCCCTTTGGAAGGGCAAGTTGCGCACGTCAATGATTACAGTACCAGTTTCCCTCTACTTTGGGTAAATTGCATTTGTTAAATACATACGCACTCACGCACGACACTTGAAAAACGACGTTCACTGAAACAATGTTCACTTAACAGCAAATAAAATTTCTGAAAGCAGGAACTTATAAAATTAGATGTCACGCTCGTGATTCATAATATTACACGCGCTTGATATATTTTCTTTTTATTTTATTAACTGATTTCTTTTTATTCACATATTTTACGAAAGCAAATAATTTGTTTGGTCCCGTAGCCATAATGGTCCAATACTTAAATGCTCTTAATTACACAGGACGCAAGGGCATGTCAGCAGAACACAAACACAAATACGCAATGTTTCAACAAGCGCTGAACAACCTACTTAACTATCAATTAAAACGCGCAAGCTACCTCAAAAGCAAGTGTGGATGTTGTAATAGCATTTTCTCCATAGATGGAGTAAAATTACCTGACATTTTCACATCATTAAACATATTTGACTACTTGTATACCTTGCGTGTATGACGCTATCTTTATTGTCACTACGTTTTGGTGCACATTTTGCCGCAATTTACCCATGATAACACCACTGAACACCTTTTTTTTTTCGCCATTATGTGCACTCTAAGCGCCGTACACGTTGCGTATTTTGCGGTTACCCTCGTATGCTATACTGCCATTAAAAATGTTTATTATTCTCGGACTATGTTTTGCTCTGTCCTCGCTTTTGATGCTTGCGTTCACTGTTGTGTTTTCCGACGCAGCTGCTGACGAAGAATGTCATTGTGGGCATGTTTGTTCATCGAGCCAACGTTACTGTCCAGGTTGGTTTTTCTACCTCATTCTCAGCATCAAAATTACGTACAAAGATGCGAAATAAAGTTCAAGGTGGAGACGTGTACGACTCACCTATTTCGAGGTACTTCTTAGCGGACATGGTTTTCAGTAGTATTTGGAAAAACTGCAGCTGGCAACTGTCGCCCAACATGGAGCCGTAGTAGTGACTTTTCGTGATCTGCAACAAGTGACGTGACCGCAGTAGACTATGTAAGTTGCATTCGCCAATTACATTGAGCCGCACGGGATAATTCTAACGTGCTAATTAAAAAAAGTACAAACGAAACGAAACTCGTGAATTCTGGACAAAAACTGCACGTAAAGCACTGTTACGAGTACAAACAAATCGAATCCGACATTTGTGGCACTTGGAGTACTTGTACAGCAACCATAGTGGTCTTTTTGAGTCTTTTTTCTAATCAACACACCATTTAATGAAGTTGGTCAGGGCCCTGTTTGATCCGTTTTATCCAATACACTAAAGCTACCTGTAGTACTAGTTGTGCTGGTACGGCTAATGGTCTGCTTGCCAGCAACTTTCAACTTCAAAATTGACAGACACCCTACTCATACAGTGTCTTGCGGTTGATTGTTTCACTAAGGCATCTTTAGCCAACATCAACCATCGAAAACCAATATACCACAGTGCTAACAAGTGATGGTAATATGCAAGGAAATGCGGTATACTGCTATTGAAGTCGCGTGACTTAGGAAGGGACTCAGGATCGACCAGTATATTCAGTCAGAAGTCACGTGACATTCAACCCGTTGTAGCAGAGGCCAAGGAAGGAAAGTTACGGAAGCACTTAACTCTCCTTGCGTGCACTGAATGTGAAAGCGCGGTGTGTCCGGGTGTGACAACTACATCAGCGTCCATTCGACGTCCATGTCACGTGATATTATAGCATGACGTCGTCACTTCTTCACGTGAGTCTTTTATTATTTTTTCGCCATCGTGTGGTAATGCCGATGCTTGCATGATAATAATAATAATATCTGGGGTTTAACGTCCCAAAACCACGATTTGATTATGAGAGACGCCGTAGTGGAGGGCTCCGGAAATTTCGACCACCTGGGCACCTAAATCTAAGTACACGGGCCTCAAACAATTTCGCCTCCATCGAAAATGCAGCCGCCGCGGCCGGGATTCGATCCCGCGACCTTCGGGTCAGCAGTCGAGCGCCATAACCACTAGACCACCGTGGCGGGGCGATGCTTGCATGACCTGGCCGGACAGACGCCGTATTTTTCGCTTCGTGTGGCCAGCGCCTCCTCTGTGGCATACAATTCTTCCGCATTACGATCGTTTTCAAGAGCTGCTGAGTGCGACCCTGTGTCAGATTGCGCCGATGAGCGAGTCCGTGCAAACGTTGTCTTCCAGGATGGCAACGCCACCTACCCGAACAACGGCGAAACGATCGAAGAAGACGGGCCTTGAAGTTGTGACGCGCATCGGGATTCCGGCTTTCGAGCGTTTTGCTTAAAATGAGCGTGTTTTTGTGTGCTGTTCGACTGTCCCTTTGTGTGCAGTGTGCGTGAACCGAAAAGCAATGAAAGGAAGCACTGATCTCGTACGTTTGTATTGATCAGGTTATGCAATAAACAACGCAACAGCCAACCCCACTGACTGTTCGCGCAACGGTATCAACTATTCGTGCGTTCCTACTGTAGAAGTTCTGAGCCGTGCAAATAAAGGTAGTATCGGGTCAAAACGACCAGCGCTTGTTGTTCTTAGTGGTTATCGGCCGAAACAGTAGAAATAATGAACACTGCTGACAAGCAGAAGAACACCTGTTGAACGTATCAACTCGCTAGGCAGTTTTAGAATAGGGCATGCAAAGATGACGCTCGTCGTGTACGCACGCTATTTCCGTCACTCAACGGGGGTACGCGTGAGAATAGCGTACGACGCATGCGCAGTGGCGACAAGCGCTAACGCAAAGCTTTGCGTACCTTGTTCTAAAACTCCCTATTAACATATAAGTTTATATTATAAGCCATATACAACTAAAAAGCGCTCACTCAGTACTGAGGAGTGTTGCAGAGTTTCAATTCAACACGAAACTATCGGTGACTAAACTATACCGTCGTGGTGACATACATGTTCCAAGACTTCTGAGGAACGCTTCAAGAAACATATTCGGCTTGCTATATTAGAGAGTTTTAGTGACCGGGGCCCCAAACCGGCTTGCGTACGTAAGCCCTTGCGTTCTTTGTATTCTCCACGGGTGCAGCTGGGAGCACAAAGGAACGCAAAAGCGTGCGTATACGTAAGCTGCATGGGGTCCCCGACACTAAAGCTATGTTGCCACGTTTGAAAGGATATGTCCCCTTATTCAACCTTTCCTACCTGTGAAAAAAGTAGCACCTCATTACTCTTCCGCCCTACTCCCCAGTGAACACAGGAAAGAAGACGTGAGTACACGAGACTGTCATCCCCAGTAAGTATTGTTTTAGTTAATTAGTAAACCGGGTACCACTCGAAATACTAAGTGGATTCCAGTTGCACGTTCAGAAAACTAGCGCACTAAGTGACTCGGTGTCCTATCTTCACTGATCAATGCACCTTAGTCGACAAATTATCGCTCTATCAACGTTCCCGTCAGGGCACCGTTGCGAGAACCGACGACTTGCGCTTTCATCAAACAATATAGGTCATTTCACAAAAAAGAAACTACTAAAGTCTGTCTACTGAAGACATTTGCCGACATTTTAATGGTCGGAACGCATTCTATCACACTCAAAGTTCAGCGGCGTGGTCTCCGTGTAGTTCACTGTAATAATATCTGGCCTTTAACGTACCAAAACTATGACATCATTATGAGGCACGCCGTAGTAGAAGGCTCCGGAAATTTCGACGATCTGGTGCTCTTTAATGTGCACTGACATCGCACAGTAGACGGGCTTCTGTAGCATTTCGCCCCCATCAAAATGCGACCGCCGCGGCCGGGATTGAATCCGCGACCTTCGGGACGTGTAAATCCGATGACACCACTAAAAGGTGTTATGTGTCCGTAACTTACACCCGTATACTAATATTCGCTGCACTTTCCCCTACGTACACGAGACTTTCAGAGCGGTGTAATAACTAGCATAATTACATTCTCACACCCCTTCCTCCTCCTCCTCCTCCTCCTACTCCTCCTCCTCCTCTTACAGGAAATAAATGGAATGGTGCATTCAAGCGTAATTAGGCTTATACCCTAACACGCTTGCAACAGCTACACTTATAAAGAAAAGGGGCAGCGTAACTACGGCGTCTTCCTGCAGTGCAACGATAATCGTCCTCCGGCTTGCTTGAGTTTCCTTTCTCGATAAGAACGCTCGGTAGTTTCCTATCAGAAATGATATGCCACGCTAATAGCATGCACGCCGTTCGTGACTGCATGCGCCAAGAGTGCAAGGGCGTACTTGAGGCGTTTCAACTGCGAAGCTGTTTTACAAATCGTTCCCTGTTCACCCCGTACGAAAAAACTGTCGTCACCATAAACGGGTATGCGCCACAGAAATTGGTTAAATCCCACTGTTCCCCAGGGGTCCACTAAAAATGAAGACGAAAACTAACGTCATCAAACGGGTATGTGCCGCTGTGCGGCCTATCGGAAAACTATGATCATCGTAAACGGGTATGTGCCACAGAAATTGGGGGAGAGAATACAAGGAGAGAATACTAGGGAACGGGAAAGGCAACGGCGGCTGCGAGAAGACCCAGAGGCGATGGAAGGCCTACGCCAACGACGACGTGCCCGTATACATCTATGAGAGGTGCGAACGCTTGGTTTCAGCTCGAGGTTCCGTCTCTGGAGTTCGGACATCCGTGTCGTTTCTGTGACTGCCTGTGGTTTAACTCGAACCTCTCTGCGCTGAGAACCAACGTAGAAACAGCCAAGCATCACCTAGCTAAAGCCTAACTATACGACTTAGAAGCAACCTAGAAACAACCCTCATCACCTAGTTAAGGCCTAGAAACAACCTAGAAACAACCAGATGAGTCTTCAGAATCGTCCAGTTTGGCTGTTTCAAGCCTTGCGCGGCTTAGTGCAAGCTTCGCCTGATTTTTTTTTCCCACACGCCTCAATAATCATCACCTCTCCCACGTGCCTTTCCACGCGCCTAGACCGCAAGGACGTGGAAGAGGTGATGATTATTGAGACGGGTGAAAAAAACGCCCCAAGTACACCCTTTCATTCTACACTCACAGAAAGGACAAAGTAAAAAGGGTGTCTTTTTGTCCCACAACAATAATCGTCATCTGGCTTGCCTGCGTTTCCTTTCTTGAAAACTCGGCGCTGGCCACTTTCCTACCAAGAATGCTACGTCACGCTGATAGCGCACATGCCGTTCGTGACCAGAAAGTGCCGGGCGCGCGGCGATACTGCAAGGAAAGGAAGGCAAAAAAATAAATGGCGATTATTGTTGTGGGACAAAAATACACCCTTTTTACTCGATCTTTTCTGTGAGTGTATAGGTAAACGAGTGCACTCTACGGGAAAAAATTGAGAAGTGCAGGGACGGCGGTGATTACGCGAGTAAAGCGCGCGAGATAAATTATTACAGTTTCGTGGCAGAAATACTCCCCGAGCAATCTATTCTTCAAGCGAAGCTTGTACAGATTTCGGTGGCGGCATCATTCGCAAAAAAAAAAAGAAAAAGAAACCGGCGCCAGAAACCGTTTTCTGGTACAGGAATGCGGACCCCTAAGGTGCGCCGGCCGCATATGTAGTATTTGCAGGGCTTAAAGTTAGGGGTGGGGGACTCGAGGGGGGGGGGGGGAGCTTCCATTTCATAAGCAGGGGCTGTATGTGTGTATGTGTGTATGTATGTATTTAGGACGCCGCCCTCTGAGGGCCCCTTCCAAAGAAGGGAAGCTTTAAGCTTTGAGTATTTGTAGTAATAGTAGTAGTAGTAGTAGTAGTAGTAGTAGTAGTAGTAGTAGTAGTAGTAGTAGTAGTAGTAGTAGTAGTAGTAGTAGTAGTAGGGGTGATTCCACGTAAGATCGAACAAACGATGGCTGGTCGACCTCTCAAATTTATTTCAAAATTTTATATATTATTGCCTGATGAGTGGAAAGAAGAGATCCGCAATTTGTTTTGCCGCCAAAAATTTTTTCGAACCACAGGAAATCAATAATGACGAAGAGGTGGAGTGGAGCGCTCATCCGCTCTGCTGTTTTGGCCAACTTTCGTTATGAATTGCACAAAATATATTAAAGTTAAGTAGCTGAAATTTATTTACCTAAATATATGCATGTTTTTGCTTCTGCTGAGGTATTTTTAGTTTTTATGTGTAGTGTAGATGTTTTTATAAAAAACGTCAAAAATGGCCCAATCGGCAAAATTTTCTTTACTTTGAAGGTCTTTATCTCAAAAAAGCCTTGTAGGAGAGGTACGAAAATTTCGCATTACGTTCTTCGCATGCGTATCTACCAAACTGCCAAATCTTGTATTTATATAACTTTTCAGTAAAGAGATATGATCGGGCTAAGTTCAAGAAAACACCGAACAATGAAAACTTCTGACGACAATTAAAAAAAAAACCCCATTTTTTAAATTTCTTAAACTTTGTCCACTTATTCTCCTCCACATCAGCTTTCACAATCATTAAAAACATGTTGCATAATGTCGTTGCACTAATAGTTACGGCCCCTCCAATGAGACCCTTAAACAAGGATGGGCAATTCCGACTTCTTGCCCAGCAAGTGTATAAAATGCAGGCAGGATTGAATTTCTTTTTATTAAAAGGTCAGCGGGTACCTAAAAAGGTGTCGCCGGCACTGAAGACGTTAATTTTGAAATTATTTGGTCACTGCAGCGGCCACGAGCGCGGAGCTACCGAGTAGGCGCGCGCGCACCCGAGATGCTCGTTGTAAGAGACGGCGCAGTGAGAGCTCGTTCTCGCGTCCTCAGACCGATTGAGTTCGAAACAGCAACACCTCTCGGGTGACTTGAACGCACGTGCACCGGTAGTCGCAGTGATCTGGTTAATTGCGTCGATTTCTTTTTCAGGGGGCATAAGAATGTCATCGTTAAACTGTGCGTTCCGTGAAGATCTTTCATTGCAGTGGTAGCAAAAGTACGCGTAGCACAAGTAGTCAGTCTCACTGACAGTCACTGATCTTTCGGGCGTTAAACGTTCCTTCAAAGCATTTATGTCTAGGTCGGTAACTCTGCGAAATTTTGGCTTCTCTGCAATAATTAAAGGAGTACTGACACGATTTTGAGACATCGCAAAAGGGGCCTTTTTTGCTTCGTTGGTATGCAGTGTCCACGCTGTCCACACACTGGAGTCGGAGAACACGTATAAAATATTTTAATTTGACTTTGAAGTTTTCGTCGCTGAGCATTTGCAAGCCAGGCACACTGCAAGGACATTATCCCGACAAGTCAAAACAGTTCCTCCGAGTTCGCGAGTTCTGCGTCCTGCATGCAGCCTAAATCGTAGAAATCACTGTCAGGGTCACTGGACGACAATTCATTCATCGTTGCCTATTGCACTACGAGCAGATGACGGATTTCCCGCTAGTACGTCGCGAATTTCTGTATCTCCGTGACGTCATACTGCTATGAAACGACACTGAGAAGCCACCCCCTCGATATCGAAACCGAAAGTGTCTTTTTAAGGTGGCGCTAATTAAAATATATAGGATGCATTCCCAGGCACCACAATAGTCGTTTTACGTTTCTCGACACCAGTATTTTTATTTATAGCAACAATCCGAAATTTTTTAAAATTCGTGTCAGTACTCCTTTAAGCTTCTTGTGCTTCGAAAGGTAGTCTCCACAATAGACTCATTCAGAGCTATACTTTCTCGTCATGAGACGCACAGGAGGAGTAGAGTAAGAGCAAAGCACAAGAACTATCCGCGCCGAATGAAGTGTGAACAGCGCACCGAACGCGTGGCCAGTTCACGCCGTCTGCTGCCGACATCTAATATAGACAAGCGCATCCGGTTACCGATAGTTTTGCTTTTCTTTCCTTTGACAATCCATATTTTGCTTTGCCACTGGAGCGCCACGTTCATGCTTTCCACTGATCGCAACTGGCGCAGCGCAGTTTCTGTGGCAGCAGCGTGCGTGAAGCGAGCGCTCATAGCTCCCTTATAGAGTTTTCATCTTGCTTCCATCTCCGCCGTGTTATCAGCGCCTAGCTGAGATGCGAACAGAGGGCGGATAGAATAGCGAAGCTCCAGTGCACGTGCGTTCAAGTCACCCGAGAGGTGTTGCTGTTTCGAACTCAATCGGTCTGAGGACGCGAGAACGAGCTCTCACTGCGCCGTCTCTTACAACGAGCATCTCGGGTGCGCGCGCGCCTACTCGGTAGCTCCGCGCTCGTGGCCGCTGCAGTGACCAAATAATTTCAAAATTAACGTCTTCAGTGCCGGCGACACCTTTTTAGGTACCTGCTGACCTTTTAATAAAAAGAAATTCAATCCTGCCTGCATTTTATACACTTGCTGGGCAAGAAGTCGGAATTGCCCATCCTTGTTTAAGGGTCTCATTGGAGGGGCCGTAACTATTAGTGCAACGACATTATGCAACATGTTTTTAATGATTGTGAAAGCTGATGTGGAGGAGAATAAGTGGACAAAGTTTAAGAAATTTAAAAAATGGGGTTTTTTTTTAATTGTCGTCAGAAGTTTTCATTGTTCGGTGTTTTCTTGAACTTAGCCCGATCATATCTCTTTACTGAAAAGCTATATAAATACAAGATTTGGCAGTTTGGTAGATACGCATGCGAAGAACGTAATGCGAAATTTTCGTACCTCTCCTACAAGGCTTTTTTGAGATAAAGACCTTCAAAGTAAAGAAAATTTTGCCGATTGGGCCATTTCTGACGTTTTTTATAAAAACATCTACACTACACATAAAAACTAAAAATACCTCAGCAGAAGCAAAAACATGCATATATTTAGGTAAATAAATTTCAGCTACTTAACTTTAATATATTTTGTGCAATTCATAACGAAAGTTGGCCAAAACAGCAGAGCGGATGAGCGCTCCACTCCACCTCTTCGTCATTATTGATTTCCTGTGGTTCGAAAAAATTTTTGGCGGCAAAACAAATTGCGGATCTCTTCTTTCCACTCATCAGGCAATAATATATAAAATTTTGAAATAAATTTGAGAGGTCGACCAGCCATCGTTTGTTCGATCTTACGTGGAATCACCCAGTAATAGACTCTTATTCAGCCAAATTGATAGGCCGAGCATTTCGACCGCCTGCGCGATCAGTCGACGCTGTTCTTCTTCCCCTTCGGCGCCGATCCAGTCGAGCCAGGTGGTGATGGAAAGGGAAGGGGGAGGGTAAGAGCTGGATTGCTGAACAGTTGGGTACTGTAGAAATGGCAGTGTGACAGGTCTGCATATGTAGATGGGCAACTGGGACAGCAGGGGTCCGATCTACATTTATAAAGAAAAGGGCGAGATGGGATGATCAGGCAATTCATTTGGATGTGCCGTAGAATTCGAGCCTCTAGCAGAGTGAGCGATGGATGAGGAGGAGGGTAAAGACGCTTGTCGAGTCGGAGCTGTAGGTATATACCTCCTTGATAGTATGTATATGCGCCGTTTTCCAATAACTGATGCTCTCTCGATCGTGGTCTCGTCGGCGATCAGCCATTTCTAATATGGCAGTCTGATATTTCATCGAGTTCACTTGTCGTTTCACGTTGCCGCACTTCACTTCTGCGTGGATATAAATGCATAGCCTTCGTTGTTCCTGTAGCAACTGAAGTTTTGCGCTTCTAAGCACGCGGATGAAGGTCCAATGCCCGGCATGGAGGAAGGAAACGGTTATGATAGAGCATTGCCCGATGAGAAAGAAAGAAAGAAAGAAAGAAAGAAAGAAAGAAAGAAAGAAAGAAAGAAAGAAAGAAAGAAAGAAAGAAAGAAAGAAAGAAAGAAAGAAAGAAAGAAAGAAAGAAAGAAAGAAAGAAAGAAAGAAAGAAAGAAAGAAAGAAAGAAAGAAAGAAAGAAAGAAAGAAAGAAAGATGCTTGCCCCCATTTTTCCGATAGGGCAAGGGCTCCTAAATTTTCTGAAACTGGGGGAACGGAACCACTTATTTCTGAAGATCCACACCAAATGTGAGCCTCACTAGCTGTGTACGGACGACTGACGTGTGCTACCGGAAAGGTGCCCCGCAGGCCTCCGCAGGCGGTATACTTTACAGACGCCATTCTCTCCAACATTTGGGGCGCAGCACGCAGCAGTACGATATTCGTGTCGTCCACACAACAAGCCCAACGATATCTGATTCATTCAGTTGGGCGCATCTGTTGGAAGCTGAATGTGGAGCGCCCAGTTCACATGCGATCATGGCAGGCGCTCCTGCACGCAACAACACACGGAGCCCAAACTGGAGTACAGTCAAACCTCGGCGATATGAATCTCGCGGGGTCACCAAAAATATTCGTATCATCCGAAATTCGTATCACCGGAAAACATGGAAAATTAATATGCGACAAAAGAAAGCTGGCGTATGTTTTCATTTATTGTTTCTCAAGGACGCAGCAACGTCATAACAGTTCCGAATGATTGCCAGTAATGTCTTTAGATGTCGACGATCATGCTTGTAGTCGTAAATATGCGGCGCGTGCGCGCGTGTGTAATTAATTAACCAGGTGTGTTGTGACCCATGACAGCTAGTAGCCCCTTCCAAATCTTAGTACGCTTTTTTGCATGACATTAGAGTGCTGCGGCGAAAATGACCTATGGAGCGCTTTGCACGCGATTGAACGACAGAAAAATTTAGGACCGCTGTCCTTTGTTGTTATTACTCTCTTATCGCGGCGGTGTTTTGGATGTTTTTTGGGAGTAGCGTGTCCGTACAATCGGAAGGTTTGCTCAAAATATGGGAATCTCCTGTGGAAATCGAAGAGTTGGGAGGTGTGCGCGTCCCCGACAGTCGTGCATGTTGATGTTGCTAGGCCTAGATCCTTCGCGAAGACATGACTTGCATCTACGTGGCAGGCACGTGTAAACAAAGTACAATGACGCTGCCTCGAGCATAGCAGCACGCGTCGACGCGTTAAAAAGAGAGAGCGCGCGCTACGTAGCGTCATCTGTAATCTAAACGCGAAGGTATATGAAGGCGCATTGAGACCTGAAAGATTCGCGCGCACAGGCTCGGGTGTATCGGAGGTTACGACGCGCCGCTGATGGTCTATTCTGACAAACTGGCGGCACGGCGCGCATGACAGCGCGTGATTCCCTTGTCATCCGCGACAGCACGGGCAGCACCTCTTCGTACCTGCGTGGTAGCGTACGTTCGTATCAAACGTCACCGGGTGAAAATCGGTTCGTAACAACTGCACTCCATTACATTGCAGGCTAATGAGCCTTGGTCGGGACCACAGGAAAGTTCGTATCACCTCTAAATTCGCACGAGCGGTGATCGTATCACCGGGGTTCTACTAGGTTGCAGAGGAGGAAGAGCTGATCGTTTCTTTCGCATTCCTGCATATATATCTCGACATTACATTATATATATATATATATATATATATATATATATATATATATATATATATATATACAGACGTCGCGAGATAGGATCCAAAAGAGTTGGCTGCTATCCTTAGTTCGAATAACATTACAATGTGTTGCTGTCGCATTCATTGCTTCACCCTTGCGGCAAAACTGTGATTTTTTTTTAACCGTAAACGCTCTGGCCCATAGTATTTACTTGGACGCTACCAGCACTCGATATAGAACTGGCTCTTATTGGCAAGTATTGGCTAAATGATAGCTAATTCTGGCTACATATTGTGTTGTTTAATGTCGGCTGTATCCGCTGTTATAACAGTAATACTATTTTTATACATCTTAGATCCAATGATGCGGTCGCGTATACACAGAAGACAACCTGAGTAGCTTCCGTCTCAATTTTTAGCAGCGTCACTGTTGAAGCTCGACAAGAAACTGTCATCATCAGAAACTGCGCGCGCTCTGTTCGTCCTCCTCTGCTTCGCTCCCCCAACACGCGCGCTCTCCCGCTGCGCCGATTCGTCCGGCGTGGGACGCAATAACTCGCACAGGCGAGAGAACGAGTACAGAGACAGAAAGAATAAAGAGATAGAAAGAAAGACAAAAAGAGAAAGAGGAAAAAAGGCAAAAAGAGAAAAAAGATACAAAGACATAGAAACAAATAGACGAAGACAGAGGTAGAAAGAAACACAAAAAAAGAGATAGCAGATACATAGGCCGCATGATCATAGAGGAATTTCATATCCGGAGAAAGGAGTGCGTTAGCCAACCGTCTATAAGTATTTCGGTGGAGGAGTATGCACATCTGCGGTACACGTGCTACTACAGTTGATTTTGCGTGGGCTTCCACATGCACCTGATTGGAGCCATAATCTTTGTTTTCGGTACGTTAATGAACGATGACAGCGATATGTCATCAGCAATTAGCTTCTTTGCTTTAAGCTACTTAAGGTCGATTAGGTTTTTTTTTCAATAAATCAGCTGTGAATATGCGTTGGTATGTCTCCTTTTTCGTTCTTTCTTTGTGTACCGTATGCTGCGCAGTTTGCAGAAATTGCGCTATATACAGTTAAAACTATCTAGATCTAACGAAACCAGATTTTACGAATACCCCGATCCAACGAAGAAATTTCTTTTCCCCCGCAGGTAGCCGTTGGGTTCAGTGAGGTAATCATCCCGAATTAGCGAAGCTATCGTGACACTAAACCCGATTTAACGAAGTCCTATTTAATTGCTCATACCACAGATGGCGCTGATCGCCTCCTTGAAACTTTCTTGCTCTGTCTGCTCGCACAATCACTGCATTCATTCTGCCCGTCTTTGCACATCGGCATCTCCTGATAGGTTCACGTGACAGCCTACGTACCTCGCGTGTATAGCCCCGACGTGAGAGGCTCCATGTCTGGGCTGCCCTCGCGGACTTTTCACGCGCGCAGGCGTGTGTTAGTGGCAAATAAAATGCCGCGGTAGCGTTCGGTTGTCGCTACGTTACAACTGTGTATTTCGAAAGAGCGAGAAATTCCGTTCTCGATTTAACGAAGTTATTCGAGCACCGTCATCACTTCGTTAAATCGAGTTTCAGCTGTAATACGGGAAGAAAGAAGCATTAGCAAATGTGTCATGGGAGGCCCTGCATACCGCATATAACGCGCCGCTCAGACTGATCGAATTATTACTTATTTCGTGATGGCAATGTTGCGGACAAACCTTTCGCCGACGTATATGCAATTCGCATATCGAATCTATTGAAAGGACGTTGAAGTCCGCATGCCTTTACGAAGAAAGATAGTAGACGAATCGTTTGCAGGATGCAGGAATTGTAGAAAATGCAGGAGTACGCGGAACGACAACGCCGTCAGGTGATGTCAAACTGTGCTTCGTTTTCTTATCGCGTATCGCCTAGTTCTGTGCCGCACATTTGTCTTACCTCCATGAGCTTCTTCTGTACTGGATGCAGCCGCAGTGTATGATCTTCGGCATACTTGGCCGCATTTGGACACACCAGGTCTTTCTTCGAGGGGACCCTCAGATCTTCCTGCAAACGCGCGAGCCAGAAAACAACGTGGATACATCATGCTCAACTCTAAATAAAGGCACTGGCAGCTTATAACAGCCAAGCACATTTCGTGTGCTGACAAGCAAGGCGAGAAGCAAAAACAGCAAATTTCACCTCATTTATTCAACCACGTGACCACAGTTAAAATCCAACTTATAGCCTACCTCCCTCCCTCCCTCCCTCTCTCACGCGCGCGCTCTAATAATGGTAATTGTTGAGTTTAACGTCCCAAAACCACGATATAGTTATGAGAGACGCCGTAGTGCAGGGCTCCGAAATTTCGACCACCTGGGGTTCCTTAACGTGCACCTAAATCTAAGTACATGGGCTTCGACCACTTCCGCCTCCATTGAAAATGTGGCAGCTGCGGCCGGGATTCGATCCCGCTACCTGCTGGTGCGCAGTCGAGCACCATAACCACAAGAACACCGTAGCGGGTACGTTCTGTGCGTTTGTGTGCGCGCATGCGCGTGCATTCGTATGCGTACATACGTCACGAACACGTGCGCTAAATGGCGAATTCGTTGGTCTGGCTCGAAACTCGAGCATCAGCTACGCGCTAATCGTTGGCAATAACGCTGGCACGGATTTTGTTATTTCTCCTGGCGATTAATACGTACTGTCGGCCACGTGACAAGAAAGCTTGACCAGAAGCAAACTTATGTGTGTGAACTGTACACTGCCAATACTTAATGCGTAGGCATTCTGAAGCCACTTACCCAGAAAGTATGTCCGTTTGTCTATAACGTAACATCTTCCCCATCGGAATACATAGAGCTCCATAAGAAATGCATGGTAGCAATAATAGTGGCACCTGGTGAATAACGAGTCGAACCCACGACTGACCAAGTGCGTCGAGGCTCGAACACTCAAGCTTCTGAGCTTGTACGGTGTCAAACTCCTCACCTCCCGAGTATACAGGAACTCGAACTCTGAATCTTCAAAGTGTATATCGATAACGTATCGAACCGTTGACCTAACCCCCCTACTTTTTAAGGGCGTAGGGTACGAACACTCGACCTCTGAAATATGTAGGGACTCGAACCCGAAACCTTCCAATCATTTAGGGTATTAATGACGACAGAGGAAAGTGGCACGGCACAATGCTAACGCGCGCCCAGACAACCCCAGTAATGTTACAACAGTAATCTCACTTTCTTCTCCCATCGTTTCTTTATATTTCATGGGGAAGGGAGGGGGGAGGATAGCTAGATACATACACTTATAAATACTGGAAAGCGCGTCTCCAGAAGCGCTTGTTCTGTTTGCCAGTGTTATTCCTATGTCCTATGTTAAATCCGCGCTATTCGGTTTTTATAAGTGAAGAGGAAAGACTACGGTAGAATCTTAAAAATTTTAAATAATCATTGCTTTGCTGAAAATGACTCTCGGTCTTGTTATAGCAACGCGGGATTATTGGCACTGTCATTATTTATTTTCAAACTTCATAGTATCATCACCCGCCCTGAACTGCAAACGTGTATTTTTTTTTTCGAACTTCGCCATAGATAACCAAAGAGTGTAGGCCGTTTTCGCATCTGCATCTGCCAACACACAACTGCCTACAGGATTCTCTAGAACACTTATCTTCTTTATCACGATGTTGCACTGTACGCATTGTACAAGTTCTTCTCTCCTCCTTTATATTTGTAGCTTACTTTGTGCATTGTAATACATAGTTCTGGTCGTGCACTTTGTGCGTCGCCTTACCATTACGTAGCGTTGAGCGGAGACGCGAAGTGCTTTGAAGTTCTCGGCGCAGCAGCAGCAGATGCCAGGATTCACTCCACCTTATCTCGCTGTATGCCCGTACCTCGCGTATACTTGTGAGCCGAGCTTGCTGTATCCCGCCAATGGGTTCTCCGCTACAGCTTTTATGCACTTATTCTTTTTGTTTTGCTCGATCGTCAATGATGCACCTGCTCGCCCGGTGGCGTTTCCTTTCCAGTGAGCGTGCGCCAGACGCGAAAACGCGACGGCGAGAGCAGTACACGCATTTCCTGGTAAAACTATGCAACACGTGTCAGAGTTTGCTTGACAAGGGTGCAAATTTTCTCGGCCTTCGAGCATTCACTTCTCTCCCGCTCCGTGCAGAGCAATTTTAGATCCCCTTGTCGGAGCTTGCCAATTACTGCAGTCGACAGGGCTAAGCGAAACGAAACACATTTTCTAATCACACAGTCCAGTCACATCAATGTGACCACCACGTACTTTTGACGTCAAAGTTAAATAACCAATCACAGAAGGCAGCACAGTGAAGTTGAGCGTGTATAAAGGGTGTGTGAGCGCTTCGGAGAACATCGCAGTCGTTGGCGTAATGTAGAAACAGAGCGCTTTATCCGACGTCCAAAAGGGCATGATCATCGTCTTTCGGGCCAAGGGTGGAAGCATTTCCAAAACGGCTGGCTAAGTCTGTGAACTGTTCGCGTGCCGCCGTGGTAAAAGTGTACTGTGCATGCCAAAATGGGACTGTCTAAAATCAGCGACGTGGCAAAAGTGGTGCACCACGGGCCATAGATGACAGAGGTCAACGAACGGCTGCGGAGATGCGTTAGGGCGAATACACGTGCTACCGTTGAGCAGCTGACCGCCCAGATGAACCAAGGGGCTACCAACAGTGTCTCCCAAACTACTGTTCAGCTAACGTTGCTGGGTCTGGGCCTCCGCAGCAGACGCCTGGTTCATGCCCCGATGCTGACTGCTGTTCATCAGGGAAGAAGGCTGGAATTTGCACGCCAGTATAGTGCAACTGAACGCCCACTGAGTGGCGACAGGTGTCGTTTTCCGATGAATCACGTTTTATGCTCCGTCGGCCAGATGGACGTTGGCGCATACGGCGTGAAACCTCTGAAAGCAAACACCCTGTAACCATTGCCGGAAAGGTCCAGGCTCAGTAGAAAAAGAACAAGATGGCTTTCGCCTTCGAGTCGTCTTAGGCAAATGCATAAGGGGTCGTGTGACGTTTTTGTTTGTTTGTTTGCTTGCTTTTGTGACACTAAATTCAAAACTTATATTGGACTACCATAATTCTGTTTTTTTAACACGAAAGTGTTTTATGCCGGGGTCCACCACGGCTCCACTGACGCATTTGCGTCACGGATTTGACGTTGCAAAATATAAAGAGTAACATATGGCAAAGAAAAAAGTTGCGTCATCGGGAGTCGAACTTATGACCCCTCGATCCCCAGCGCGCAGCGCATGACGACTCCGCCACAGACGGCACGTTCTTCGTCGTACTAACCGCGTGCTATTTATATACACCATTTGCCGGTGGCGGTACTCAGAGATTGGTGGTACATCAGCGTATTTTCGTTATCACTAGCGAGATGGCGCGAAGGGCTCGAAGGGCGCGCTTTAAAGGTCGTCGCCGCACGCGTTGGGATGGGCGTGCGCCTCTACAATGCGTGGTCTCTCGAGCGCGCGCGCTTATCTTGTACGTCTTGCGCTCTCACCGCAAGTTTGCGTTGAAGTTACAGAGAGTACGAAGGTCACTTCGCTCACTGCAGCGGTCGCTTTTGCGAAAGGAGCGCGCTGCTCACAAACAAATAAGTTACAACAGTGACAGTTCGCGCTCATCCTGTGTATACTTGAGCGTTCGTTTCGTGCGTCCTCCTTTGTATTTGACCAGCGCGCTTTAACTGTCGAGCTGTGACAGTTAGTTCGCGCTCATCCTGTGTATGTTCGTTCCATGCGTCCTTTCTGCTTGAGCAGCGCGTTTCAAGTTTCGAGCTGCTTGCCGTTGTTCGCGTGACATTACAGCTTGTTGCTAGATATAGCATTCATTCCTTCGCCCTCGGGGCGAAACAATGCACAACAAACGCTCAACTACCTCTGTAAAGACACGTTTTACTTTCGTGTTATACCAATTCCTATGACAGAGGGATCAGCCATGTTTTTTCTGTCTCTCTCTTAAGGCGCGTTTACACTAGAGCGACACGACACCGATTTCGGTCTGCCGACTGTCGCCGGGAGTGTCTTTGGTCGTGTCGTCGTCTTATTTACACTGCAACGACGCCAACAGTCAGCCGATTGTCCTTAGAAGACGCTGTCCGCGTCTTGTCGTGCGCCCAGCCTCTCGTCGGCCGATTCTCTTGTCACACAGAAGGCGCGCGCAGCGACACCAACTAAACTTGCGCGCAGGAATTGAACACAGGGGACCACCTGCTCCATTTAAGCCGTCCTCCCTCCTCTACCATTGTCCCTCTCGGGGTAGCGGCGCAGCCCCCGCCACGCCTTCCGGCGTCGGGGGACGGGGGTGCAGACAGACAAAGGGAAGCGAAGCAAAGACGTTGGAGGGGTGCGCAAGATGCCCATTGTCAAATGCCCGAGGATATCGAGGGGGGCCTCCGTTATTTCCTCCAAAATCTTCTCCTTCGACGTTCGAAGCAACAACAGGACAAATTTTCGCTCGGCCACAGACCTCCCGACGACCAGTCTGGTGACGCGTTTTGCTGGTGTTTTTGGACTGCCATAATGTTACACTACTACGGCATGCTGTCTTTAGAGGCGTCGGCGTCGTCGTCGGCCTAGTGTGACCAGACGGTCCTGCGACATCGTCGGTGGGCGACTCGTCGGCCGACTGTCTCGTGTCTGCGTCGGTGTCGTTTCGCTCTAGTCTAAACGCGCTTTTAGGGAGTTGCACTGTCAGGGCTTCGACCAACCGCTGAGCTTTATGCGCGTTGCGAGATGAATATGTGCAACCAAGGCCGAAATACGCACAGGGACCTCGTGCTGCTTGGCCCGAATAACAACATGTGCAAGGTCATTGCAGAGCACACATGTTTCGCAGCGAGGCTAGGTATAGGTAACGCGCACGAACGCTAAACTTAGGTAACAACTGGCGAAGAGCGGCTAACATTCTACCTACGTTGTCTGCATGTCTCCTGCCTTTGGCTGGCTTTATTACGGTACCTTGTACTGGAGAAACATCTGGCGTCTTTCGTTAAGCAGCTGGAGTCTTTTCGTTTTGCTTTAGAAACATCTGGCGTCTTTTCGTTTTGCTTTTAGAAAACATCTGGCGTCTTTCGTTGGTTTATTTCATCAATCAACGGCGTTTTGAACAAAATTTTTATTGTTTAATCACGCACAGGAGAAATCTCACCAGGCACTACCTTGGAGGTAAACAATGGCTGCTAGTGGGAATGAGAGACAGAAGAAGTCGGCTTTTGCGCTAACACTTACACTTCTACTTCTACTAACGTTTCCTACTGGAACATGCCAATGGCTGCTAATGGGGAATGAGAGACAGAAGAATTCGGCTTTTAGTTAACGCGCACGCTGCGAATTTTTTATTGTTCAACAAGCACAGGAGAAATCTCCCACCGGCACCACCTTGAAGGTCAAGATCTGGTACTAGCGTTAAGACTGGTTACGCACTACGACGGGGACGAACGGGTGCCGCTTTAAGGAGCTTCGCCCCTAAAAAAAAAACTAACGTTTCGAGCTGGAATTCGAACCCAGTCATTCTGCGCGACAGTCTTGTATTTTCTACCGCGGAGCCAAGCTAGTGCTTCAAACTGCTTCGAATGCGTTGAATTTCCCGCGTTCAGCCGGCAAGAAGAAGAAAAACTGCATGCGAGCAAGCGCGTAAACGCGTTCGACCAAGAAACCAAGCAGCCATCATTCAGTTCTGGGCTCATGCGGACGCTGATGCGACTGGGGGACCGGGTGTAGGTACTTTTATGCCACCACGAAGTATTGGGAGACCGTAGAGTCTGGGACCGACATTCAGGACGCCTGGGTTAACAAGAACAACAACTGTATTTACAAAAATGTACAAGTAGATGTTTACAGAGACATCTTCCAAATGAGGAGTGGCTGCTTCGAGCCGTCTTCCCCGCTTTATCAAGGCTGGCCTCCTCTTCCATTGGTTGCGGCCGATTGCAGGAGGGCAAGGAGCGCGTACGGCATGGCCCAATCGGCGACGGGGTAGCTCGGGGGGACGTCCTGCTGACCACACGGCGGCCTCGTGGACCTTTTTGGTCCTGCTGTTCCCCAACGACGCGCTGCATTCCCCCGGTGGTCGGTTAATCCGTACAGTCAGCTGCAGTCCATGGTAGCCCCCAGGTGGGCTGGCCGCGTGGACCTTTTTGACCCTGCTCGTTCCCCCTCCACGCGCTGCATTCCCTGGTGGTCGGCCACGTGGCACCGCAGGTAAAACCTGGCAATCGCAGGTGTCAGGAACGTCTCCCTTCTCCCCGCCTTCGGGGAATGCATGCCCGATTACAACAACGCTAATAAACGTCTGTGTGAGTTCACAAGTTCGTGTCGGCTGCCCTGTTTGTCATATATTTTATATTTGGTGCCGAAACCCGGGAGGCGACAGCCGGGAGCTGCCGTCAAGGGATATCGCTGGTGGCTACCGACTGGAACAACAGCCGCGAACTACGGAGGCCTACAGATCAGCTGACCGCCATGAACAAGCTCAAGATGAAGAGGACCACGTGAAAGGCCCACAACACCGAGCCCATTCAAGAGGCACGTGCGCTACTTGAGAATGATGACGCGACAGTGCGACAAATCGAATCGATTTATGAGAGGCTAAAAAACAACGCCGAGCTGAAGCAGACAAACGATGAGATAGAGAGCCACATAAATGACGAGCAGGGGCGTAGCCAGGAGAGGGGGGGTTCGAACCCCACCGAAATTTTTCAGTTTTGCATGTGTGTATATACACGCACACATACGAACGCACGCACTAATGTACATATAAAGGATTGTTGAAGCCCTCCCCCCTCCCCCGCAAAAAAATTTCTGGCTACGCCCCTGGTTACGAGGCCTTCAAGGCGGAGTACGCTACCGTCGCTGAATATAAGGATGTGAGGATACAGGCGTCATATCGGGGCAACGTCAATTGTGGTTGCAGACTGTGGGCGCTCTCCTCGTCGTTTCCATAACTTCTAATATACCGAAATTAGCATAGCAGGGGATCAGTGTATGACGAACACGATTCACTGGTCATGACATGAATAACGCAAAACGCCTGTCGCGTACTTCAGGAAACCCTTTCCCTCAGACACGTGCGGCACATACCCGCATACCACAGTTCATGTTATTCGGGTATGCGCCACAAGTGATTCAGAGTCTCAACACAGTAACCGCGAACATACACATTGAAACTCAAGGCACGTGAGGGAGCTGAAGACAGAACACCCGTGGAAGACGCTCGACTGGTCCACGTGGTCCACCAGAATGACGCATTGTTCTCTTCATTTCATATGGGGCTGGACAATGGCCTCATGCTGACCGAGGATGACGTCAGATTGATTGAGAGTCGCTTTGTGACACGCGAAGAAGCCGTCGCTAAGTGCCCTGACGGCATACGGCTAAACTACAGCAATGCGGACGTCGACCGCTATAATGTGCAGCCGCGCTCCATGTGACTTGCTACACGGGAGCGTGTGGCCTCACGAGTTTAAGGATTGCGCCTTCCTCCCACTAGCGCTTAATTCCGCAACTAAACACCGTTTTCTCACTGAAAGATGCTCCCGAATAAGAAGAGAATATTAAGTTACTGAAATGAAGCAAGTTGAAGTCATGCGCAATCTTTAAACTTGTAAGGCGACGCGCTCCCGTGTTGCAAGTCATATTGAGCGCGATGGCACGTTGCCTCGGCGCTGCGGACAACGTGCTAGGTCATCCCGCATGCGATAACATAACTGGCTATAAGAGCGAGCAGGGACACAGGCAGGCCCGTAGCCAGGAATTTTTTTAGGGGGGGGGGGCACTTGCTGAAAGCCTTGACTATTTGAGAAAAACGCCTATTTTCATTATTTATTTTCGGTAAAACACAATGTATCACAAAAATTTCGGGAGGGGGGGGGGCTTAGCAGGCGTGGCTAAACAAACAGCTGATCTCGCCAATAACGACAAAACGTACCTGATGCTTTGTCCTCCCCGTGAGATCGCACAAAGCGATGTCTCATTTCACTATTTATTTGTTGCTTTTAGCGCTGTGGGCGGTAGCAAGCGAAGTGCGGATCGAAGGGGGCGGTCGCGTCTGCATGGGCGCTGCCATGTTGATTAGTAACCACAGGACGTAAATGCGATAAAGAATAAGCATATCACTTATTGATGTGAAGGAGCACCTCCGAAACAAGCGCAAATGTCTCAACCCTGCCAATTGTAAGGCTTATATCTGGAATTATGTTTTGCGGCGCAAGCATGTGGTTCAATTGCTTGCAACCCGTAGCTTTGGTAGTGATGAACGGTAGTGGTGAGATGGAGAATAGACATTGTCTTGAACCGAGTTAGCACCTTCATTCGATGCCACAACCACAACAATCACCTCACGCTCACCGCTCTCAAAGTGCAGTCTGTGCACGCGCACGGCCTCGAAAAGGAGGCTCTGCTCACAGAAACTGGCGAGTTAGCACTTTCTAAAACTTGGAGCGATGAGCCCGCTGTATCGTCCACTCTTACGCATTGCAGGTGCGGAGGCGTGGGCGCATATTAGAGCAAGGCGATGCGCAACTTCAACGTATGGCCGCATCCTACTTCGCCGGCCGCCAGACACACAACAAACACAGACAAGCAGAATATCGGCGAGGTCTGCGTTGCGCACATCAATTACAATAACAAAGACATTCCGCTTGCCGCCATCTACCCGAGAACTCTCAAGGACCGCTTCCACACATGCACAGGGGTTCGTGAAACGTGCGGCGTTCTCCATCATAGCGGACAAGTATAAGCACTACATATCAGCTTACCACGTCTGGTGTTGTTAATACCCATGTTGCTGCTGGCATCGTTACGCAACTGTAAACAACTGGTTATATAACGCATGCGCGACTCTTAAAATATGTGTGTGCGAAGACCATTTGCACGTATATTTAGCGTCATTTCGAAACGTGTCACTCAGTGTAAGAAATTACGCCACAGATCACCTTCCCGTCGCATGCTTCGCATAACATCGATTCCCACGGTACGTGGAATCTGCTCATATTGTTCCAACAGAGCATGAAAAATACGCTGTAGTTACATCCTTGCGAAACATTCTTACATTTATTGCGAAAGCATGTGATATACTTCCGAAAGCATTCTTTTTTTATATGGCTCACGATAGGTCGTTCATGCTGCTGCCGTGCCCACGGACCAAATAGAGTAATATATCATGATCCCGCGGTTAAATTAAAGCATCAAGGTTAAGCTGTATATATACGGGTGTATTATGGTCGTAAAATACCGAAAAGGCCAGTCTCGCAACGCTTGAAAGCCTCGAGGTTAGAGTGCAGTTACAGCAGGTCGGTAATTTTTATATACGGCTCGCAGGTCTCCAGCAGGTGCGCAAACGCCAACTCCGGCGATTTTTCGAGGTCAATGGATTTCAATAAAATTAGCTGAGTATGTTCCTTTTCACGTTCCCGTCATTTATGCCAAATTACAGGCTGGAGAGATACGCAGATCTATTACAAATGAATTTTATTTTTATTGATTGCCCCGACTCTCTCCACCTTGCTTCCCAGAATTATTGGCAACATTGTGAGCGTGACATCATTTTTGGCAAACCGGGAGCGACGGAACCGAGATGCCACTACAGCGTCTGCTATCCACAAGGCAACAATTGTGTGCGTTTGTCCAGCGTTTTGTGGGCTGGGCGTGCGAATTTCACTTCCTTGTGGGTGTGCGTGCGATGGGCGACAAGTGGTGTTGCATTGTCTCACCTAACAATTACACCGCGGTAATACGGTACCGGCTGAACAGTGCACATGCGTGAACATTACCGTACGGAAACACTTTCCTTAACGTACGCAGGGTGCACCGTGACCGGGCCTATCGGTATACGGTGAGCTGCGCGTCGTGCGAAATGTGGCTCGTACTTGGCTTATATTAAATTCCTTCGGCCCTACCAACACGATGTTGAACGCCGCTATTGCCAAATTTATGCACTCTTTCCATAGGAATATTAAGAAGCTTTAGTTAGTCCACAAAATTCTCAGCGATAGCTTTTTACCCGATCGAGACCCCACAAAACTTGAGCCGCCTGGACAGGTGGCGCCATCTGGCGGTGGAGTGCGCAACCAGGCAAGCAAATAACTAAACAGGTGTGTCCTACTTCATCGAAAAGGAATGGCGATTTTAGTTGGCCTCCAAATGCGTCCGAATCTCAGCTGTCATTTTCCAGCAGCTCCGAGGAGCTTGTGCACGTAGCACGGTCAGCCACAGACATGGTACAGCTGTTGCGACGGGGTCACCTTTCCCCTGAGCGTCTGTTCTTCGCCGCTTTCGCAGCTTTCCTACTACGCGGTGGCGGGACCGGTATGCCTTGCACGATTTCCGGTTTTTGCCAACTTTTACGTCACGCGAAGACAGTACTGCTCGGTTGTGTTTCGGTTTCGGTGTTGCGCTTTTTTGCTTATTTAAAATTATTGTTCAATTTGCCGAGTATTTCTGCCATCGGCCTGTGATAGGAGCGTCTCGGGAACATAAAAGCACCATTACTTTGACATGGTCAAAAAATCGCTGGAGTTGGCCTACGAGGGCCTGAAACATTTTTTGAACATAGCCAAAAGACGCTGCCGATCAGTAGCTGCTGTGAAAATGCGAGCCAACTATTATAGCGCAGCAGGGAATTTGCAATTTCGTTCCGAAGGCTCGCTGTCCTCTCGGCAAACTACGCAGATGAAGGGACCGTTGATTGACTGATTTCACGATTGTGAAAACGCGCTTCTTGAAGACCTCTCGGGGCACATGTGTGTCTATGCTAATATTCGAGTGTGTCGAGTATCAATTATAGAATAGAATGTGAATCTAACAGCAAGGACTAATCAGTTTTAAATACTGTGTTCGAAGTCTGAATTACCCATTCAGCGCTAATGTTTGCCTTAGCAAAGTCATTTTACTGTAACGGATTCGACGATGAGCACACATGACCCGAAATAAAACACATTTGTCGTTAACTTATCCTCGACCTATTCTTTGCCCACTGCACGAAGGAACCTCCCAATGATATCCAGTTTACACCGTTTTGTACGAGTTGATTCCATATTACGCTTGCTAACTTCTTAGTGTCGTCACCTCATCTAAGCCCCGCCACGGTGGTCTAGTGGTTATGGCACTCGACTGCTGACCCGAAGGTCGCGGGATCGAATCCCGGCCGCGGCAGCTGCATTTTCGATGGAGGCGAAAATGTTTGAGGCCCGTGTACTTAGATTTAGGTGCACGTTAAAGAACCCCAGGTGGTCGAAATTTCCGGAGCCTTCCACTACGGCGTCTCTCATAATCATATCGTGGTTTTGGGACGTTAAACCCCAGATATTACTATTCACCTCATCTAACTCTCTGCCGGGCTCAGCTGCGTTGCCCATCCCTTGGTATCTAGTCCATCACTCAAACTGATTACCAACTCTTAAGCATTGCGTGGCCCGCTTAGGTCCATCGGCTACCCCCGTTTGTTATCTGGCCCATTCTCTTGATTTGCGGTCTCTTGATGTCGCGCATTCATTTCCCGTTCCATGGCACGCTGCGTCGTCCTAACTTTCTCTCGAGTTTATCTGTTATCTTACAAGTTTCGGTCCCACATATTAGATACACGGTAACACCGCAGCTATGGACACGGTCACTTACCTGCGACGCCTTTTCGTCTTGCAGGCACTGATATGGCACCGCGGCCTTCGGCGCGATGACGTGTGCGCTGTTCACTTCCAGGAGGTGCCTATGCTCCCGTCACGGACGCACGCTGACCATAGCTCGGGCCCGGTCATTCAACCAAAGCACCTACGAGCACAGGGGCCCTCAACTTCGCAGCCTAAGTGCACGAGTCAGTGCATCGGCTATCGCTATACCACCTCACGTGACCCCAGCGATTGCTGACCTCCGGATTACGTTTTCCTTGCCACCGGAATACATGTGTGCGTTCATGCCCGGCACGGAGCTTCATTGGGCTTGGCAACACCGCAGCTATGGTCGCGGCCACTTACCTGCAACGCCTTTTCGTAAATAATCAATATTCACTGTATCCAAGTTGCTACCGTTACGCGCTCCTTCTGGTGTTGTCAAGCCCACGGTGCTGTTTCAAAGATGCATTTGCTTGTGCGCATGTGACCGTACGATAGCATTATCAGGTGACACAGAATTAAACCTATAGGTCCTAACAGCCGTTTTAGCTAGTCGCAAGCATCCAGTTACATGCTGCCGGCACTTCAAGGAGTACTGACACGAATTTTAAATATTGCCATGCGCGCTTCTTTTGCTATTTTTACGTAACTCGTCCGTGACACGTAACACCACTGTCTTGCGCAAACCGCGCACGAATGTCTGGGAACCTTCCGGATTATTTCAGAATCTTCTTATAGGCTTGAGCGCGCAAACGCGAACAGTTGAGTTAATTCTGGAACTATACGCGGCCACCAGCGATAAGGCTCGAATGTTAGATGCTGCATGTATAAATGCCGACACGTACGCGTACGCCTTACCGCTGAGCAGATTATCGACGGCCGATGCTCTGTTCGCCGCTATCAGTGTACAGTGTGTATTACTGCAGGTTGACTTTCCGTTTCACGGCCACAAGTTCGGCCAAATAAAGAGTTTCATTTTGGACACGCCGACTGCTGCCTTCGTGAGCGTCACGACCGCGTGACAATATTTTTGGGTTGTTGCTTTGAATAAAAGCCGGGCGTCGATAACCCTAGAAAGAGTGTGGTAGTGCTTGGGAATGCAATGAATACACGTTTATTACCACTATACGTTAAAACAGCAATCAGTAGTGATTGTAAAAAAAGAAATCGACGACGCGCTTTCTGACCACACGCGAAAGATATAGCGACAATCGAGGCAAGACCGCGCCCGCCGTTCAAGACTAGTATTTTATTTCGTTTTCTTAGATCACGAGCGTGAAACATGGGCCGAATCTGAAGCTTCAGTGCTGCAGTTTTGCTGTAGGTAATTAAACGCTACAGTTGAGCTAATGGATATCGAAAGAGCCCATCGGTTAGGGAAATACAAGACTAACAAAAACGGCCCAATCATAGTTAAATTTGCACATTAAAAGATTAGAGAAAGAATTCTGTCATGCGCACATAAGCTGAAGGGTTCCAAGTACCAAAGAAAGAAAGCGATTTTCTGAATTTGGAAGGGCACAACTCATCATTCGTAGCAATACTCACATACCTATACGTACAGCTACATTAGAATTTTGGAAATGTTATTGTTTCTCGTCCTTTAAACGCTTAGGCCCCAGTCGTATTATATCAAAAATAATATTTTTCTGTCCTATATATAACATAAGAAGCATTCTTCCTAAAATAGACGCTCTTCAAAACCTAATTAACACAGCGAAATCATATTTGTTTGTAATTACTGAAGCATGGCGCAATCCTTCCATAACCGATTCTGAGATACTACACCGTTTCCCATATTTCAATATTGTCCGTCGTGGCCGCACAAACAAACGTGGTGGTGGAGTACTTAATAGGTAGTCGTAAAAGCCTTCAGTGTACCCAAATTAGGACATTTCTTTTTCACAAGTAGACTCCCCTTATAGTAAATGACTTCAGAAGGGTGCTTCGCAGGGCGAGTTGGTATCGCATCTTGAATACAGCGCTAAATATAACACAAAGGTAAAGAGGCGCAGAGAAAACAGTGCGGTAATTGCCCTATAGATATATACATACTCTCTCAAGGATTCTACAACCTTTATTATGTGAACTTAAACTGCGCTTCTGACGAGACACCAGAGTAGAAAGAGAAAACAGTGCGGTAACTGACCTATAGATATATTGTCACGTGGTCGTGACGTCGACGAAGGCAGCAGTCAGCACGTCCGAGATGAAACACTTTATTAGGCCGAACTTGTGGCCGGGAAAATGAAACTCCAGCTACAGCAATAAACTGATAGCGGCGAACAGAGCGTCGACCGTCGATCAACTGACCAGCGCTGAAGCGCGTCGGCATTTAAACGTGTGCCGTCGAATATTCCAGCGTTATCGCTGGCTGTCGTGCAAATTCGCTCTGATAAGCTCGAGTGTGCGCGTCTTGCGCGCAATCTTAACAAAACGATCTGCAATGATCGCGAAGGTTCTCGAACAATGAGGCGCGGTTCGCGCTGAGCGTTGCTGACAGTCTTTGTGCGCGAAAACCGAATAAAGCAAAAGTAATAAAGAAACGCACGTGGCAATATGCATACTCTCGCACGGATTCTAGAAGTTTTGTTATTTATTATGTGAACTTGATTGCGCTTGGGTAGAAGTAGACAGGACGTCGTCCTGTCTACTTCTACTCTGGTGTCTCGTCCCAAGCGCAGTTTAGGTTCACATAATAATGTCTTACCAACTAGCCTCCCAACACACGCTCCTTGAGTTCTAGAAGCTTGTTGCTAAACGTGAAATCTTGTTCTATAGATAGGCATCAATTAATTAGCGCAGTAACGTGGCCGCTAGGGGGCTTCGAATGTATTACGCTTGTCCGAGCAAGCAGCTTCCTTGTTTCAAATTTCCGGAATTCTGCAGGTTCCAGGATCCGACGTTTCACGTGTTCGGGCCTCTACAGTTGGCAGGATGTTGCAGCCAACCTTGGCAGCGCTAGTGTGAGTGTACTGTCATATCCTGCCGCCCTATACCCGTTGCCTTTCAAAAGTGAAAGCATGAACTGCTATTTACGAGGTACTATACCATAAAAACCGAAACACAGAGATAGAGTGTATACATCGGTCGTGGCGTACTCGGAAAACAGTGTCCCTGTATATAATTAATGGACAGCGATCCTTCACGACCGGGCGCGTGTTCGTCATTTCCTGTGCGTTGTGATAATTAATCGGTCTATTTAAACTGTCGACCTACCGCATATATACGCGCGAGTGTAGGTCCTCACACGCTGCGCGATCGCCCGCGGAGGCAGACTGTGTATGAAATTTGAAAGATAAAAAAAAGTCACCGTTTCGCTGCAAGAGCGAAGAAATGAATGCGATAACAACCAATTGGAATCTTATGCGAGGTAGGGCTAGCATCTAAGCCCTCTACCCTCCAACCTGGCTTACCTCAGCAAAACGCTAGCGAAAAGAAATGCGGCCGCTGCAGCGGGCGAAGCGACCTTCGTTCTGTGTGTCGCTTCAACGCAAACTGAGCGTTGAGCACACAGCATGTACAAATGTATGAGCCGTCTGTCGATCCCTGTCAAGATAGGCCGCTCGCGACCGTGCCCGGCTGCGCGAAGTACGCAGTTCCTGCCGGAGCAATGCAGTCCCTCTTCCTCCCTTCCGGGACAACCCCATGGGTCTCTCGCGCGACGGAAACGCGCCGTCGGCTCAATCGTCGGCTACCCTTGGGCGCTTTCACTCGCACGCAGAGCATACGACGCGCGGGGCGATGTTATCGCGCTTGGACTTTATACGGAACCTCACGGCGACGCCGACGGCAAAAACTCACATGGTCCCTTATGCACTCACCTAAAATGACTGGAATGTGAAAGCCATCATCTTTTTCTTCTCAGTCGATGTACTCATCCTGCCCCGCCACCCTTCGAAAGCTTTCTGCACCTAACATGGTTTTCCAATGACTCCATCCAGGATCGGAGGCACCTCACATGGTTTTGCACTGCCTCCGTGTTCGGCCCATTCTTGACCAAGCTAAGATGTCATGTGATGGCGTCATCATGGGTCTTGACGTCGACGTCATAATTAGGTCATAAATTTCGGCGGTCTGTGACGTCATGATGACGTGATATGGTGAAGTCATCACGTGATGATTTTTTTTGCATCACTCGTGTGGACGCCGCCGCAGGACGCCGGTCAGTTTTCGCGTTTGATGAGGCATCTAAGACTTTCGCCTTAATAGGGCTTTCGTCCATATAATTGCTATCGCAATCAAAGGTCGGCTAAAAGTAGCCGTACCATTTATTCTCAACGCTAAATTTGTAGCCGAGTAGAAGAGAAGTTTGTATTATTGAACAATAACAGAGTTTCTAATTATCAAAACCGTAGAATAAATCCTTACTCATCTTGCTTTGTGTCGCTTGCTTTCACATTGTGCGCTCCGGCTAGTAAATGCGACAAAATAGATCTTGAAAACAGCCACGGAGCCAATCTGACATTTTCGTCGTCAAGCAGTGTCATAAAGTAACCAATATGTGAAATGTAGCCACCGACGGCACCTCTGACACTGATAGCAAGACGTTAATCAACTACGCAAGACTTCATTGCCCATATATACGGCACTGACCATTCACTTCCTAATTAAATTTAGCATGGCGTCACACGGGCGGAGAAAAACATGAACGCGTCTTAGTCGATAACGCGTAAGGCTGTTTACAACGCTGGGGCGATGATTCACAGAGACCGGATTTTAGGCAAATGCTTATTTTGTTCCTTGCGCTCCTATCGCACCACTTTGATATATGAGCATGAACTAGAGGCTATGAAGGGCTTTTATAGCGTTTTTATAGTGCCTATAAATGCCTATTTTTGGCGTTTCTACCCAAATGCTCACAAATGCCTATAAATGCCTGTTTTCAAAACTGGCGCTTATATGAACACTATTTAGCCTCAAATTTCGCTCCCAGGTGCAGTTTGAAACAGTTATTCGTGTTGCCTTGGAACTGTGGCTCTTTGGAACTCTATGGGGTTCAACTTAGTCATTTAGTTCAACCAACTCCTAGAAACAAACGCTACCAGCAGTGAAGTGGGGCACGCCGGCGAGCATACGCCGCCGCGCTGACATGGCGCGAGCGGTTGGCGAATGCGAAACCGCGTAGAGCGGTCAGCGTAAAGGAGAGTGGAGAGCAAAGAAAAATAAAGGAAAATGTAATGTGCACGCAGCTTTTGTTTTATTTGTAATTTGCTTTTTAAGGTGTTCACTGCAGTAGCGTAGCCAGAAATTTTTTTTTCGGAGTGACCCCCCTTGTGTTGAGGCTGGGAGGGACACACCTTGCAAATGTCCCCACTTGAGATTTAGCTTTAGAACATCACATATTTGATTTACTTGACAGCTAAGCTAAGTAAAGCGCATTCAACTTTCTTAAAAGGCTGATTATGTTTTAGTGTGTACATGTGTTGGATATCCCTCAGCTGTGTCAGACTATAAAAATCGCAAAAGCCGCTCGACCGGTTCAGAGAACACTCAATAGAACAATGCAATTGCTCGAGCTGGGACCCCATGCTCGTTTTTTTTTATTTTATTTCAAAGCATGGTTTAATTCGTATGCAAATAAAAATACGACCCTTATATATAAAAACAAAATGGCCGCCACGGCCTGATGTGTGTGTGTGTCTGTGGTGGTTCTTGGGCCCTCAGATGCAGGAAAACCAAGACACGAACATGGAACACATTTATCGACTTGACACACACACAAGTACACACGCTTTGTCTGACTCAGCAATACGAATATCCCTCAAGTCTTAAATCTCAGAGTTTATAACCCACACGCGAGAGGGTCGGCGCGTCCTGACGTATAGGCCCGTCGAGCGTCACTCACAGTACCGCAGTCAGGTAGTGACGATGCCAGCACGACGCGGACAGGTGAGTGATGAAGTCGTGCGAAGGTGCACGAGCAGACGACGACCCGCTCGTCGCGGTACTCACAGGCCCACACTGACGACGGCAAACTCGGACGTGGCACCACGGCCACGATCTCGGCTCCAGAACGGAGTCAGCCTGGACGTGGCACCGAGGCCACGATCTCGGCTCCGGAAAAGGGTCAGCTCGGATTGCGCCGGAACCGCCTGGACGTGGCACCGAGGCCACGATCTCGCCTCCGGAACGGGGTCAGCTCAGGTTGTGCCGGAACCGCCTGGACGTGGCACCGAGGCCACGATCTCGCCTCCTGGCCCGCACGCTCGTTCACCACAGGAATAGCTGCTAGGCCCGGCCCGTAACGCTTGCTCGTTCCCGGGACACACCAAGCTCGTCCCGGCTGGTCTGGTCGCACCAGCTCGGTCCCTTTTGTCTCTCGGGCCGAACGACCGGCGCTCTGGCTGCCTGGCCGCGTTCTTTCAGCCCGGCGACGTTCTGCAGCTCTCGAGCTTCGCGAGCGTCTCGCTCGCGCACACCGTCGTCGTCGTCTCTGGTTCGGCGTACTCTCTTGTGGGTTGTAGTCTATTACCACACATATAGTCTCTTACTACACTTCCCCCAACTTCCAGTTCGTTATACACACTAGTCAGTATTGTAGTCAGATGCAGGGTTACTAAGCACACACACAATAGAATAATAGCACTACAATCAGAGTACACTGAAGAAAAGTTGTGTACAACGACAATAAATCATGGGTCACTGAAATCCGCGCGGCTCATGTAGTCAGCGCCGACATTGTCCGCACCACGAATGTATTCAACGTGAAAGTCATACTCCATAAGGAGCAAACTCCACCGTAGAACCCTGCTGTTTAGATGCTTCGCCGGCTGAATGTAGGACAGTGGTTGATGATCGCACTGCAATACGAAAGGCCGGCCGTATAGATAAACGTGATATTTTTGGATTGCCCAGACCACAGCAAGGCATTCTCTTTCGATGGTAGAGTAGGCCGATTCACGGGGTAGTAATTTCCGGCTCGCATACGATACTGGATGCAGACGACCATCATGCTCCTGGAGCAATACTGCACCTAAGCGTTACGATGCATCAGTCCGCAGCACAAAAGGTTTGCGCAAGTCAGGAGATCGCAACACAGGTTGCGTGGATAAACGTTTCTTCACGTCTTGGAACGCTTGTTCGCTTTCTTTATTCCATATTAGCTTATTGGGCAAGCCTTTTTTCGTGAGCTCCGTCAATCCAAATGTCAACTCGGCATAGTTGGGCACGAAGTCGCGATAGTAGCCCGCAAGACCGAGAAAGGCTTTTAGTTCTTTCTTGGTTTGTGGTTGTGCTGCCGCCTGGATCTTGTCAGTGATTCCCTTCATCATCTGCAGTAAGCCCTGGCCGACAACGTGACCCAAAAAAGTGGTCGTAGGACAGCCGACTTCGCATTTTGCTGGCTTAATAGTCAGGTGAGCCGCTCTGACACGCTCGAAAAATCTCGTCAGCGTTTCCAGATGGTCTTCCCAAGTCTTGGTAGCGATGAGCACGTCGTCAAAGTAATACAAGACATTTGGGATCCCTCCGGTTATAGTGCGCATTAGCCGATTGAATACCGCTGGCGCAGTCTTGATGCCAAAAGGCATATACTTGAAGTGGTATAAGCCAGATTCGCATGAAAAAGCTGTAAGCTCTCTGGACTGGGTGGCCATAGGGACTTGCCAGTAGCCCTTGGTGAA
This sequence comes from Rhipicephalus sanguineus, assembly GCF_013339695.2. Lineage (NCBI taxonomy): Eukaryota > Metazoa > Arthropoda > Arachnida > Ixodida > Ixodidae > Rhipicephalus > Rhipicephalus sanguineus. The sequence continues at coordinate 111,684,582 of NC_051181.1, forward strand.
ATCAAAACATGAGAAATAGTTACATCCCGTGAGCTTCGCAAACATCATGTCCGTGCGCGGAATCGGCTCACAATCCGGGAGTATAACCTTGTTCAGTTGTCGAAAGTCGATGCACAGCCTCATGGTGCCATCTTTCTTTTTAACGACAACTATAGGTGAACTGTAGGCCGAGGTGGATCTTTCAATCTCACCCAGCCGCAACATGTCCTTTATTTCATCTTCCACGGCATCTTTCACAGCGAACGGCAATGGATATTGTCGTAATTGTATCGGAGCCTCCGAAGTGAGCTTCAATTCACATTGAACCACCTCTGTCTTCCCCGGTACGTCGGAGAAGATATCTCTGAAGCTTTCAAGAACGTCCGCGACTTGCTGTCGCTTGTTAGCGTTGAGTTCCGTAGATATGTTAACGTCCGTCCAGTGTTGCACCTGATCTAATGGAACATGTGGTACGTCGTCGCAAAAGTCCTCGTTTGTCTCCGTATCTCGTGGCTGTGTAGCTGCTGTAGCTGCTGCAATAGTTTGTTGGGTTGGTGGTTTGCGCTCTTCATATTTCTTTAACATGCTTATATGAAAGAGCGTAGACTTGTTGCCGAGGTTGACGAGGTAATCGAGTTCACCTCGTTTCTCCACCACTGAGAAAGGCCCCTTCCAGGAGAGGAGCAGCTTATTGCTGTCAGCTGGTAACAATATCAGCACTCGATCTCCCGGCGAAAGGTTGCGCTTCCTCGCTTTCTTGTCGTAATAGCCTTTCTGTAACTTCTTTGCCTTCTCTAATTCATCGTGTGCCAGCGCACATGTTTGTTCCAGACGTTGCCGAAGCTCCATCATATATGTATACGAGGTCTTGGTCTGACTGTCGAGGCGAGCGTTCGTCCAGAGCTCCTTCAAGACAGCCATAGGTCCTCGAACATATCGACCATACAGCAATTCAAACGGAGAGAACCCAGTGCTACGCTGTGGAAGTTCGCGGTATGCGAACAAAAGTGGTGCGAGATAGCGGTCCCAGCTCTTCGGACGCTCTTGGCACATGCGCCCTATCATGCGCTTCCGCGTGCCGTTAAAACGTTCAACCAGACCATTAGCCATCGGATGATACGGCGTGGTAGGCCGTTGTTTCACAGACAACAGACGTGTAAACTTCTTCATAACGGCCGACATGAACGATGTGCCGCGATCACTAATGATCTCCCTTGGAATGAAGACGCGGGAGAACATTTCCATAAGGCCCTCTGCGACTTGTCTTGATTCGATTGATGGTAGCGCAACCGCATCTGGGTATCGCGTCGCAAAGTCTACCATGGTCAGTATATAGCGGTTGCGGTTGTCAGAGGTTGGCGACAATGGTCCAACTATATCAATACCAACTCTCGAGAATGGTGTGTCGACGGTAGGTATGGTGCCCAAGGGAGCGCGTCCCACAAGGTGACGAGGCACTGTGCGTTGACATACGTCACATGACTTCACAAACCGCTTCGTATCAGATTGGACACCCGGCCAGTAGAAGTCCCCAGTAACTCTGCTTACTGTTCTTGTGATGCCCTTATGGCCGGCTAGAATGCCTTCATGCGCTAACTTCAGGACAGTTTCGCGCAGTTGACGAGGCACCACTAGTTGCTCCAATTCCTTTCCACAAGACAACTTGTGTTTGCGGAAGAGAATTCCGTCACGTAGGAAGGACACGGTTTCCCGGTCGTTCAACACAATCCTTTTACCAATTGCCTCGAAACAGGCTCGTAGTGTTTCATCATCTGCCTGATATTGCTGTAGTATTTCGCTTTCTACACGCAAAGACGGCAGAGACATCACGGGTAAAGGCGTGTCTTTCCCCACTTTCGTTCGGCCTGCTCCTACAACAGCTGTTTTTTCTGGGTCGGGACCCCCAATCAATACATTCTCCTGGGCCATATTCTCAAATTCTTCGACCGCTGTCTTCTCCTGAGAGGCAGCAACGTCACCGGATTCCATCGCTGGCTTCTTGTCACAGTCGATGGTCGGTTTCTTCTCGGTCTTCCTACGAGTATCAGCGTCAAGTGGGATTGCGTCTGGCAATACCGCGCCCTTGATGTTCCCTAGAATCACGTCGTACAGTGGGTCCACCATGCACTTTACGAATACTTCACCCACAAAAAATGGGCGGCGCAAAAATACCTTGGCTTCTAGAAGGTACCTCACCGTACGATCAAGTAAATACACTGGACTCGATGTTCCAGTAAATTTCTCTTTCGGTACTAAGGCCTGTCGCACGACAACGGTGTTGCTGCTGGTGTCCCGGAGCACGTCAACTTGTCTCTTCTCCAGGAACCCCTTCATGACAGGCATGTTCACAACGTCGCCGGGCGTAACAGGCCGACTAGATGTCGCAGTGACGATGGGTATCGTCTCACCGTCTTGCAGCGTCACGTATCCATCCTGGAGCTGCTGAGAAGTCGGGTTCTTTCCTTTCTCCGACAGGACACACGACGCCTGGTTCTTATGAAATTGACTGTTACAGTTTTCGCTGCTGTGGCCAGTCCTATAGCATTTACCACATCGGCCCGTGTAGTAAGTGTAGTAAGAGACTATATGTGTGGTAAGAGACTATAACCCACAAGAGAGTACGCCGAACCAGAGACGACGACGACGGTGTGCGCCAGCGAGACGCTCGCGAAGCTCGAGAGCTGCAGAAAGTCGCCGGGCTGAAAGAACGCGGCCAGGCAGCCAGAGCGCCGGTCGTTCGGCCCGAGAGGCAAAAGGGACCGAGCTGGTGCGACCAGACCAGCCGGGACGAGCTTGGTGTGTCCCGGGAATGAGCAAGCGTTACGGGCCGGGCCTAGCAGCTGTTCCTGTGGTGAACGAGCGTGCGGGCCAGGAGGCGAGATCGTGGCCTCGGTGCCACGTCCAGGCGGTTCCGGCGCAATCCGAGCTGACCCTTTTCCGGAGCCGAGACCGTGGCCTCGGTGCCACGTCCAGGCTGACTCCGTTCTGGAGCCGAGATCGTGGCCGTGGTGCCACGTCCGACTTCGCCGTCGTCAGCGTGGGCCTGTGAGTACCGCGACGAGCGGGTCGTCGTCTGCTCGTGCACCTTCGCACGACTTCATCACTCACCTGTCCGCTTCGTGCTGCCATCGTCACTACCTGACTGCGGTACTGTGAGTGACGCTCGACGGGCCTCTACGTCAGGACGCGCCGATCCTCTCGCGTGTGGGTTATAAACTCTGAGATTTAAGACTTGAGGGATATTTGTATTGTTGAGTCAGACAAAGCGTGTGTACTTGTGTGTGTGTCAAGTCGATAAATGTGTTCCATGTTCGTGTCTTGGTTTTCCTGCATCTGAGGGCCCAAGAACCACCACATTTGGCGAGCCTGCCAGGATGGCACATTAATATTACAGCCATTACTCAGATGCAGGGCTAAGCCATGGACAGGGAAAAGTTTATTGCACTTGGCCGAGAACTAGGGCTTGAGAGGGCTGAGCTTAGAGAATGGGTAGAGAAAGAGTGCGCCCTAGCTCGCGATGAGCGCTCACGGGAAAGAGAAGCGAAGGAAAGCGCCGAACGACAGCGACAACTTCAAGAACAAGAGCTCAAGATTTTGGAGCTGAAGCTTAAACTTCAGGAAAGCGCGGGATGACAGTCAGCCAAGGCTAACGAACCAGGGGGAGCTACCTCGAGCGTCACCTCGAGCGCTACACGTGCACCGGAAGTATATAGCCCTCATAAACTGATACCGCCCTTTGACGAAACGCGGGACGACCTCGACGCCTACCTACAGCGGTTTGAGCGGGTCGCGACATGTCAAGGGTGGCCCCGTGATAAATGGGCTTTGTCATTGAGTTTATGCATGACTGGAGAGGCTCTGACTGTGATAGGCCGGTTGGATCCGACAGCTGCGTTAGATTATGACCAATTAAGAGCGGCGCTACTGCAGCGGTTTCGGTACACTGCAGAAGCCTATCGGGAGAAATTCCGCAAAGCGAAACCCGCGGATAATGAGTCCGGCCTGCAGTATGCTGCAAGACTCTCGGGATATTTTGACCATTGGATGGAAATGAGCAAGACAGAGAGAAGCTATTCTGGCTTAAGGGAAGTGATCACATGTGAAGAGTTCATGAAAGACTGTTCCCCAGCACTCAGAATGTTTCTGAAGGAAAGACAGTGCCAGTCACTAAGTGCAATGTGTGAGACCGCTGACAGCTTTATGGAAGCGCAGGCGCTCTCTAACTTGAATAAAGAACACGCTCACAAAGAGACAGGGCCATCTGAGCTTGCAAAGAAGTCCGAGGCAGCGAGGAAGGCAGGGAAACCTGCGAACCGGTGCTTCTTATGTGACAAGACGGGGCATCGCGCAGCTGACTGCTGGTCACGTACCAAAGGAAATACGCCGGGCTGAAAGAACGCGGCCAGGCAGCCAGAGCGCCGGTCGTTCGGCCCGAGAGACAAAAGGGACCGAGCTGGTGCGACCAGACCAGCCGGGACGAGCTTGGTGTGTCCCGGGAACGAGCAAGCGTTACGGGCCGGGCCTAGCAGCTGTTCCTGTGGTGAACGAGCGTGCGGGCCAGGACGCGAGATTGTGGCCTCGGTGCCACGTCCAGGCGGTTCCGGCACAACGTGAGCTGACCCCGTTCCGGAGGCGAGATCGTGGCCTCGGTGCCACGTCCAGGCGGTTCCGGCGCAATCCGAGCTGACCCTTTTCCGGAGCCGAGATCGTGGCCGTGGTGCCACGTCCGAGTTCGCCGTCGTCAGCGTGGGCCTGTGAGTACCGCGACGAGCGGGTCGTCGTCTGCTCGTGCACCGTCGCACGACTTCATCACTCACCTGTCCGCTTCGTGCTGCCATCGTCACTACCTGACTGCGGTACTGTGAGTGACGCTCGACGGGCCTATACGTCAGGACGCGCCGATCCTCTCGCGTGTGGGTTATAAACTCTGAGATTTAAGACTTGAGGGATATTTGTATTGTTGAGTCAGACAAAGCGTGTGTACTTGTGTGTGTGTCAAGTCGATAAATGTGTTCCATGTTCGTGTCTTGGTTTTCCTGCATCTGAGGGCCCAAGAACCACCATAGTGTCCCCTGATTTTGCTGGACTTACGCCACTGGTCACAGGCACGACACGCATGCCAAACTGCAGAGAAAGAACCTCCCGCTGAAAGCAATTGTTCGCACCTCTCATAGATCTACGGGCACGTCGTCGTTGGCGTAGGCCTTCCATCGCTTCGGGGCCGCCGTCGCTTTGCAGCCATTTGTTGAGCTAACTGTTGGCTTCGTCATTTTTAGCGGTCCAGTGGTGAGTAGAGTTACCCTTTTTCTGTGGCACACATAGGCTTGCGCACGGGGGGGGGCACAAGGGGGGGGCCGCCCCACCTGTTCACCTAAGAGGGGAGGGACGCAAAGTCAGCCCCACGCACTGACGTAATAGGAAGGGGGGCGCTGCGACACAGGCGGGGGGGGGGGGGGCGCAATGTCAGCGCCACACATTGACATAATTGGGACGGGGGGTGCTGCGACGAACCTTCGCACCCCCCCCCCCCTGACGGGGAACCCTGCACACGCCTATGGTTGCACATACCCGTTTATGATGATGATAGTACTTTGGTTCGCCGGACAAGGAATGATTTGCTAGACAGTTTCGCTGTTGAAGACAAGTTGACTCTATGTACAATATATACAAAGTGTAGCGAAGATTTGGAACTCTGAAGTGGGTCGTTCTCTCCGGCACCTTCTAGTGGGTTGCCCTCTTCGGACAGAACGCAGCCCGTGCAGAGTCGGCCCCGCCTTCACTGTCGCTGTCGTTCATCTTCGCCGAGTGTCCGCCAATAAACATCTTGTAGAGAAGCCTTGGGACATGGTAATGGGTTACCCTCTCCAGCGCCTTCTAGTGGGTCGTCCTCTTTGGTTGCTTGAAGAAAGAACGCCGCTCGCGCAGGGAGTTCGTGCTTTGCCGTGACTGTCGCCATTACTCATTATCGTTGAGTGCTGTCTATTAAACACCTTAACAATTTGGTGGAGAGTGCTCTGCTCCCATTCAATGCCCCTGGAGCTCCGATCCCGTACCTTGCCATCTACCATGCCTCAAGACGCCGCCCAGCAAACGCCTCCTCTCGCAACGAGCACATGTCCCGGTGTCCCCCGTATACGCGATCCACCTATCTTCACTGGCGCCGATAGCACCGACGTGGAGGACTGGCTCGCAATTTACGAGCGCGTCAGCATCCCCAACAAATGGGACGAAGAAGGCAAGTTAAGCAACTTGGTATTCTACCTCGCGGGCGTAGCAAGCTTGTGGTACAACAACCACGCGTCCGATTTTGCGATTCATAATGGTGTAATAGTAGCGCAAAAAAGACGAGGACAAGAAAGTGAACACCACAAGCGCCACAAGCACCACTTTTTGCCTTCTGCCTTGCCCACGATGCGCATGCGCGGGAATTAGTCGAGCGTCAAGTTTAGATATATTTTCTGTTCAAGCAATAAAGCTTTCAGTTGTGAGTAAGCGCTTGTGGTGTTCACTTTCTTGTCCTCGTCTTTTTTGCGCTACTATTACACCATTATGAATCAGTACCAACTAGCTCGCCTTTCCGTTTTGCTTCGATTTTGCGACTTGGGCCGATTTCAAGACCGCCGTCATCAGCGTTTTTGGCCGCCCAGCAGTTCGTAAGCTGCAAGCCGAACAGCGCTTGCGTGAACGATCTCAGCAGGCCGGTGAATCTTTCACAAGTTATATCGAAGACGTCCTCGACTTGTGTAAGAAGGCCAACGGAACCATGTCTGAGTCTGACAAGATCCGGAACGTAATGAAAGGCATTGACGACGATGCCTTCACCATGCTGCTCGCCAAAAACCCTGGCACAGTGGCCGAAGTCATAACGCTCTGCCAGAGCTACGAGGAACTCCGCCGGCAGCGTTCGATGACCCGTCGCTTCCCATCACGCGATGCAGAGCTTGCTGGCTTGGCGGCAATATCTGACCAGACCGCGTTGCTGGCAGAAGTCAAGTCATTCGTGCGCGAGGAAATTGCACGCCAGATCTCCCTCCTCGCCTTTGCCCACCCGCCGCACGTTCAACAGTCGTCGACCACCCTTCTTCCTCCTCTCCGCCGAGCGATTGAGCAGGAAATTGCGGAGGTCATGTCTGAGTACCACCCGCAACCTCCGGCTCCTGCGCCTCAGAGTTACGCTCAAGTTGTCGCCAGGACGCCCCAAGTAATTCCTGCAGCTGCCCCAATGAGTTACGCCGAAGCCGCCGCTAGACCTCCGTTCTTTGAGGCGGGTGTGCCGGCTACATATGCTGACGCCATCCCTCGGCCCCGACTGCAGCCCACTATGCAGTCATTTCAGCAGCCGACCCGTCGTACTGCGACATGGCCGGGACCTACCCCGGCGAACCGATGGCGCACCCCCGACAACCGGCCCATCTGCTTTGCTTGCGGTTACGCCGGTCACGTGGCACGTTATTGTCAACGCGTGCAGCCGCCTCGAGTCGCGTCACCTGTCACCAGCCAGTCAAGCCGTGCATTCTACGACCCACCTCCACCTATGTCGCCGACGTCACGCCCACCTCCAGCTACTCGCCGCTCTCCGTCTCCCCGACGTCGGTCACTGTCACCCACGCGGCCACGTTCGGTCGCACGAAAGCAGGAAAACTAGTCGTCGCAGTCCAGGAGGCAAGGGCTGCGACGCTATCGAACTGTGAAAGCCCTCAGCGAAGTCCATCGAATGTAATCGACGTGCTTGTGGACGGTGTTCGCGCATCGGCCCTTATCGATACTGGAGCCGCTGTATCCGTTATGGACGCAAAACATTGCCGCTTACTTCGAAAAGTGATGACGCCACTTTCTGGAATGTCCCTTCGTAACGCGAGCTCCCAGAGTATTCATCCCACAGCAGTATGCACTGCTCGCGTCGTCATTCAGGACGTTTTGTACGACGTCGAGTTGATTATAATTGCTGCATGCTCTCACGACGTCATCCTGGGATGGGATTTTCTCTCCCGCCACGACGCCGTAATTTATTGCGCACAAGCCGAAATCGAACTCTCCCCGTTCTCAGATCTGACGCCGGCAGACACTTCATCGGTATCGAGCAAGATCCTAGTCTAAGACGATACCAAAGTGCCTCCAAACTCGTCGACGGCTGTGTCAGTCGACTGCGCCGGTCTCTCCGACACCATTGCGCTCATTTCGCCATCTGACCACGTTTGCACAAGGAGAGGCTTGCTGGTACCTTTCGCGACCGTCCAAGTCACTCAGGGCAGCACCGCTATTTTTGTTAACAACCCATCTCCATACATTGTTACGTCGGTGCGAGGGGAATGTCTTGGCAGAGTGGAACCCCTCGAAGACGCACAAGTTATGGACGCACCCGATGACACGCACTGTCCCAGTTCCGGTACGCTCAGTGCTGTTTCCGCGTCCGATTCGTCAACTGCTGATGTGTTTAGGTCCTCCATTGCTGACGACCTCACATCGGTCCAGCGTTCCCAACTTCTGTGCCTGCTGGAAAAATTTCGTTCTTCTTTCGATGTCGGGCAAACTTCTCTCGGCCGCACTTCCGCTGTTACGCATCGCATCGACACCGGCGCCCAACCACCACTGCGGCAACGTCCATATCGCGTGTCTCCCGCAGAACGCCGGGTCATTAACGAGCAAGTGGACGATATGCTTCGACGCGACGTTATTCGACCCTCGGACAGCCCATGGGCCTCTCCCGTTGTTCTCGTTGCGAAGAAGGACGGTTCCGTGCGGTTCTGTGTGGACTACCGACGGCTCAACAAGATCACTCGCAAGGATGTTTATCCGCTGCCGCGAATCGACGACGCGATTGACAGCCTGCAAGGAGCCGAATTCTTTTCGTCTCTTGATTTGCGCTCAAGGTACTGGCAAGTACCCATGGCGGATGACGCTCGACCGAAGACAGCCTTTGTCACGCCCGACGGCTTGTACGAGTTCAACGTCATGCCGTTTGGTCTGTGTAATGCGCCCGCGACCTTCGAGCGTATGATGGACACCGTTCTGCGCAACTTGAAATGGCACACGTGCTTGTGTTACCTCGACGACGTCGTGGTTTTCGCTCCGGACTTCTCCACGCATCTCCAACGTCTGCGGCATGTTTTGACGCGTTTGCGCAACGCCGGCCTCCAACTGAATCTGAAGAAGTGCCGATTTGCAGCACGGCAGCTGACAATCCTCGGCTACGTCGTCTCGAAGGACGGAATCCTTCCTGATCCGGCCAAGCTTCGGGCCGTGGCCGAATTTCCCAAACCTACGACCGTAAAAGAACTGCGCAGTTTCGTAGGACTGTGTTCGTACTCTCGACGCTTCATACGAAACTTTGCCACGATCATATCGCCGCTGACGAAGCTCCTTGGAAGTAACGGACCCCTAAATTCGTGGTCGTCCGAGTGTGACGACGCGTTCGCAGAGCTCCGTCGTTTGTTGACGTCTCCTCCCATCCTACGCCACTACGATCCTACGGCCATAACGGAGGTACACACGGACGCCAGCGGTGTAGGCCTCGGCGCTGTCCTTGCGCAGCGCAAACCAGGGTTCCCCGAATATGTCGTGGCATACGCAAGCCGTACGCTTACCAGAGCCGAGACCAATTACTCAGTCACGGAAAAAGAGTGCCTGGCGATCATATGGGCCCTTACAAAGTTTCGACCTTATTTGTATGGTCGCCCATTTGATGTCGTCACCGACCATCATGCACTATGCTGGCTGTCGTCATTGAAGGATCCCTCAGGCCGTCTCGCCCGCTGGGCACTTCGCCTGCAGGACTACGACATCCGCGTGCTGTACCGCAACGGACGCCAGCATGCTGACGCCGACGCCCTCTCGCGCTCTCCCTTGCCTGACGACAATGCCCACTGCTCAGTATCTCACATAGCTGTTGCTTCAATCAGCGTTCACACCATCGCTACCGAACAGCGCAAGGATAAATGGATCACCTCGCTGATCGACTTGCTCACTGATCCGACGGCAACACCATCCACTCGCGCGTTACGTCGTCAAGCCCACCATTTCGACGTTCGTGACGACCTCCTGCACCGACGCAATTACAACGCCGACGGCCGCCAGTGGCTACTAGTGATACCCCGCAGTCTGCGTTCTGATATATGCGAGGCCTTCCACTCCGACCCGCAATGCGCGCACTCTGGGGTATCCAAAACTTACCACCGCATTCGACAACGATACTTCTGGCGTGGGATGTACCGCTACGTGCAGAAGTTCGTTCGCTCCTGCCTCGATTGCCAACGCCGAAAACCTGCAACGCACGTGTCGCCAGCAGGTCTACAACCATTACCTTGCCCTAACCGTCCGTTCGGGCGCGTGGGCATCAATTTGTATGGACCACTTCCTCTGACTTCGGCTGGTAACCGCTGGGCCATCGTCGCTGTTGACCATCTAACGCGATACGCCGAAACCGTCGCCCTCCCAGCGGCTACAGCGCGCGATGTTGCCTCCTTCCTACTACACCGATTCATACTGCGTCACGGTCCACCCCAAGAGCTTCTCAGCGATCGAGGCCCTGTCTTCTTATCGGAAGTCGTGGAAGCCATTCTGAAAGAGTGCCATGCTGTTCACCGCAAAACTACTGCTTACCACCCGCAGACGAATGGCCTAACCGAACGCTTTAACCCCACGCTCGGCGACATGCTGTCAATGTACGTCGCCGCCGATCACACCAATTGGGATGCCATTCTGCCCTTCGTCACCTACGCCTATAACACCGCCCCTCAGAGCACTACTGGTTTTTCACCGTTCTTCTTACTGTACGGAAGGCACCCGTCGCACACCATCGACACGATACTTCCATACAAGCCGGATTCATCTGAGTGTGCGCCTACTTCTGACACAGCCAGGCTCGCTGAAGAGTGTCGCGAGCTTGCCAAGACATTTACGACGCAGGAACAAGAGCTGCAGAAGAGCATTCGCGATGGCACCACCACTTCTGAACCCACGTTCCTTCCTGGAGCGCTCGTATGGCTCTCGGTCCCTACCACTGCAAGTGGCCTTTCTTCAAAACTGCTGCCGAAATACGAAGGCCCATACCGGGTCGTCGAGCGCACATCCCCGGTCAACTACTTGATCGAACCCATCGAACCAGCTTCGGACATGCGCCGTCGAGGGCGCGACATTGTCAACGTGGAGCGCCTCAAGGCCTACTATGACCCACTCATAGTGACGAGCTGTTAGCTCGCCGGACGGCACCCTTTTCGTACCCGGGGTAATTGTAGAGAAGCCTTGGGACATGGTAATGGGTTACCCTCTCCAGCGCCTTCTAGTGGGTCGTCCTCTTTGGTTGCTTGAAGAAAGAACGCCGCTCGCGCAGGGAGTTCGTGCTTTGCCGTGACTGTCGCCATTACTCATTGTCGTTGAGTGCTGTCTATTAAACACCTTAACAATCTTTATAATTTGGTGGAGGTGCTGTGCCCTTCAAACAACTACGGTCAGTATTCAATGCCCTTGGAGCTTCGATCCCGTGCCGTGCCCTCTACCATGACTCAAGATGCTGCCCAGCAAACACCTCCCCCTGCACCGACATCCTGTCCCAGTGTCCCCCGCATCCGCGACCCTCCTGTTTTCACCGGCGCGGTTGGCACCGACGTCGAGGACTGGCTCGTGATTTACGAGCGTGTCAGCGTACCCAATAAATGGGACGAGGCAGGCAAACTAAGCAACCTGGTTTTCTACCTCGCGGGTGTCGCAAGCCTATGGTACAACAACCACGCATCCGATTTCGCTACGTGGTCCGCTTTCAAGACCGCCATCGTCGACGTGTGTGGCCGCCCTGCGGTTAGTAGGCTGCAAGCTGAACAGCGTTTACGTGAACGAGCCCAGCAGTCCGGCGAGTCTTTCATGAGTTACATTGAAGACGTCCTGGACTTGTGCAAGAAAGCCAACGCGACCATGTCTGAGTCTGACAAGATCCGGAACGTCATGAAAGGCATCGACGACGATGCCTTCACCATGCTGCTCGCCAAAAACCCTTGTACTGTGGCTGAGGTCATCACACTGTGCCAAAGCTACGAGGAGCTGCGCCGGCAGCGGCTGATGACGCGTCGACCTCCATCACGCGACGCCGATCTCGCTGGCATGTCGGCCATTTCGGACCACTCCGTCTTGCTCGCCGAAATCAAATCCTTCGTGCGCGAGGAGATTGCCCGCCAGTTCTCTCTACTGACCTTCGCTCACCCGCAGCCTGTTGAACAGCCGTCGACCACACTGCTGCGTCCCCTACGCAGGGCTATTGAGCAGGAAAATCGCTGAGGTCATGCCGGAATACCACCAGCTCCCTCGGGCGACTGCGCCGATCAGTTACGCGCAAGTTGTAGCCAGAGAGAGAGAGAGAGAAATAGATGAAAAGCTAACGCAGGGAGGTTAACCTGGCGCGAGTGACCGGTTTGCTACCCTGCACAGGGGTGGGGATATAGGGGTCGGAAAGGGGACAGAGAGAGAGTGAGATAAAATGAAAACGAAAAAGAAACACGCACACATGCACGCACACGCAAGATGTTCCAGTCAGAGCCGTTCTGAGAGACCAGTTGAACGCAGAAAGCGCAGTAGTGCTTGCACAGCCTTTTTCTGTGACGTTTGGTCCGGTCGATGGCGCAGGATTCTCTCTTCCGACAGAGTGAGCTCGTCCAACTTATCGAGCGCGTTGCAAAGTGCCTGTCTCTGTGAACAGTACTGTGGGCAGTCGCACAGAATATGTTGAATTGTTTCATCACTGCCGCAGTGGTCACATGATGCGGTGTCATCGATTCCTATGCGGCACGCGTACGCGCGCGTAAATGCGACACCCAACCATAACCTGCACAGGAGGGTAGCGTCACCTCGGCGAAGGCCTGGAGGAATTTGAAGGCTGAGAGTAGGGTCCAGGGAAAATAGTCGCGCATGTTTGAAGTGCGGCGCGTTCCATTGCGACGTGGTGCATTGACGGCCGCCCCCCAGTGATCCCTGTGGTTCCTCCACTTACTTACGCCGGAGCCGTCGCCAGGCCTCAGGCCTTCGAAGAGAGTGTGCCGGCTGCGTACGCCGACGTCATCCATACGCCACGACTGCAGCCCACCATGCAGTCATACCAGCAGCCACATGGATGGGACCTAGCCCGGCAAGCCGATGGCGCACTTCCGACAACCGCCCCCATCGGCTTTGCGTGCGGTTGCGCCGGTCACGTCGCCCGCTATTGCAATCGCATGCAGCCGCCTCGAGTAGGATCGACCGTCACCAGCCAGTCCAGCCGCCCATATTACGAGCCGCCGCCGCCTATGTCACCGACGTCACGCCCGTCTCCATCTACCCGCCGTTCGCCATCCCCAAGACGCCGCTCACTGTCACTGATGCAGCCTCGTCCGGTCGCACGAGACGAGGAAAACTAGTCGTCGCAGTCCAAGAGGCAAGGGCTGCGACGCTATCGAACTGCCAAAGCCCTCAGCAAAGCCCATCGAACGTAGTAGACCTGGTTGTAGATGGCGTGCGCACATTGGCCCTTGTGGACACTGGAGCTGCCGTATCCGTTGTGGACGCTAAATTTAGCCGACTACTACGAAAAGTGTCGACGCCGCTTTCCGGGCTCTCCCTCTGTACAGCCAGCGCCCAAAGCATTCACCCGACAGCGGTGTGTACAGCCCGTGTCATGATTCAGGACGCTCTGTGCGCCGTCGAATTCATCATAATTTCTTCATACTCTCACGACGTCATCCTGGGTTGGGATTTTCTCGCTCGCCACGGCGTCGTAATTCGTTGCGCACCACCCGAACTGCAGCTCTCACCATTCTCCAATTTGACGCCGGCGAACAGTCCATCGTCAACGGCTGTGTCCGTCAACGGCTGTGTCCGTCTATTGCACCGGCCTCTCCAACACCGTTGCACTCCTTTCTCCCTCTGACCGCGTTTTCTCCGGGAAAGGTTTGCTGGTGCCATTTGCGACCCTGCAATTCACTCAGGGCGGCACCGATATTTTCGTTACGAATCCATCCCCGTGAAGCTCTCGAAGACGCACAAGTTATCGACGCACCGGGTGACACGCACTGTGCTAGCTTGCGTATGCTCAGTGCTGTTTCCACACATCTGACTCGTCACCCGCTGACGTATTTGCTTCCTCCATTGCTGACAACCTTACGTAGGTCCAGCGTTCCCAGCTTCTGTGCCTCTTGGAAGAATTTCGTTCTTCGTTCGATGTCGCGCAACCTTCTCTCGGCCGCACGTCTGCTGTCACTCATCGCATCGACACTGGCGCCCAACCACCACAGCGGCAACGTCCATATCGCGTATCTCCAGCAGAGCGTCGTGTAATTAACGAGCAAGTCGAAGACATGCTTCGCCGCGATGTTATTCGACCCTCAAACAGCCGTGGGCGTCTCCTGTCGTTCTCGTTGCGAAGAAGGACAGCTTGTGCGGTTCTGTGTGGACTACCGACGACTCAAGAAGATCACCCGTAAGGACGTTTATCCCCTTCCTCGAATAGACGACGCCATTGACAGCCTGCAAGGAGAATTCTTTTCGTCGCTCGATTTGCGCTCAGGGTACTGGCAAGTCCCCATGGCTGGTGACGCTCGACCGAAGACAGCGTGTCACACCCGACGGCTTGTACGAATTCAACGTCATGCCGTTTGGGCTGTGTAATGCACCCGCGACCTTAGAGCGCATGATGGATACCGTTCTGCGCAACTTGAAATGGCACACGTGCCTGTGCTACATCGAAGACGTCGTAGTTTTCGCCCCGGATTTCTCCACGCATCTTCAACGCCTGCGGCTTGTTTTGACGCGTTTGAGCGACGCCGGGCTACAACTGAACCTAAAGAAGTGCCGATTTGCAGCACGGCAGCTGACAATACTTGGCTACGTCGTGTCGAAGGACGTATCGGAGCTAACACGAGAAGGATCCAGCCCTGACAGCGTTCAGTTTTCGAACTGATTTTTTATTATCGCGCTGCACCCGCCGCGCAGCCGAATGCCACTTTCTTCTTCCTTGACGAGCGCCGCATTCTGAGGCGCTACAGGGTCCCCTGCCGTAGAACTAGAGCCATAGGAGTCGCCCAGTGAACATGCTTGGATGTGGGCATCCAGACTGAAGATTGAAGCCCCGCGGACGCGAGAGCGGCGATATACGCAGGTTTCAGTCGATCGGCAGCCACGACGTCTTCACGGCCATGATGTCCAGCGTGAACGTCTTAGGTGTACGATGGAGTACGCGGAATGGGCCACCATAGGCTGGTGTGAGTGGTGGCCGTATTTGGTCACGCCGAACGAAGACGTGACTGCAGTCATGCAGATCCTGGCTGACGAAGACAGACTGGGGGTGTCGGTCGGCAGGAATCACAGAAGCAAGGTCCCGAAACGTGGTGCGCAGCTCTCGAATGTACGTGGAGGCATGGTGAGTAGAAGGTGGCGATGATGGCTCGAAGAATTCTCCAGGAAGACGCAGGGAAACGCCATAGACTAGTTCGGCTGATGCGCAGCCGAGATCCGCATTCAATGCTGACCGGATGCCCAGAAGTACGAAAGGGAGGTGGTCGAGCCAAGGTTCCCTTGGCTGGTGAGCAGTGAGGGCAGCTTTCAGTTGTCGACGAAGTCGTTCGACCATGCTATTGGCGGAAGGATGGTAGGCAGTTGTTTGGATGTGTCGAATGCCCAGGGTATTGGCAAGTGTGGTGAAAAGGGCCGATTGAAGTTGACGACCGCGATCAGTGGTGACGACAGAAGGGCATCCAAAGCGCGACACCCAGCCGTTTGTGAAAGCCTTGGCAACTGTTGGTGCTCTAATGTCGGAAATGGGAAACGCTTCCGGCTATCTGGTGAAGCGATCCACACATGTCAGCAGGTAACAGGCTCCTTGCGATGATGGAAGAGGGCCGACGATGTCGATATGGACGTTAGAAAACCTTGCGTCTGGAGGCCGAAAGTGGGATGTTGCCGTGACAGTGTGACGGTGAACTTTAACCCGCTGGCACTCAAGGCAGGTTCGCGTCCAGCGTCCGGCATCAGCATTGATGCTTGGCCAAAGGAGATGAGATGTGACTAGCTTCTGGGTCGCACGAATACCAGGATGGCTCATGTTGTGCAATTGATCAAAAATTGCACGACGAAAAGCTGAAGGCACCAAGGGCCGAGGGACACCAGTAGACGTTTCGCACGTTATTAATGAGGTAGAAAATGGAAGCGGGCACTCCGTGAACGACAGAGACGTGGATGAAGAACGAAGACGATGCAGCTCAGGATCGTTGCTTTGGGCAGCTGCTAGCTCTTCCATGTCTAGTGGTGGCTGGGTCGACAAGGCCTCGATGCGGGATGGTGCATCAGGAGCAGCATTTTCCGGCCCATGGACGTGTCCGAGATCCACAGTGAACTAGAAAATAAAGCATAGTTGACGGATCTCCCGTGCAGCGCAATTGCTGTGATTGCGATGGAAGGCAAACGTCAGGTGCTTGTGGTCTGTAACGACGTACAAGTCCCGGCCTTCCAATAAATAGCAAAAATGTTTGATGGCGAGGTATACCGCGAGGAGTTCTCGGGCAAATGTACTGTATTTTGCTTCCGGTGGCTTCAGTTTTTGCGAGAAAAAACCAAGGGGCTGCCAACCGGATACGTGCTGTTCGAGAACGGCGCCAACTGCCACGCTTATGCATCGGTGATGAGACGAATTGGGGCATCAGGGACGGGATGTATGAGCATGGTGGCGCCTGTCAGAGCCTTTTTGGCAGTGCCGAAGGCAGATGCAGCGTCCTCGGTCCACTCCAGTGGCGCAGCCGGGTCTTTCTTTATAGCCAATAGATCGGTCGAGGGCTTTAGGAATGTGGCACACTTTGGAAGAAAGCGGGGATGGAAGTTTAGTAGGCCCAGAAATTCTCGGAGTCTCTTCAGTGAAGTCGGGGGTGGAAAGTCTAGCATAGCCTTCACTTTGCTGGCGAGTGGTTGGATACCCTGTGGAGTGACAAGGTGGCCTATGAACTCTATTGTAGCGACGCCGAGGAGGCACTTATTGGGATTAATTACGAGGCCGTAATCATCCAGGCGGTGGAACAGGGTGCGCAGGTGGGCTTCATGCTCAGGGCCGGGCGAGCTTGCTACAAGGAGGTCATCAAGGTAGGCAAATGCGAAATCGAGGCCTCGCGTCACCTCGTTGATAGTGCGCTGAAAGGTCTGTGCAGAGTTGCGCAATCAAAAAAGCATCCTCACATATTCAAACAGACCGAATGGGGCGGTGATGGCCGTCTTCGGAATGTCGGCGTGTTCTACAGGAATCTGATGGTAAGCCTTCACTAAGTCAATCTTAGAGAAGATTGTGCACCCAGCCAAATTTGATGTGAAATCCTGTATGTGAAGAAGTAGATAGCGGTCTGGTAAGGTGTGGGCATTGAGAGCGCGGTAATCCCCACATGGTCTCCAGTCGCCAGGATCTTTCTTCGGCACCCTGTGGAGTGGCGACGCCCAGTTGCTTGAGGAAGGCCGCACAATGCCGAGTTCAAGCATGTGCTCCAACTCACGGCGGGCGATGGCGAGGCGTTCTCCAGATAGTCGACGGTGTCGTGTAAAAACGGGAGGTCCAGTGGTCACAATGTGGTGAGTGATGGAATGCTTCACCGGTGACTCTCTCGTGTGCGGCTTCGTGATGCTGGGAAAGTCAGCGAGTACTTTTGCATACGGCGAAGCAGGTGTGAGAGCTCGCAGTCCCGTTGACGAGGAAGTACAGAGTACACCGTTGATGGAGAGGCGGGTGTTGAGATCAATGAGGCGATGAGCATGCATGTCCACAGCAAGGTTGAAAAAACTGAGGAAGTCAGCTTCAAGAACAGCTTGCGAGATGTCAGCGAGGATGAAAATCCAGCGGAACGTACGGCGTAGTCCAAGGCCAAGTGTAAGAGAGCGTTGGCCGTATATGCGAATGGCGGAATTGTTGATCGCTTGGAGTGGGCAGGTCTGTTCGTTGCGACGGCGATCTGCACACGAGGCCGGTATGACGCTAACCTTGGCTCCTGTGTCGACCAGGAAGCAAGCGCCAGTGATCTTATCAGAAACATAGAAAAGGCGGCATGACTTTCGACCATTACCACTTGCCGCCGTCAGTGGCCGGTCGTCGCATTTTCCGACCAGGAGCACGGGCGAGTGCACTTACGAACAGAGGCACCGAATCGGCGGTGGTACCAGCACACGGTTGAGGATGAGACGTCCCGCGGCGCGTCGGTTGGCCGAAGTTCCGGAGAACGTGGGGGCGTCGAGGAGCGACTGTGTATCTGGAACCTGGATGACGGTCGACGATGCGCAGGTACAAAGTCATCGAGGCTCATACTGAAAATTGGCAGCGCAAACAAACGGGACACAGAAGAGGAACACAAACAGGCGCAGACTGAAACTTGGATTTATTCACAGAAGATAATATATACCAGAAAAAACATGAAGGGAAAGGGAAATACATGAGGGAACGATCCACCATAATCAGGTGTCGTCCATAAACGAGATTTCACAATCTAAAAGCGATAGAGAAGGTGAGCTGACACAACTATCGATATTCTTTTTAATGAAAAAGGCTTCCGCAATCTCCCTAGTTTTAGTGTCACGATGGGCATATAAAACAGACGTGCGCGAAAATTCAGGTACGCAACCACACTTTGTGCAATAGGTGGACAAATGTAAACCCGGGGCAGACTTAAGCGCATTGTGGTGTTCTCGCAAGCGCACATTCAGGCAGCGCCCTGTCTGCCCGATATACACCCTGTCACAAGACAACGGGATGCAATAAACCACTTTTGACCGACACTTAGTGAAGCAATTGACATGTTTAACACCACAACCTTCCTTCACAGGGCCTGCTTTCAATTTGCATTTTCTGTCAATTTTGGAACACACCTGCTGCAATTTTTCACTGGCGGAAAAAACAACGTCAAGGTTAAATTTTTTGCACATTTTTTTATCCTATGCGAAAATGCGTGCACATACGGGTCAACCGCAAACTTCTGTCGCTTTTTAACATCATTTGTAGGGCATCCTTTTCCTTTCTTCAATCTCAAAACCTTCTGAGCGGCGAACACCAAAACACTGGACGGAAAGCCTGCTTCTTGTAGCCTAGTTATTTGTTTTGAAAAAACACATGCCATTTTGTGGAAACATGATTTCGTAACAGCTGAATTCAGAAGGTTAACCGCAATACCTGATTTTACAACTTTAGAATGCGAAGAAGAATAGTCTAAAATTGGTTTCTTTGAACGGGGAGAGAAAGACCAGCATAAGTGGTTTGCATGAAAAGATAGCTCAAGATCAAGAAACTGTAATAAATTATCTTGCGGAACCTCGTGCGTGAAACGCAACCCATGCCCTTTTTGCTCGAAGATTTCTATAATCTTATCCCGGTTCTGTTCCATGGAAGCAGAATCGACAAGCACAAGGTAATCGTCCACATACCTGAAGACATTAATTACGAGGCTACTCAGCGCAGTTTTCAAAGCCCTATCAAAATAACTTAGGAATATATCACACAGGACAGGTGCAACCCGAGAGCCGATACAAATACCAGATTTCTGAACGTAAAACTTGTCGCCCCAAATTACAAGAGTAGAATTCAAGTAAAAAAGTAATAGTTCCATAAAGCTATCAACAGACATCATGCATTTGTTGATAAATGTAGGTTCGTCATTTTCCTGCGTGATGCATTCTTTTACACACTTCATAAGTTCAGGATGTGGTACAGAGTAAAACAAATCGACTACATCAATGCTAAAACCACTGCAAATAGGCATTTTTTTGTTTGCCAAGAATTCGGCAACCTGGTTAGATCCTTTTACGAGAAAAGGGTCCTGAAAATTCAAGGCAGACAAGTGGTACTGCAGGAACGTTGAAACTTCATGTTGCCAAGTGCCTCGTTCTGTGATTATCGTTCGAAAAGGGATGTCCTGTTTATGTGTTTTTGCTGAAAAAAAATGGTTCCAATGCGGTTTTTTTTCGCTCTTTTCACTGAAGATACTAGTCGACACAAGTTGCTAGCTTCCAGCGAAGCAATGGCTCGTTTCTTATCCTCAGCTGCCCTTTTTGAAACTTCTTTAATGTTCTTCCCGATAGCTGAGGACGCCTTTGAAACGTATTGTTCTTCTGACAGAACAACGAAACACCCATCTTTATCAGCGGTAACAAGCCTCAGCCTGTTAGAAACAAAGAAATCAATAATCGGGCCCACTTTGCTACGAACACCCACACTCACGTTTCCTTTAGAAAAGGTTGATACACAGTCCTTAACACAATGCAGACTGTCCGCTTCATGAACTTTTTGTGCCACTGACCGTGTCATGGCGAGCTTCTCGAATCCGTCAGGGGTAGATGCCGGACAGAACTTCGGTCCCATTCTTAGAACACGAAGGTGCTCCTCGGGTACCTGGCAGTCTGCTAGCACCACAATGTCCCGCTTATCTGTAGGCATCTTCTTCCTTGTCGCCAGGGTTGGCCTTGCCGCGTTCCAAAGTGTCTCAGCGTAGGTTTCAGCCAAGTTAATCCAGGAGGAAAATCTTTCACCACGCGCACAGCACTGCACTCGGAGGCAGTGTTTAAACACATTGGCCTGGTGATACCACCCCGAGCGAATTATCCTGGAAAGACGTCGAGCGTGGGAGGGAGATGGCTGGAGCCACCCACACATGGCCTGAAGCGCCGTCGGGCACATTCGCTGCCTTGAATGCCAGGAAGCACATCTGGCCCGGCATACGCACACCGCTATCAAGGCCGTCAATACAGAGGGATTAGATATTAAGTCTGCCCCGGGTTTACATTTGTCCGCCCATTGCACAAAGTGTGGTTGCGTACCTGAATTTTCGCGCACGTCTGTTTTATATGCCCATCGTGACACTAAAACTAGGGAGATTGCGGAAGCCTTTTTCATTAAAAAGAATATCGATAGTTGTGTCAGCTCACCTTCTATATCGCTTTTAGATTGTGAAATCTCGTTTATGGACGACACCTGATTATGGTGGATCCTTCCCTCATGTATTTCCCTTTCCCTTCATGTTTTTTCTGGTATATATTATCTTCTGTGAATCAATCCGAGTTTCAGTCTGCGCCTGTTTGTGTTCCTCTTCTGTGTCCCGTTTGTTTGCGCTGCCAAATTTCAGTATGAACCTATACCTAAAGTCACTGGAACGGGAAAAGTACCGCGTTCTTTTTCTCTTCGCCGCCGCGCCCTTTCGGCGGCTTCACCACACAAATGGGCCAGCGCGCTCGCCTCGCCAGTGTCTCCCGGCCGCCGACGCACGGGGCTTTGAAGGGAGATTGTTTTTATAGCTTCAGAAAAGCGTGCAGGAACGTTACGACATCCCGTATCGTTTTGACACTTCATCGCAAGGCCTGGGTGCTGCGCTTTTGGGTGCAACAACCGGTGGGAAACGGGCAAAGCCATCTTTGCTATTCCGAATGGGAAAAAGGTTGCCATGCTACGGGTTGTGTGGCTGCACAGAATACGGCGCGAAAAATTTGTTCCGACGACTGATACCCGCCTTTCTGAGGCAAGCGTTTAATTGAGAATTCGCAAATGTTGTTTCGGGTAATGTTGGCGTCTCCGCTGCACTATAGTGCAGCTTGTTTCGCGTGGTTGCCGCAGAAGGTTCATGCACAATAACATTGCCGGGCAGCTTTTAATTATGTTTGTCGTAAAATTCACGCCTTTGAGCTCACATATCAGTGCGCCATGAAACCTGACTACTACAGATTGGTATTGCGTGACGTGATTGTATGACGAACATAAATAACAGTGTGTACCATGAAAATAATGGCACGCATGTAATGTAAGGCATCATTTACATGCCATGCTCATGTTGCCCTCGCGGCCGGTTTGCTGGCTTGATATGCACCAAAATCGGTATTATGTGACGTGACTGTATGACGAACATAAATACCAGGTGATAATATGAAATAATGACACGCATGTCATGCGAGGCATGATTTACATGCCATGCTCATGGTGCACCCGCGGCCGGTTCGCTGGCTTGATATGCACCAAGATTGGAAGCGCGTGACGTGACTGTGTAATTGTGCCTTTTGTGTCAATCCGGCAGATCCCGCGCATTGTGGGAATCAGTCTAATGCGAAGTAGCCAGCAATGAGCTGCATATGTCGCCTTGTTCGTCTTTGAGGCAGATGAAGTCATTCATGTCATGACATCTAGTTCACTGTATATCGCATGTTTGTCATGCATGCATGCATGTAGAATCTGGTATATACAACGCATGACCTGTAATTTATGTTCGTCACGCACCGATGTCATGCCATACCAAATTTGGTCTACATCCAGTTAACAAAACGGCCGGAGACGCACAAAGACAGTGTAATGTAAACCATGCCGTACATGTCATGCATGTCATGGTTTTCACGTTACCACCTGTCATTCATGTTCGTCATACAGTCACCTCGCGCTATACCAATTTCTGTGCGTATTAAGCTACCGAACCGGCCGCGATCGCACCATGAGCATGGTAAGTAAGTGATGCTGTACATGACATGCAAGTCGTGATTTTCATGTTACCACCTGTCGCTAACGTTCGTCATACAGAAATATCTCGTCATATCAATTTTGGTATATATGCATTTCACTAAACGACCGCGAGCGCCCCGAGACCATATCATGTAAATCATATTTTACGTGGCATGCCTGCCATGATTTGCACGTTATGACGAGTAACTTATGTTCGTCATAAACTTTTGACACGCCATATCAATTTTGGTGTGTATCAAGCTAGGGAAGCGGCCGCAAGCGCACCATGAGCGTGGCATGTAAATCATGGCGTACATGTACATGTCATATTTTCATGTTACGACCTGTAGCTTATATATCGTACAGTCATGTTATCCCATACCAAATTTGGTATACATCCCATTAACGAAACGGCCAGGAGAGCACATAGTCGTGGGCGGATAGATAGATAGATAGATAGATAGATAGATAGATAGATAGATAGATAGATAGATAGATAGATAGATAGATAGATAGATAGATAGATAGATAGATAGATAGATAGATAGATAGATAGATAGATAGATAGATAGATAGATAGATAGATTAGATAGATGATAGATATAGATAGATAGATAGATGATGATAGAAGAGACGGACGACGGACGACGGACGGACGGACGGACGGACGGATGGATAGATGGATGGATGGATGGATGGATGGATGGATGGATGGATGGATGGAAGGGTGGATGGAAGGGTGGATGGAAGGGTGGATGGAAGGGTGGATGGATGGATGGATGGATGGATGGATGGATGGATGGAAGGGTGGATGGAAGGGTGGATGGAAGGGTGGAAGGGTGGATGGAAGGGTGGATGGGTGGATGGGTGGATGGATGGATGGATGGATGGATGGATGGATGGATGGATACATACATACATACATACATACATACATACATACATACATACATACATACATACATACATACATACATACATACATACATACATACATACATACATACATACATACATACATACATACATACATACATACATACATCATACATACATACATACATACATACATACTACGTTCAATCTCGCAGAAGTTCGCTAAGAAATGATTCGCAGTTAATAAATGCCGACAGTCGAGCGCGTAAATGCCGCGCAGTTCGCATTTCTTTATCGGGTTAGTACGCCTGCGTGCGAGTGTAGGCAAGTGAAAACTCCCGCTATTTCTTTCCTAATCAGTTAGCGAACAACGGTATGCTTCATTCGGGGCTGCAAAAGCGCACGCAATGCGTAAAACATGCGCTACTCCGCGTGAAATCAACACCGCGCCGTCACAGCTTCGGCCGCGCTGGACCAAATATGGCGGCGGGCAGGACGGTCGCGGTACTTTTTCCGTTCCAGTGACTTTACCTATACCAACTTGCCCGCCTTTCAACACTTCTGCAAGTCATCGAGGCGCCTGACAAGGGCGTCCAAACGGTTCTCGATGCTCGCGAGCGCCGGGTCTGCAGCGGTGGCCGGTGGCGGTGTGGTAACGGCGTTGAGGCTATGTGCCCGCGAGTAGTCCGCCACTCGGTCAGCCATTTCAGCGAGTGTGTCTACTGGGACATCTCCTGCAGCCACGAGGACCGGGACCATGCTCTGCGGTAAGCGCTGGAGGAACAACTCACGCAACAGCTTCTCCTCTTGAGGGGCGGAGGGGCCGCCAAGGAGCTGGGGCATGCGTCACAGGAGCTGTGATGGGCGACGGTCACCGAGCTCTGTAGCCGTGATGAGCTGTTGGAGTCTGCTGTGTTCGGACTCAGACTTGCGGGAAATGATAGCTGCCTTCAACGTGTCGTAGGGATGGCTCGGGTGCGGCGACGCTAAAATATCAGCTTAGTCGTCGGCTACGTCCGGAGGTAAGCAGGACACCAGATGCCAGTACCTGGTCTGTTGGCTGGTGATTTGCCGTAGACGAAAGTGCGCCTCGACCTGCAGAAACCATGTGGTGGGGCTGTTGGGCCAAAATGGTGGCAGGTTGACATGTTGGATCGCAGCGACCGCAGCACCGCTAGGTCTGGCGTCTTCTTGGGCGTCAGGACCGGTAGGATTGGTGGCAGAGCCGGCGGGATGCATGCGGGATGATCGGGGCTGCGTGTTCTTTATCGGGTCACCATTAACTGTCGGAGCTAACACGAAAAAGATCCAGCCTTGACAGCGTTCAGTTTTCGAACTGATTTTTTATTATGGCGCTGCGCCCGCCGCGCGGCCGAATGCCAACTTCTTCTTCCTTGACGAGCGCCGCATTCTGACGCGCTACAGACGGAATTCCCGATCCAGCCAAGCTTCGGACCGTGACAGAGTTCTCCAAACCTACGTCCGTCAAATAACTGCGCAGTTTTGTAGGACTATGCTCCTACTTTCGGCGCTTCATACGAAACTTCGCGACTATCATATCGCCGCTGACGAAGCTCATTGGCAGCAACGTGCCCCTCAATACGTGGTCGTCAGAGTGCGACGCCGCTTTCGCAAAGCTCCGGCGTTTGTTGACGTCTCCTCCGATACCACGCCACTACGACCCTACGGCCCCTACAGAGGTACACACGGACGCCAGCGGTGTTGGCCTCGGCGCTGTCCTTGCACAGCGCAAACCTGGGTTTCCGGAATATGTCGTGGCATATGCAAGTCGCACGCTTACTAAAGCCGACACCAATTACACCGTCACGGAGAAAGAATGCCTGGCAATCATCTGGGCCCTACGAAGTTCCGACCTTATCTGTATGGTCGCCCATTTGATGTCGTCACCGACCATCATGCGCTGTGCTGGTTGTCGTCATTGAAAGATCCCTCAGGCCGTCCCGCCCGTTGGGCACTTCGCCTGCAAGACTACGACATCCGCGTACTGTACCGCAACGGACGTCAGCATGCTGACGCGGACGCCCTGTCGCGCTCTCCGTTGCCTGACGACAATGTCCACAGCTCAGTGTCTCCCCTTGCCGTTTCTTCCATCGAAATTCACACCATCGCTACCGAACAGCGCAAGGATCGCTGGATTGCCTCACTGATAGACTTGCTGACTGATCCATCGGCAAAACCATCCATTCGCGCGTCGCGTCGTCAAGCCAACCATTTCGCCGTTCGCGACGACCTCCTCCACCGAAGCAATTACAGCGGCGACGGCCGCCAGTGGCTACTAGTAATACCCCGAAGTCTGCGTTCTGACATATGCGAGTCGTTCCACTCTGATCCGCAGTGTGCACATTCTGGGGTATCAAAAACTTACCACCGCATCCGCCAACGGTACTTTTGGCGAGGGATGTACCGCTACGTGCAGAAGTTCGTTCGCCCCTGCATCGATTGTCAGCGCCGCAAAACTTCAACGCACCTGTCGCTGTTGTTCATCTTCGCCGAGTGTCCGCTAATAAACATCTTTATAATTATACCAAATTATAAAGCTGTTTATTGGCGGACACTCGGCGAAGATGAACGACAGCGAAAGTCAAGGCGGGGCCGACTCTGCACGGGCTGCGTTCTGTCCGAAGAGGGCAACCCACAAGAAGGGGCCGGAGAGAACGACCCACTTCAGAGTTCCAAATCTTTGCTACAAAAGTTACACAGGCAGTTATGCACATTGGAACTGTCGCGACATAATTCGGCAGAGCCGAAAGTGGATAGTACCGCTCCTGCGATGTATTTACTCCGTCCCTTCTGGTCTTTTAGCGATCTAACTGTCTGCTCCTGCTCTGCCCTTTTCAGTCATGCCGGAAATACACCCAAGAGTTTGTTAATTCGACAGTGGACACTTGACTCACCGTGCAGAACACGGAAGAGACCGTGTTCTGTGAATCGGGAGGGACAAAGAACGGCTATGTTCAACTGTTGGCGCCTTTGTGTCATCTTAAGCAATTACATTTTTGTTTTCCTGTCGTAGACAGAGGTTGCGCACGTCTTCGTTTGAAGTTATTTGCATTTATGTGAAAGTTTATTCGTATGGTGTGCGACCGATGACGGTGCTGCTAACGGCGCCTGTATGACGTCAGAGCAGGGATTCGCGCGCTTTCGTCTGCTACGTAGGCCCAGCGCCGTGTTGAAACCACCGTTGTGGTAAATCTCAACAAAAAAAAAGCAGTTCAATTGGTTATCTCGCGTATGGGGCTACTGACGCTGTTCGAACAACCGTGGGACTGCTTTTAACGTTCATTTAGAACAACAGCTCTTTGTTTCTTAGAACTGCGGCCGCTTGTCTCCGCGGCGAGTGCTGCGCAATGGTGAAGTACTGCTCTGTGCCTCAGTGTACTTCGTCCGCTAGGGAAAAAGGCGTTAGCTTTCACAACTACCCCAAGGACCCGAAGCTGAAGAAGGAGTGGATCGTCACGCTCAGAATGGAATGCGCCCCACGCCTTTATCGACCGTGTGCAGCAAGCACTTCGCGGACAGTGACTTCTGCTACCCACCGTACGCGCCACTCTTAGGTAATCTTGTGACCGTGTTTAAGCGCCTCGCCAATACTTAAGCCGTTTATTGCACGCAGGCTATAAGCATAGGCGACTTGGTTGGTGCGGGTGCGGTGCCGTCCCGGGTGCGGTGTCGTCCCACAACCTGCCGCGAAGGCCCCTAGACAAGGAGCCGACGACGCGGCCAAGGCGGCCTCCGAATCACCTCGCACGTAAGCGCGCCTCGTAAGCACAGCTGAGCGGCGCAGGATATCTGAGACTACGGCTGCATTTGGATGGTGTACACACGTATTTTACTTATGAAGGCAAGCGCGCGCCTAGCGGACTGCTCACCATAAAGTCATAAGCGAAACCTGTTGCCACCGTGTTTAATGCAAATTCTCTCAATGTTTTCACCTGAGGCAGTGCAGACACTTTTTTAAAAGCGGAGCTTTTTAAGCTTTTCGTTAGGCTGCGTGGCGTGAAACTGGACCCAGCTTGCCTTTGCCACGTTAAAGGACCCCTGACACCGAATTTGGAAACGCGAGATGCTTATGTTGTTTCATAGTCCTGCATGCGGGGGCACTTCTAACCGATTATGAGTGACGAGCGTTGCCTTTAAGATATTTTAATTTGGTTTTAAAGTAAGCCTGAGTGCTCATCTGAACTTTGAACTCCTATCAACATAACCACTAGTATGACGTAGACGTAGGCCCCTTGTGACGTTGCAGAGGTGAAGCAAGTATTGTCGACGTCACACACAAATACGCGCGGTGCACTGTGATTATAATGAACTATAGTCGGTGACAGCCTAAGAATAAATATAAGCTCCGCCCACGAGGCCGTATTGCTCATATTTCGCATGCCTCCGCGCTACAAACGAAGTAGTTCCTAAACAATGGCAATAATTTTCACGCATATAAACCTTATTTTGCAATACTGCACTGATACGGAAATAAAGAAACCAAAGCTAGATAAAATAAATTGCGAAGGCACGGAGTTCAGCGTCAGTATAACAATATAGCTGTTGTTTAAATCGCACCCCCCCGCCACGGTCATCTCGGAGTCTATACGAAAAAGTAATGTACATCTCAAAGGTGATGTTTCTGAGCAGTACCTATTTTGGTATTAAAACAAAGAATGCCAGATCTAACATAAATCTTAAAATTAAGGAATCGTTATTTTACGGTTTGACAGAACAAAACACGGACATTAATCGCATTTAATAAGGTCGTTTGCAGTGCTGGGCAGTATCGAAGATACATGTATCTTCGATACTATCTTAGATACTTTTTGGGTATCCTGTATCTGTATCGCGATACGTCTCGCAAAACAAGTATCTGTATCTGTATTTCCGATACATTGAAGAATGTATCGTGTATCTTAAGATACAAGATACTGCGATTGCACCACCACCGTGCGAAGCAATAAACGTTGGCTGAGCTCGAGCTTCTCAAGCTGATACTGCTGCCACTAGGTCACTAGAATAAAACTAAAGGCTGTGACATTATTTTATCTTTCCGCAAGAGTTTTCCAGCGAGGATAGGCGATAAGCTCCGAGTGTTCCTATATATTGGTTGAGCAGAGTTACGAGGTGGCGCTCGCGTCGTCTCGACAGACAAGCGCGCGAACGTCTGTGCCCAGCCGAATTTTTGTTTGTTTCTTTAGTTTTGTCAGTGCCATGACACTCGGCACTTAGCCACTCTACTTTGCCGCGTACTACAATGCGTGCGGCGTCTTTCGCACACATGCTGATGCCGCTGTAAAGTCATTATCGAAGTTACTCTTGTGTAGTGCTTCGTTACAAAGTCTGAAGAATGCAAGAATGGCTGGTTGCTTTGCCTCTCGTGGCTTTCACACTTCGGCGATTTGAAGGATCTCGTGTATGTAAGTTCGGATTACATGCAATGAGATTGACTTTTATGCAAATAAGATTCTAACAGCTATAGCACCAACGGTACCGATGCTGGATTTAACAGAACAAGCATTCACCTAACAGACGCTATCTTGGCGTACGTCTGTTTTTCTTTTATTTAAAGAGTTCTTAAAATCATAATTTGATTTTTAGCAGAAGTTATTTCTTAGCTGTCCTTCTCCATCCCGTACATTTTACCTATGTCTCTATATTGTTTTTTTTTTCTGCCGGTCTGCTTACTGCAATATGCCTTTAACGTGCTGCCAATGTAAGCTATCTGCTTTATTCCTAGTTTTAAATGTCTGCGTAATTTCTGCTTCTTTTCTTCTTCATGTGGAATATGAGTTTGTATACTTATATTCCACTCAGGGGCGTAGCCAAGGGGGGGTTGGGGGGGTTCAAACCTTCCCCCGAAATTTTTCAGTTTTGCTTGCGTATATATACACGCACACATACAAACGCACGCACGAACATACATAATGTATGGTTGAACCCCCCCCCCCCCCCCGAAAAAAATTTCTGGCTACGCCCCTGATTCCACTTGAATTTACTCTGATGTAAAGGTGATGTTGAGAACAAATATATAATGCTCTGGACGTGCCTGGAGTATATAGTAACGATAATCCTGCTTACTGCTAAGTAAATTAACAAATTTGAGTTTGCATTATAATAACGTAAATTATTAGGCGCCATCTTAAATACGTTCGCAAAGATATTCGAGGAACACTGTTATACCACATGCTCCGTTTTTCTCATGAGCGTCCCAAAGAGTCGTTTTACGCCATTTTTCATAGGCACCGAATTTAATTGTCGTAGCTATTAGGGGTTACCCGTCGTGGTGGTCCAGTGCTTATGGCGCTTGACTGCTGGCCCGAAGGTCGCGGTAGCAGATTTCAATAAAGGGAAAATGTTAGAGGCCCGTGTGCTTATATGTAGGTTTTAGAATCCCAGGTGGCCAAAATTTCCGGAGCCCTCCATACAGCGTCTTTCATAATCATATCGTGGTTTTTCGACGTAAAACGCAACAATTATTATTAGCTCTTGGGGATGCCTCCTGTATCGTGTTTCTATACTGATTCTATGTGTCTGATACGGAACTGCTTTACTATTTTACTTGGATATATTTGTTTACGTTGTTTAGGCTTCCCTGAATCCTTTTATTGTTGCTATCACCAGGTAATCGGATCTATAAATGTCAATAACGTGAATAGCGGCGGTGTCCTGCAGCGCTTTGCGTAACTGTACAATACGTCTGAAACGTTTCTGGGCTGCACATGTTCTTGGTGACGTACACCTGCCCGGTGATCCGCTATTGCGAAAACCTTAATATGTTTACCGGCAAGGTAGAACTCCACAGCGGTATTTGCACTATCGTGCAGAGGCTCCTTATTGAAATTCATATGGTTACTTGGCCACCGGCTTGCTGGTCAGCAAGCAGAGCAGCGACTAGCTCCCATCAGTTACAAAAGCTACAAGCAAGAACAGCTATCAGCGAAATGTATAAAGAGCTGTCATGTTAAGCAGCTAAAACAGCGCCAATAAGTTGTTTCAGAATGAAACAGATATGCCTTGAACAAGAAGATACTAACAGAGTTTTCATTAAAATGAAACACAATTGGTCGCAGTTAATGAATTTTCAAGCGAACATCTATGTGCATAGGCGTTTAATGCAGCATTATATAGATATATATTAACACATTTGAGAATGTATCGAAAAATCTTAAGATACAATTGGAATGTATCGTATCGGATACAATCAGTGTTGCAGTATCTTGTATCTGTATCTCAAATATTTCTTGCCTGAGTATCTTGTATCGTATCGCGATACAATTTCAAAGTATCTTTGCCCAGCCCTAGTCGTTTGTAATTTTTTTGCGAAACTTCCGCCGCCAGTTTTCTTCACTGTCTGCTGTAACTACGGCAACTGTGACTCAAAGGGAAGTAGGGCGAAGTGGTCTGAGCTTGCCTTCGTGAATGTCGACTCTTGTGCTGCCGTAAATACCGCATTTACGCCTCTAGTCGCCGTGCTTATCATCGTGTTTGAAAAAAAAAAACGCCAAGGCTTCATTTGACGTCTTGTTTCAACAAAATAAATGCGAGTAGCACACATGGCGTTTAACTGTGGGGGTCATTGCATGCGTTACCGTTACTTTCACGCCAAGGAGATGTGCGCGGCTAAATTGGAGTTGACTAAAAGCTTTACGTGGGATTGTTTCTCGCTTCGACAACTTGCACTGGCACTGCCATCACCCCTTAAGCCCTTGAACGTTCAAGTTTTTAATTATTTATTATTGATTTATTACATACCTGCGTCGGCCCAGTCGGCATTACAGCAGGGGGGCCCACTTTTACTGGAAGAGCCCCCTTCCACCTTATATATATATATATATATATATATATATATATATATATATATATATATATATATATATATATATATATATATATATATATATATATATATATACACACTGAGGCTGCCATCGGTTGCCGTAAGACAAATAGGAAAAGGATATACGTTTGATCGGAGACCGATCTTTATCAAGGCAAAATTTACGAGGCTTCGATGCGCTTTCATAGCATCGTCCTCCGGGCAGGTAGAGCGAGGAAAAAAAACAATAGAAAATGTAGAAATGAAAAAATCAGTAGCCAAAAGACCACACATATACACTCGGACATAGAAAAAACATGCGCATCTTCGAAGAAAGGAAAACATATAGATGTCTATATAGATAATATCGGTGGCTACAATCAGTAAGTACATCCGTTTCGTACATTGTCAAGCCCCACCTCTCCGGCTCCCACCTCTTCCTTTGTTCGTGAAGCATAGTGAGGAGGTGAGGCTTCAGAAGAAGGGATAAGCGCTTAAACAAAAGGGTCTATGCACTATGAGCTTCACTAGTTTATTATAAAAAAGTTATCACTGCGTTATACATGCAAACAATACACGCGAAATGCAAAAAAAAACGCACGTTAGACAAAAACAAGAATTCCAAATATGATGTCGTGAAGCATGATGCAACGCCATTAAAAACAAAAGTTTTTTTTTTCACTCAATAATAGTTTTAGCGGCGTTACTTCAGTAACGATCACGATCCATGCAATCGATGTGTCACAGCGAGCGCATTATTTCACGGTTTGTAGACAACGATTACCTCGCACGGCGTTTTTCATTGCAAGGCATTCGTGCATCGAGCGTGAGATTTACGCGACGGGCACTTCAACCTAGCACATCATTCTGGGCCGGTGGAACTGAATTCCGTTAAGACGACGCAACGGCGCTAATAGGCACACGTCACATAATCACACACGCACCAGATGACCACAATTATCTTCTTATAATGCACACACCACTGCATATTCTCCACACCTGGTTTGTTTACTTTCGCAATGTGTTGCGCTAACGGGCTGTGTTGGTCGCTTTCTTTCTCTCACGCTTCGTCCGCACATACATCACTTATATAGGCGCACAGCACGGCGCATATCACAATAGATCACCAAGATTCCCACTTTGCGAGCTCCAAGTAATACACACACACACGCACACGCACTTGTGGCAACGCTAATGCCATGACTTTTGCGGGCGGTAAGTCGTACACAGACGCGCACATTCCGACTTCACTTTCACCTCACTGCACAGGAATGAACGCGACGACAATCGTCGATGCGGTGACCCTCAGGCGAAATGCTTGGTGCAGAGCCGTATATTCCCTTTGCGAAGGAATATACGGCTCTGGCTTGGTGTATCCGAGCGATGGAGTGTTGCAACTTGAAGCTGCCGAAACGACGGAACGCGCTAAAGCTAAAGCGCTGTAAAACACTCCGAGCTGCTGCCGCTTGGGTGAACTCCAAACGCGGCAGTCAGAAGCTTCATTCCAGGGAAATCCACATCAACAGCTGTTCTGAACTTATCTCAAATGATCAATTCTGTCCTTAACCAACAAAATGTTGTTATTGGAACATTTATCGACATAAAAAAGGCGTTTCATACCATTTGTCACTTGGCAATAATGGAAAAACTAAAACTAAAGTGCTATGGTATAATTGATGGTGCACATGACTTCTTTTCCAGTTATCTCACATCGCTAAAGCTAAAAGTTCTAATTGATGGTTATCTATCCGAATCAAAGACTGTCACATGTGGTGTACCACAAGGATCCGTATTGAGTCCCATGTTATTTGCTCTGTACGTTAATGATTTCCCGCGAGTACTACAGTCTTCTAAAGCATTAATGTATGCGGATGATACCGTAATTTTATTCACAGACAGTTCACTTGAAACCTTAGAGCATACTGTGTCCCATGAACTACTAGCTATTTCAAGGTGGTTTCGGGACAATCAATTGCTATTAAATACCGATAAAACAAAATATATTATTTTCCAGTCACGAATGAAAACTGTGAACTGCATTTCAATCAGCGTATCGCTAAATAATCAATCCATTGAATGTGTTCCGACTATTAAATATCTTGACATTATATTTGACAGTAACCTTAACTGGAGAGACCAAATCAATAGCGCATGCAAAAAGTTGTCATTCGGCTGTTACACTCTCATACGCGCGCGTCAATACTTAGACTTGACTTTGCTGCGAACATTCTTCCACGTCAGCTACTGCTGCCACGTCAGCTACTGTTGTGAGTCGTGGGGCCAAACGTACACAACATACCTTACTCCGCTAATCCGGTTAGAAAAACGAGCTTTGCGTGTGATTACTTTCTCCCCGGGTAATTACCCGGGGAGAAAGTAATCACACGCAAAGCTCGTTTTTCTATATATTCCTCTAATATTCTATTTCAGAGAATGCGTATACTGCCGTTTACGGAGGTACGCAATTACAAGATTCCCTGCTAAGTAAATAAAATAATAAACACAAACGTTCCCGTCGTTAAACACACGGCACGCAAGCATCGGTAATATTAAACTTCCTTTATGTTCGAATGTGTATGATGAACGACTAATCCAATTTTCTGGTGCTAAGCTATGGAACAATTTGCCTCTTGAAATAAAACTCGCAAGAAGTTTTGACATTACCTGCAAACGATACATTATTTCTAACCAGGCATTTTCTTCAGTTTTTGTTTATTCTTAAAAACTTTCTCATGTATATTTTTTGTGTTCATGATAGTTATGTATTCGTTTTTAGTATGGCTCCTTGAATCTGTATAATACTTTTCGCTTATGGATGACACTTTCGCTATTGTTTCTTTTTCTGCGCAAGACTGCTCATTCTTATAACCTTTTTTTTGTATTGGACCCATCACTAGCCGCTTAGGCTATGGGTCCAAATATTTGTGTACGCATTTTCATATTATGATGCAATAAAATTCTCCTTGATTGATTGAAGGGTGCGGACAGTTTTTAGAGTGCAAGAAACACATGGGCAATGGGTGTTGGCGGTATTATGCTAGTTAAAGAGCGGCGACTATTATTTATTTAGAAAATGACTGTGAGTGCAAGCAGCAGCTCGGAGCTTCATTGAAAGAAGAATGCGCCAGAAGGCGTACATCGTCTCCAGTCGAGACAGCGTTGGTTGATACGGTAAGAGATTAGACGCACCAACCATAGTGCGCAAGTGCGCCTCGTAGACGTACTCTACATACGAACTATACTCGCTGCTCAATCAACGAGCAAGCGAACGAATAAAGTAGCCTGCCACCGTGAACGTTTCCTTCGCGAGAGCTCCACTCGCGGATAATAGCTCCACTCCACTCGCGAGAGCTCCACTCGCAGGTCACTCTGGTACGGGCGCCGCATTGATACCGGATGGATGAAGACGACGACGACGACGTTGCTGCTGTGGGGCAGAGTCTGGAGCTGCCTTTGACCTGCGTTCCTGTGCACTGTGTGCAGCGTTAGATCGACCAGTGCTTGCCGAATAAATAATCCCCGTAACATCTTTTTGGTGGAGGTTGCGGGTCTTCCAACAACCCTACTCTGGATCTCCGTAACGGTCGCCGCCTTAATCAACCCCGATGCCTGAAGACGGCGCGCAGTCCTCGCCGTCCGCGCCAGCTCCAGCACCCGTGATCCCTTCCCACCTCCTTGACCCTGGCACATTTTGCGGCACGGACACAACTGATGTCGACGAGTGGCTCATCTTATACGAGCGCGTCAGCAACCACTACAGGTGGGATGAAACGCTTATGCTGGCCAACATCATTTTTTACCTACGAGGCACAGCGCGTGCATGGTACGAGACGCATGAGGAAGACCTCACAAGTTGGGACGTGTGTAAGCAGAAGCTCCGTGATTTGTTCGGCCGCTCAGTTGCTCGTCAGATGGCAGCCAGGCAGGAACTCGTCGCGTCATGAAACTG
This sequence comes from Rhipicephalus sanguineus, assembly GCF_013339695.2. Classification (NCBI taxonomy): domain Eukaryota; kingdom Metazoa; phylum Arthropoda; class Arachnida; order Ixodida; family Ixodidae; genus Rhipicephalus; species Rhipicephalus sanguineus. The sequence goes on from NC_051181.1 coordinate 111,719,655, forward strand.
CTGGCTACTCACCCTTTTATCTTCTCTTTGGCCGTGATCCCTTACTACCTTTCGACACCCTGCTTGCGCCTGACCCCCCATCCACCACTTCATACGCTCAAGATGCCATCACCCGTGCTCTCATCGCACGTACAGTAGCCTGCGCTCGGTTCTCGTCATCCCAGACTGCACAGAAGTCCCACTATGACAGTCGACATAGGGATGCCGATTTTCCTCCGGGCTCTCTCGTTCTACTCTGGCTCCCATCTCGTCGTGTTGGCCTTTGCGAGAAGCTTCTGTCGCGATACGTCGGGCCCTACCGAGTCTTGCGCCAGGTGACACCTGTCACCTATGAGATTTCCCCGGCCACTAACTCATCGACTGCTACACCCAGAAATGACATCGTGCATGTTTCTCGCCTGAAGCCCTACAATGGTGACACGCCCTTCTAACCATAACAGGCACCGGGACGGTGCTTTGCCGACCAGGGTAATGTCACGGGTATGGAAAGGTCGCTCTGGTACGGGCGCCGCATTGATACCGGATGGATGAAGACGACGACGACGACGTTGCTGCTGTTGGGCAGAGTCTGGAGCTGCCTTTGACCTGCGTTCCTGTGCACTGTGTGCAGTGTTAGATCGACCAGTGCTTGCCGAATAAATAATCCCCGTAAGAATATCATCAGGGGTTTTACGTCGCAATACCACGATATGATTATGAGAGACGCCGTGGTGGAAAGCTGTGGAAATTGTGACCACCCGATGTTCTTTAACGAGCATTGACATCGCACGGCACACTGGCCTCAAGCTATTCGCCTCCATCGAAATGTGGCCGCCGCGGTCTGTCGCGACATTCGGTTCAGCAGCCGAGCACCATAACGTCTGCTCCGCCGCGGCGGAAAGCTGCTCGCGGATATAAACCTCCACACGAAATGGCACGTAAACCTTCGCGCTACATAACACGTATACGTGAGGTTCCTAAATGATGAACGCACCCTGCGACTCGGTTGGGCACGCACGCTTTGCCTACCTACCTTCTATCGCAAGTCCACCGGCGGAGCTGTCGACGTAAAAGAGCCAGAGCAAGCTAGTTGCTCCAGGAAAAGAAAGAAACCGAGCACGCAACAAAAACAGACAGTACCACTCCTAATGTGAGCTTTCGCACCCCAGCTTTGTTTCTTCAAAAGAACTGCGCCGAATCTCTGAAGTTTCGCAATGACATTTTCTATCGTCAGTCGGCGTGCCATGCTAGGCGCACAATCCAATACCACAAACACAAACCAGTAGGCGCATCACGTCAAGCGGAAAACGTAACCACATATTCTTGAAAAAAAATACTTAGTACAGACTCCGCAGAAGCAGCAATAAAACGTGTGAGGAATAGCGACGTACTGCACAATTAACTGAGACGTGTCTACGGCGTTTTAGTACGCAGCGATTTGCGCGAACCTCGGCGAGTACTTATAGTGAGAGGATAGCAACTTACCTCGCATATTAGCGTCGAAAACGTCGGCCAAAAGTTCTCCCTTCCTATTCGGTGTAACCAAGCCTTCCATCGCAACTCGTTGCGCTTCCCGGACGCTATCATGAACAGCTTTTTGCCTTCACTTGATTTCTTTCGGCATCCGAAAGCGCAGCAGAAGCCCATGGCAACCAACTCTGATGTCGGTCTTGTGTGCAAGGTATCTCAGAGCACAACGCACGCGGAATGGAAAGTGCGTATTCATAAAACACATGCAATCAGAACCAGCGAGCCCGCGCTTCGAGAGCAAAGATGGCAGTCGCGAGCGGCTGTAAACAAGCGAACGCTCCGAGCAGTCCCACGTGGCGGCAGTTCGCAATGCCGACGCGGCGTCAGCCTCGGAGAGGGCAGAGGAGGGAGAAAAGAGAGGAGACGCGCTTTTATGCACGTTTGCTACTTTACAAAGTTTCAGAGACTTTAGGTTAGCGCGCCTCGGCAAGGACATCTCTGGGTTGCCCGTCATACACACGTCTCAAGTTTTATTGTAGTGGAGCTGCATTAGCAGGATTTAGAACTACTCCAAGACCTACATAAGAACGGCATTAGCGCTGGATTTAGAACTACACTAGGGCTTACGCAAGAACTACATTAGCTGCATAATTAGCGCTACGTTAAGCGCTGGATGTAGAGTGGTTGTTTGTAAAAGTGTACCCTTCGTGGGAACATAGTGGGCGTGCGTTGTGGAAAGTCCTAATGCCGGAAGAATTCAACGGCCTGTCGCTCCCGCCAGAGTTCACTGGCTACCACAGGGACGTCACACTGTACAGCCTGTCTACTTGCAGGTCCATGCGAACTTTACCTAAGCCCCAAGAACAGACCCCCGTAAACTAGATGTAGACTTCAGAGGGCAGGTATCCATGTTGTGTCTTGCGCTAAGTGACCACCCGGTCAGGACAGTCGCGCCCACGCCTGCTATTCATGCTGAAATCGGATCGCGAGCCCTTAATGGCAGTTTTGTCAAAACGCCAACTAGGGCCACCCACCGACGGCGAGATACGAAGCATGTATCTACCGTCTGCCACGAGCGAAGTCGCTTCGCTGTCGGCCACGCTAATGGTGAAGGTGGTTGGTTTCTGGACCCATATATATCATTTTTTCTGAAACTTTTCTTAAGACTATTTTTTCTGAAAAGGCGTCTCCATTCAGCCCCGCATCCAACGAAGCTACTTGCCCATACCACATTTGTTAGACGAGTACTTGAGTACGCTAACATCGTCTGGTTCCCATCTACACGGAATCAATAAAGTAGAAAACGCACATAGGAAAGCAGCCCGGTTTATTTTAATAAATACTGTACATCTTATTCCCCTCTGAACTAATGCAATAGGCAGGAATACTAACCCTTCGAAACCATGCTGATCTGGCTCGCCAGAAAATGTTGTTTCAACTTCTTCACAATAAGCTTCGTATTAATAGCATCACATACCTATCTTGTCCAGAAACTAGAGCCTCACGTCATAAGCACCCCCACTCCCTTCGGGAATACAGGTTCAAAACGGGCTGTTTTAAATTTTCTTTGTTTCTACAAGCCATTAGGGCATTGAATAGTTTGCCTACATATAACTACATGTAGCAATGAAGATACCTTCCTGTCACTTCTTGAAAACCGCCTAAGTGTTTCCCATGTATGAAGTGTTTGGAGAAATTTGACTTTACCGTTTTGTTTTGTGTGATGCCATTTATTACATCCTGTAACGACCTATTCCGTCACTACACGTATATTCTATGTTTACACTTCTTTTATTATTGCGATAGCAATTATACGCACACTGTCGGCTGCTTTTTGCCGTCGCCTTCGCGTCATGTTTCGCCTGTGCATACGCATGTATATAAAAGCCACAAAGAAAAACAAATGAGTAGAAAAAAAATTCACCGCCATATCCACGAAGTGAATCAGGTTAAAGGAGCTTGCTCGGAGATGATCGGGTAACCCGCGAATGCTCCGTGCACATTCCTCTACCATCATACTATATAGACGTGACAACGTTGTTATACATACATTACATCCACAATGTATTTTTTAATTTACGGTTGGATGCACTATATACATTTTGATGAAGTATATATACATTTGGATGAACTATAAACATTATATATACACAGGAGATGTTGTTTTACCTACCAAGTTCAAGAAGGGCGTCCCTCGATGAGTTCGGGGACTGGTTTCCCTTTAAAGATGATTGCTTTATGATGGTTGAACTATATGCATTACATATACACAAGAGATGTTCTTTGTAAAGTACAAGAAGGGCGTCCCTCGATGAGCTTGGGGACGCGTTCCCCTTTAAAGATAATTGCTTTATGATCAGTAAAGTATGTTGCCAAGGGGTCATGGATGATGGGACGTAATGGAAAGTTCGAGAAGGCAACATCGATACAAGTGCCCCTGCTGGTGGTGGGACGTTTGCAGTCGTACGATACGCATCGAAGAGCGTAACGTGACATCATGTGTTGGCTGGTTATTGGCAAGGCGAGATCTTCCCGAGCTGCTGCTGCGTTGCGAGCCCGTCGCGCTGCTGCTGTTCATGCTGCGGAGCGGCAACGAAGAGAGTTCACTTAGTGAGCTCCCGGCGAAGAGAAAGGAAGCCAGCGAAACGAGCGGTGCGGCCAGCGAGCAGTCACCTAACTAGCGCTTGCGCCGAGCGTGGTGTGTGCCGCCTTGAGCGGCGGCGCCATCTAGTGAGCATTCTTGAAATCACCGGAGCGAGCGCAGCTGCGCTGCTGCGCCGAGCGTGGTGTGTGCCGCCGCGCCGACGGTCACAGAGGTGAGGACAAGGCGCGAGCATAAGAAGCTTGGCGAGCAAGCTGCTAAAAGCTCCTAAAAGATTTCTGAAGCGCGCCACCGGGATTCGAGCCTGCGACTCCTCGCTCCGCTGCGCGCTGCTGTAAACAACTCGGCCACGCGCCACCGGCTGTTCAGCATAACAACGGCGAGCTATTTATATACACCATTTAACGCTAACGGCACGCAGAGCTCGGGGGCGCTTCATTGTGTGTAGTATTACCCGCAAGATTGCCCGAAGGGCGCGCTTTAAAGCAACGCTCCTAAATTTTTCTTCCTTTTGAAAGCTGCCCTTGAAACGCGCACTAAAAAAACTACAGCATATCCACGGGTGAATGATGAAGAGCTTGGGCGAAGCTCCTGAAGCAATCATGGTTACACCGTGAAATGTTCAGTGGTTTCGCCCAGCAGTAATCAAAGCGATACGCCGCTTTGATGACTGCTGCGCTCGCTTGGCGGCAGCCTCTCGAGCTCGCACTTCGGGATCCTGCCCACGAACACGAGACGCAGCGGCCTTCCGCACCCGGCGCTCCCCGTCGTCTATGATCCACCAAGCAGCACGATCCGGCAAGCGCACTCCTCCACGTACGGCGACGATCAAGGATAATGAGAGATAACGGGTGCAGCAGCCGATCTGAGAGCAGCGGCACCTATAACGTCATCTAGCGTGCATTCACCCAAACGCCATATTGCACACATCTCTATGGGACAGCGCCATCTAGTATATCGTCACCCAACTGCAGTTTGCATGCATCTCTATGGGACAGCGCCATCTATTGAATGATACGGGAGACGCGACGGCGGGGGAACGCCGGATGGAGCGACGACCGACCAGGTGATGCTATAAGGAGCTTCGCCCCTAAAAGATAACGAGCGAGAACACTCACACATAGTTTCATCTTCTTACCAGCAATGTGGTAGGTGGAATCGGCGCACTCGTCGGCCATCCGGGGGATTTCTTGGCCCTGTCGATTGGGCCGCAACTAAAACAAGGGTGCTATGCAGGATGGCCCGAGCTTCTCGGGCACAGGAGTTTGCTCCGAGCTTGCGTTACGGCGGTCATGACAGGAAGACAGTGCGGAGCACGCGATAGCAGCGTTCATAAAAACTGCTACAAGAACGACAATGGCGTCACAAACTCATATGTGCGGTATTTGCGGCTGTTTTCAAAGGAACAGCGCGTGCAAACGCGTCAGCGCCGCAATTTAAGGCCGAACCATATAGAGCGTTTTTGCCGGCGTTTTCCCGGCGTTTCGTACGCCGGCGTCCCTCGACGTCGACGCTACCGGTGACGGTGGCCGAAACGTCCACCTCTGGACGGTCCAGACATCACGGGCGGCAGCGTCGACGCCGGAAGCAGTTCGATGGACGCAGAACCAATCAGCGTGCGGCTGGCAGCGACTTCCGCTACGTAACGGCGTCATCGCTGCTGCCAAGATGGCTGCCGCCCGCCTCGGATCTAATAAGTCGTCGCCGTGCACTGTGTGGCCCTTAAGTTCTCAACTGATGCTTGTATTTGACTTAGCTTGTGCCCTAGAAGCTTCGACAGCAAAGCGATCGTGATATCTTTGAAGTCTTTCCGAATACCGTACTCAAGTTCATCGGTAGGCTTAGCAGGAATGAGTGTATTGGCCGAATACGTGGCCTCAAAGACGTGCGGCAGCTTCAAGCTCAGAGGCCATATATTACAAGCTTGTGCTTCTTCTTAATGCCAATAGCTGGCGCTACAAGTCAAATAAAAAAAATACTTTTCGGTGGCGTTGTGTCACTGTGACTCGTTTTCTGCACCACAGAACTGCTAATGAGACATAAAAGATATAATCAGGAATATATCTTGTTGGTCCATTGACGGAAACTGTACACTGCTTTACGAGGTGTCAGGTTCATTCCCTCTGGTCACACTGTGTGACGCTGAGCTAACGCTCTTCATATGGTTTGCCGCCCTCTCTGACGGCGTTGATGCGACGACGCCGAGGGACGCAACGCCAGGAAACGCCGGCAAAAACGCTCTATATGGTTCGGGCTTTAGTCAACATTTTGACAGTGCAGCGACGTCAGCGTGATTGTCGCGCTATCTTTCTGCCAACTGATCATCGCGCCTCCCACGGGCGTGTTCGTGGGCGTTTGTCCTCTTTCGGAAAATTCTTTCCTTCCACCTGCAGCATGGAAATTTCCACTCTCGAAGGCAACAAGGGCGCACACGCAGCACTCTGGTGCAGCTCGTTTCGCTTCTCTAGAATATTACAGATAAATAAATGGACAGGTTACTGCTATACTTACATTACACGTCTGAAGATTTTTCTGTAGTAGCGAATCGGTAGAAACGATGTCTCCACAAACAAGTAAATAGCAACAATTCTCGCCTCAAATCCCACTGGGGGCGCTTGCATCATAGCTGTGAGTGGTACGTCGTGAGAGCGGTGAAATTGAATGCGAGACCAAGGTATATGTAAACTGGTAGCGTAACTTCCGTAGAAGCCCATACGTTCAGAAAATGGCTGCTCATCAGCTGCTCATGGGGCTTGGCGCCATCTGTGTGAGGAGGGAACACTTCCGGCGGAACAAAAAATAAAGCGGATGTGACGCAATATCCGGTAAAAAAGTGACGTCATTTTGTTGGCACTAGCGCGAAATTTGACCTCAAAATATTTTTCCTAGGCCCCTGATCACTAAGGACTCGCGCTACAGCGAGCCGGCAAGCCCTTGGCGAATGCGCTTGAAGCCAACGCTAGCTAAACTAGTATCGACCCGTGAATAAACAGCCGTGTTTAAGTGTACCGTCGTGGAATTCGCCTTGGTTTTACCAGGAAACTTTATTCTCTGAGCTTTTATTCTGCGTTCGTGTGATCTTCCACAGCGTGAATAACGTAGGCAGCAGCGTACATCTCATATTTGCAGCGTTGCTTATTTGCTTCGCACATGCGCAGGGGACTTAAAGAGCGCATTGCATGCGTGCTTCAGTTCTAACGAGAAGAAATGACGCCTGGTCACGCCAAAATAATGATATTTCAGTTTTATTCAATGGTCACAATAAAGCAATTTAACACACCCTACACAATGAGCAACAAATGTCATAAGTACAAAAGGTGCGTACACTACGTGCACTATGTTTTGCCTTTTGTTCCGATAAATTAACCTTACGTGTAACGTATCAAGACATGCGAATTGTAGCGATCGTAGCGCGACAGATAACTTAGCGATCTGCTCACCGATAACCGGAAATATAGTAGGCACCGCATGTTCACGAAGGAAACCGGGCAGCAGGAATACTGATCCATGAAAATCCAGCAAGCACACTACTCCGAACCGTTGCCCCGGTGTCTTATCTAGAAGAGAGGGCTCGCCAGGCGTACGCGTGTTGCTATTGCATCCTTGGAACACCACATCGTTTCCGCTAGTACCGAGGAAAGCGTTCAGCGTGAAATGTTAGCCGCCTCGTGCCGTTGTCCGTTGAACACCGTAGCCAACACGTTCACCAATGATGAAACGCACATCGCAACTTCGCGCACACAAAAATCAAATTCTCACCACAATAATTCACAGCACGCATGCAAGTGCGAAACACCAGCACACCTGAGGGGGTGTGTCGCCGCAGGACGAACTTTACGCGCGCCTTTCCGAACACTACAAGGACTGCGTCGCAGAGCAATGGCATGTGTCATTCTTTAGAGGGCGCTAATAAGAAGATTTTTGATAATGCATATACATTTTCATAAATTCTTTGTACACTGGATCTAAATAAATGTTATTCTGAAATAAATCTCGGTCATAAAATATAAATATTATTTTGTTGTTGAATGAAATTAGGTTTTTTTGTTATTGGTGTTTGTTCCCACCACACCTAGTCGCGCTTCAATCGCTACTCCCATAACTCCCCATGCTGATGTCGCTGACAATAGGATCTGAACCGCTTTTCGCCCGAAGCTTCGCGACCTATTTGGATAGACCTTGGCGAGACATCGTAGCCACGTGATAATATAACCTTTAGTTCTTTGTGCGTGTGTGCATAGTTTGTGCTATTAAGCTCATAGATGAATCGTGCCGCTCGCTGGCGTTGCGGCCTGAGCACTGCTCCTCGGCAAGAGCAAACGCGGTGGGCGGACCCGATCTTCGCCGCGGGCGACAATCAATCAAAGTTACTGACGCGCGAACTCGGGCACAAACTCGTTGATTCTGAAAAGGCCCCAGTTCAACTCGTGACTGTCGTAGTGCCGGTGTGCCTGTCAAGTGTTTCATGCGGTGGACGCTACTCAGCAGCTTCTTTGCGTATGAAATAATTTGGTCAGCTTGCACGACTTGCGCAAGGCTGGGGCCATCGGAGGAGCTTGTGATCACGTAGCTTCTTCCAGGTTTTTACGTGGCTCGTCTACTCAGTATGCTTGGTCTGCTTCGGAGTAATGACCATGTCAGTTCGGTCTCAATATTGGTGCTATTGATTAGGAAGGTCTTAACTAACATGATATTGAATAGCCCTTTCTTAATTTGTAATGTTTTGATTCCCTCGACATTAATTACCCATGTTTAATTCGCAAGGTCATGAATAGCACAGAGGTAATTAGCATGATACTGATTATCACGAACCTAATTAACACGCTCTCGGTGAGTAAGGTCTTAATTATCCTGGCTTTAATTACACTCTCCTAGTTAGCGTCGTGTTAATGACCATTAATTATTAATGTGGTAATTACCGCGCCATTAATTACTCAGGTTTAATTCGCAATGTCCTGAATAGTGCGGATGTAATTAGCATAGTCCTAATGAACACGATCCTAATTAGCACGCTACAATTGAGCGTTCATGCTAATTAACATTTATTGATAATGACGTAATTGTCACGGAATTATTTAATCAGTTTTAATTCGCAAGGTCCTGAAACGCACTGAGGTAATTAGCACAATCGTAGTTAGCACGATCTAATTAACACAATGTCGGTGAGTAAGGTCTTAATTCTTGGCTTTAATTACATGCTCCTAATTAGCGTCGTGTTAACTAGCATTATCTTAATTACCTTGTTCTTTGCTTTACACGACTTCATTAGCATGGTCTTAGTAAGACGTGGCTTAGTTAGCTCGGCCTTGGCATGATTTGACCTAATCATCTTCGTCATAGCACGTCCTGACTTAGGTAGGTGCACCGCCCAGCCAATTAGCTCATCAGCCGGGCGCACGTGCTCTGGGAGCGGGAAGACGATGAAGAAGAGAACGACGAGGGCGCGCGCCGGCCGAGCAATGCGCTAGAATGTACTGGCTGACCATGATGATTATACGCGTGGCCTCGGCGATTAGCTCTAGCCGCGGTGTTGTAAGGCGCTCGGTCGGAATCAATCTCAGAGGCAACGGTGCTGATTATTCTAAAGGATACTTAGTGCAGACATTAAACGCTTGAAAATTAATTCAAACGGCCCGCGCACACATAAAAATATAGTTAGCAGAGCTTTCTGCCACTTTTCTTGCATGGGAGCACTTCTGCACTCAGTGGAACGACAAACAAATGAAAGAAGGTGCCTCTAGTTTGACGACTCAAGGAGTTTCGCCAAACTCGGGCCATCCTGCATAGCACCCTAAGTTCAAGATTAGACTCGAAAACATTCGTTGCAGGCGCTAGTTGACCGTCGCGAGGCTGTTCGTTCGACAAAGTTCCCGCCTGAAGCAGACGATCCGCATACAGGAGCAGCGGCTGCTGCAGCGCGGTAGAGAGCGGAGTCCCCGCTCTGACGTTACACACGAGAGGGCGCCACTCCAAGATCTCGAGGCCAATTGTGCCTGTATTTACGCTATTGGAGGCCTGAAACGTTGTTTTGCCTCCTTATTTTTGGCGCCTAAAACGTTAATGCCTAAAAGTCTGGCCTCAAGTGATGAACAACGAAAGCAGAAGCCAGCAAATGCTTCGCGTTGCGTCTCGTTCAATTGCGTCGCCGAAACTTTGAAATAACGCGACCTCCAATATACACAAGGCGCTCAGAGACACAGCGCATACGAGAAGGGTTGCCGTCGGTGGCTACTTTGCGCCACATTGGCTACTTCACGACCCTGTCTGGCGATGAAAATTTCTGATTGGCGCCGTGGCTACTATCTGGCTACTTTGATCTTCTATAGTGGCGCATTTACTAGTCGTTTTAACGCGAAATTGTTAGAGAGCCCGTTTCCCAGAAATTCCGGTGTCGTTGTCGGCGGTGTCTTTTGTTGTCAGCGTTGTTCGTGAGCGAAAATTCGAGGTAGATGCAAATAAAAATAGGAGGTGTCCGCACTTTGGGGTTCCTTGAGGCACGGTTTAGGCACGGCCGCTACATAAAAAATACAGGTGCGGCCTGCTGCGTCGCGTCGCCCACAATGGGCGAGCGCGGGTCCGCTGAGCGGCAGCTGTTTTGGGTGAGGGCGCCACTAGCACGGTCCTCGAGGCAGACGCCGGTTCGTGTTACTATGTGGTCGCCTCAGGATTTATGCGTGTCCGTGTGCATTTTCGTGTGCTTTCTCGTGTCTTTCTTGTGTGTGACCGCGCGTGTGAGCAGCTTGCCTCATGTTTCCTGCGCCTGAGTACGGTTTTTTGGTGCGCGCGTGTGTGGCAGTGCCGCTATGCAACTCGAACGTGTGAAGAGACGCTACTGAGAAGTACCACGTATTCCCATGCGATCTACAGTGTCGGGAAGCGTAATATTCGTAACAGAGCACTTCTTTCTGTCACAAACGAGCGCTAAAACAGGCGCGCATCCTGACGACAGCATCAAGCCACTGCGCCGACTGTTACCCCCAACGGGTGCGCGCAACGAAAAAAGAAAAGAGCATCAAAAGGCGTCCAAGGCGAGCCTCTACCCTGTCCACCGAAGACACCGTCGCGGTCGCGACAGCCTAACACCCGCACAGATCGGGAGAATTCAAGAAATCAAAGTGGAACCGACCGATTCCGCAGACGAACCGGCGAGACGAACCCCTTTCCCCTAGCTGTCGCTGCGCTACGTGCTACGAGCCGCACAATCACTTCGAATGTTCGCGAAACCGGGAAGGATCCAAACGAGAGACGACGGAGGGTAGGACAGGATGGTGAAGTCGGCGAAGAAGTTATATTGTTCGTGTGAGTCGTGTAGTGCGGTCAGTCGATCTTGGATGATCTAGTGATGACACCGTGGGAGCACTGTTTAGAAGGGTGTCGCCGAATGACGGTGACCAGAGCTGGAGTTCGTTTGAGTGTTTCCTGGAAAAAAAATATTCCAGAAACGTTCGAAGAATTGTGGGCTGCACACGTTTGGTGAATATTGAAGGCCTTTAAGTGTTCTTGGATAGCTTCTAATGGATGAGAGTGCATTTGTAGCACGGTAGCTTTCTTCCCGTTGTTTTAAACACCACTAAGCGATGTTGTGAGTTGTAATTAATACCTGCCGAGTGTGAATGTTTGCGTGATGCTTGTACGGCCTTTAACTGAGAATATATTTTGTTTGTGTTATCAACTCTTGGCTCTAACTCTTGCTTTGGACCACAACTGGCATTTGTTGGCGCACTAACAGGACCTACATTTAAATTTTGTGTGCTTTCGTGGTGTGTTTCGATGGGCCGATAAGTCAGCCCTTGGACGCTGCCCGACGGCTGCCTGCCCATTAAGGGGATCAGTGATTGAGTGACACTTTTCATTTCAGGTAAGTCAAACTGGCAGCATTCGTGGAGAGTATTGAGGCCCACTCTACAAAACACTGGTACTCCTAGGGCAAATTGTTCACATATGTGGGGTAATCGGCAGTTCTAATAACGACTTCAATATTCAACCTGTAATGTGCAACTATAAAACGCGTTATCTACGGCCTGATTGGAGTAAGTGTCGGGCGTACAAACGCGGCTGTCGAAGCGCTTCTCCGTGAACAGCTGTACCAGTGTGGTGGCGCCAGTGCGGGCGCGAGGATAACTAGGCCCTGGACGCCGTTTCGGCGCCACGCAGCAGGCCGCACCTGTTTTTTTTTTTTTTATGTAGCGGCCATGGTTCAGGTCTCCGCTGAGAAGCGAAGGCAGGCTAGCGATTGGGAAGGCGATACGAACACGGTCCGATTAGGCTATCGAGTTCTACTCTTGTTGCCGATATGAGCAAGGAGTCCTTAATTGATTTCTTACCGTTTGCACATAAAATAGCAAGCAATCCTAAAGAATAACCATTGTTCCCAAGCCTCACTGCTATGCCAGCCGATGCGCGCGCATATCCTCCTTCCGTCAGCGGGCTGCATGGTGCACATCCAAGCACCCAACGCGTGGCGAGACCGCAAAGATTGAGGGACGAATTAGCGCGCATGTATCCGCCTCGTGCATCGGTATGGTGGCGCCACCGCTCGGCTAAGGCGGGTGTGCCCTCTCCCAACCCCCCACAGGATCCCATGCATTTTGAATCAAGTTTGCGATTTCGTTGCGCAAAAACAAACTAGCGCCATCTCTCGACAATACGCCACACCGATGATGCAACACGTCCTCTTTCTTCCACCGACTGGCCATGCTCCAAGCTAACTCCTCTCTCCACTTTCTTTTATTTCTTTCGGTGGCCGTGAGAGCGCGCGCTGTGCACTGTGCTGTAGTGGCTGTAGTGGTGCCCGAACCACACGTACGCTGGCCGAGCGCGCGCTGTACGTTGGCTGTACGCGCTCCGGAGGCCGCGCATGCGCAGACGAAGCAAGCGCGGCAAACCTTGAGACGGCGCGCGCTCGGAAGCGCCTGGAGCCCCAACTGTGGCATGGCTGTTGGCAGCACCGGCTTGACCGACAGATGATGATACACATCATGTGAAAAATTTTAGTTCTTATTTACTTTTGCATGCATCTAACAATAAAAAAGGTAACAGATAAGGAGGTTTTGTAAGTATTCTGATGAACTATCAGTAATTTTGTACGAAACGATGTCTTGCACGTATGAGGAAGAGCGCGCTTCGCGTGCGCCTTCGCGCGTAGTGTGTGGGTGGAAACCGCCATAACTCGCCGGAGACGCCCGGGCTGCGCGCGATGACGCGCGCCCCGTGCGCGTTTGGGAGCGTACGTGCGGTTCGGGCTTTAGGGTGAACACAGGAGCGCGTGGCCGACGGCACTATCAGCGCCGCGTAACGATCATCGCTTGAAACATTGCACATGCGCATCATGCGTTCTACGAAATAATCTTTTCATCGCGCGCACACAAGCGTATCCACAACAAGCGTCTTCATGACGTGGTAGGCGCGGTGGAAAGAGTGTATCGAAAAACACATGCTGCGCATGTGCAATGTTTCCAACGATGGCTGTTGCGCGGCGCTGACAGTGCCGTCAGCCACGCGCTCGCGTGTTCACCCTAACAGTGCTCACCGCTGTACACTACGTTAACCACGCAAACACGGTAACGCTAAATCTGAAAAATAGGGAGTTTTAGCTTGTAACGTATACTCCTTTACGTTACCGTTACCAGATTACGTTAACCGTTTTACCGTAACTCGAGTTTTAGTAAAGTTTTTTAGCTGCCCAAACGTAAACCTTTACGTACGTACGTAAACCTTTACGTTTGCGCAAACCACTAAATGTTGATGATAACAGCATTTAAACTACATTTAATTTAAATAATATTGAATTACTCTGCGGCAAAATCATTAGAGAGGTTTTTAGCGTGTGCAGTATCCCGGTATAAGCGAAGGTAAAGGGGTGTAGCAATACCAGAGGGGCGATCGGAGATCTGTTCGTTCCGCTTGTTCGTTCTCCTGGGGGAGAACAAGCGCGCTGATTGGCTGAAGCCGGACAACTCACGCCATTCTAAGGGGCGTGGCCATTTCTTTTTTTTCCTTGATGTTTTCTTTTTTGGTGACGTCATGCCGCGTCATAACGAGCATGTCGTCTGCTAAAAGTGAACGGAGAGCGAGCCCGTTCGCTCGCGTTCTCTCGAGCGAACAATGGCGTCGCACGGCATGTATTTCGAGTGATGCGGCGGTTGCGGCTGCCGCAACAGCTGATTTTGAGAAAATTGCGCTTGCAACGGTGCTTCCTTGCTACGTTGGCGTTTCTCGAAGCAGATGCAGAATGGTAGGAGGTGCGAAATGCGTTTGAAGAGATGAGCGAGTGTGAATTCCGGCGTCGCTTTCGTTTCTCGAAACGTACTGTACCTTGGTTGTGCGACGATCTCGGCCCCGTCATCGGGTGCGAACGAACCAGTGGGATTTAAACAGAGCGGAAGGCGTTGTGCGCGCTGAGATTTTTGCGATCGGATGCTTCCAGCGAGCTGTCGGCTGCGAGGAATTCAGCGGCCTGTCGCAGTCGTCCGTCAGGAACACGCCATTACTGTCGTTCGCGGGCAAAAACGGTGGGTGGCCTTTTCCGGAGACCACAGACGCGAAGAGCGAACAAAGGCGGCGTTCGCGCGGCTCGGGCAGATTCACGCGTTGTGGTCGGGTGCGTGGATGGTACGCTCATCGCAATCCCGAAGCCCCATGGCCTGAGCTCCGCGGACACGACGCATTATATGTCGGGGAAGGGACTCTACGCATTCAACACCACGATCGTGAGTATTATTCATGCATTGTATGCGTAGCGAATTGTTTCATTTATATCGCTTAAACTTTCCGCTTTACTGAGGCTGTTGCGACTGAGTATAAGTGGGAGCGGTATTTTCGATCTATCCAGAACGGGAATTGGTTCGTTTCAGGGCACTTCGCTTAGGATAAGCGATGAAATCATGTGACGCGGAGTACACTTTGGTTCAGCGGCCTGCACAGTGCATAATATTACCGTTGCTCGTTCGCCATGTGTACCCGAAGCTTGATTCTCGATTTGTATTTGTTGAGATTAGCGCTCCCAGAATGTGCCGTAGTATGTCCTTATTGTTCATTGTCGTGATGGACGTTACATGGATCAATACATGGATGGATGAATAAACTTTATTTCGGTCCCTCGGAACGCGCCCTAGCATGTACATTAAATACGCATTGTTTCATAACCCTTTTTTCAGTCGAAGTTTTTCGTGTTGTAGATATTTTGTGATACATTGCCTTAAACATACAGCAGTAATTTGGTTAAAAGGCTTTGGTGGCTGAAAGATGGGTTGTTCCAAGCAGTAAACATGCAGACTACCCTTTGACACTGCATTGTCCTCGTGTTAGAACTTATGGTACAAGTCCTACCCTGTCGATGATTTGTCCATAGCTATGTTTCAACAGTCAGTAACAGTGAAGACAGATGTAGTTACATTAACATAATACCCAACATTGTACCCAAGGTCATTTATGGGTACAATTTTGACTGAATTGAATTCTGCAGACATGTGATGCCGACCTCTGGATGTCAGTCCATGTTTCCTGGGGTCATGTCATGTCTAGTGGGTATGGCGGGGGAGCCCTCTCCATCAGCACCTGGAAGCAAAACTTCGGCTTGCTTGGTAAGTGCTGTCAATGCTTGCTACATTCAAGACGTTATCACTACAGCTGTCATGCCGACCTCGTGCAGGAGACTCCAGCTATACATTAGAACCGTGGTTCCTGACACCAGTGCCCGGACGACCAGCTTGTGGCACCCCTGATAACCACTACAACAAGGCCCACACCGCCATGCGCAATGTTGTGGAGTGGTGCATCGCTGTAAGCTTGTGCACAGCTGCTCAAGCATCATTGCTGCTTGTGCAGCTCTGCACGACATTGCGTTGGCGGCACATGAGCCTGTTCTCGAAGGAAACGATGACGATGCTGACTGCTGCCAGCAGCAGCTGAGCTACCACCACAACGGGAGCCAGCAGCAGCGCAACCGTGTAGTGAACTTGTTTCGAGAACCACAGGGCCTGCATGCTTGAGCACCTGCGCAGAGTACGCCGCCGCCTGCAACGACCTCGGCAGCATTGCGTGGTGCGTGTTTGTCTTTGTTCATTGTGTTTGTCACTGTGTTTTTTTTTACTACACTTCAAATGTTTGCTACACATATCAACGAAACAGCGTTCTCCTATCAATGAATAACCCCCTTGAATAGGTTGGCAAAAAATGTGAAGCTCACCCTGACTCACTCATGAAATATATTTTGCTCTTGGGGCTCACTCAAACTCAAGACTCACCAAAATTTTCCTCAAGCGGATTCACTCGGACACAGGCTCACTAAAATGTTTTCACCCGGACTCGAACTCACCAATGTATTACTCACTTGGACTCACAGCTCGATCTGAATCTGAGTGAGTCGACTCATGAGTAATTTTGCCGACCTATGCCCCCTTGTCACACAACGCCATGCTGATGAAATGCTTCGACCAGGTTGTAAAATATGGCGCTTCACACTAAGCACAAGTGAGAGCTCAACTGTGAATGGCACATGGTGCCATTCACAGCCAAAGTGGTAACCGAAAAAGGCTGTTTGAATCAGGACAGCAAGATGCGGTAGCTTTAGTGCAACAAGAATCGTGCTTGTAAATGAAGTGAACAACAAGGGTGGTGTCAGAATTGAAATTTTATTACAAGTATCACGAGCAATGCACATAAAAAGCAAAATAAATAAATATCCTTTAAATTTAATGCCAAGGAAAAGAATATAAAAGTAGCTTCCTTTTATAATATACAAATGGAGTTATTACAAAGTGCCTGCTGCTCCTCTCCAACAACACACGCCTCTCGCAGCACGAAAGTCATTGTATTACATGAAAACAAGGCACAGTCGAACCGGTATTAATTGAACTCGCTAAAAAATGCAAGTTGTTGGTTGCTGATATGTCTTCCTCTATTATTGATTTCTGTTTGTACCCAATCCTGTTATCTAAACACTTCTAAGCAACAGAACACGTATTCGTCAACTATTTTTTGGTCTTGCAATATTTCAAAATTGTTGTGCAACCTAGACCTTTCACAAACGCTTTTCTTTTTTTCTAGGATGTGTAAAATCGATAGAAAACGTACAGTGTGCCACAATATTCTACACGTATACACTATAAACATAAGGATACACTACAGTGCACTATGTGCACATACTACAAAATTGCTCAATGCATGACTTTGTATAATGAGATTTTAAAAAATGACATGGCAAAACATGATTTATAAATGAAACCACACTGTGCTATGCACATGTACTACAAAACTGCTGAATGCATCACCTCGCACAACGAGATTAAAAAGAAATGACATCGTAGGACACGATTTACCATTGATCTACACTTTACTATGTACAATGAAACAGCACATCAGTGCTTCTGATATGCAGAAAAAGAAAATTAACTGAAAGAAAATTGCAGGGCACCATTGAAGCAAACCAGCGTATCATAGCTCGTGATGTGAACAAAAATAAATCTACATATATGTACAACTAGTCTTTACAAATCACTGTGCAGGTGCCTTCCGCTGCAATGAGGGCCCGGGCGAGGGTACCAACGCCTTGCAATTTGTGGACCGCGTCACCGAGAAGTTGAACCTGGCGCAGCTTTCCAATGATGCCTGGCCCTGCCGCCTGGTGTTTGCGGCTAGTAACTCCAGCGCCTCGGCCTGCCGGTTGCCCCCATCTCGCAGCTGCGGCATGAGCTGGAAACCAAGAAATGTGTTGCCATTATCATCTATAAATTTCCTGCTACCGACTCTTCGCTGGAAGCTTCTGTTCGTGAAGAGTTTCAGTGTGTGCAACAATTTCCTCTCTGTTGAAAATCCACTGACCCAACGGCATCCATGAATGGTGCTTGGTTCACCGCACAACCAACACACTTCGTTTGGACAGACCAAAGCGGTGCCGGAATTCATTTTCGCTCATCTCATCAAACGCATCTCACGCCTCTAACCACCTCTGCATGAGAAGCAACCAAACAGCCCTTTTCAGGGCTACACAATCGTTTGCCCGGCTTTACGCGATGACTGACACAATCTCCTTCCGAAACCCTAGCTGCTGCAGTATGCAAAACATACAGCAAGCAGGTGTAACACAGGTGCAAACATGTGCATTTGTGTATGATGGCTATGTGAAAAAGTTATATAACGAGCTTGCTTTTTGAACAGTATATTTAGCAATAGCACATTTTCAGTTTCACTTTTGAAGCAATTGACAAAATAGAGAAACATTTCAAGATGTTGAACATTTTTGCAATGCTACCTTTTTGCTACATCTGCAAGGCAGGACACCTGTTTATTCCATCTGACAGTTATGCATACATCTAGCTCCTGCAACCGTTTGCCAATTTTTTTTTGTGCAGCCTTTTGTCTTTATGCCCACAGATGTCATCTCTTCACAAACATATGCCTGCACGCATGAGCATCACCTGTGAGCCTGTAACACCATCTACAGTTAATCAAAAACATCAGCGAAACTTACGAGTTGGGGCACGGGAAAGATCCTGGGCCACATCCTCTTCAGCCACACCAGTAGCAGCTGGAGCAGGGCTCACCTGTTATAGTAAGAAGTTTCTTGATTGACACACTGAGTGCAATAAGAAGTATGGAGTGGAAGTGGACAATAGCAATGTTTTTTAGAATGTTTCAACAGCGGCATGCTATGACACACAGACTACGGAGAGAGGGGTGGAGGGAGGCAAGCCTACTGGCTACGCACCTCACTCGACTCGAGGGTCTGAGAAATGGGTTGGAACACGTAGGGTGCTCTAGTGACCTTCGCAATATAGTTCGCGGCTGTTCTTTCGTCATCACCGCAAATGTGGCTGTTTCGCATTCTGTTCTGGGCGGCGCAACGTGTTAGCACCTCAGCTAACACGGCGGCCGGGTGATCCACTCGATATTGTTTGAAAAAGTAAAACTAACAGCGCGTAATGGCTCGAAGCAAACGAGCCCACTTGTTCGCAGCATACAAGTAACAATGATATTCTAAGCCAGTGCTTACCGATTCAGACCACCCGAACTATGGGCCTCGCACACTCGTCCCTGTCAAGCACGACGCGGCCGCGGTAATCCGAAATCTGGCCGCCTCGGGTGCTGCTGTAAAGCACAAGCGGGACGTGTAAGATGACCGACCACAATACAATTGTGCTCGCACTCACCTCTGCTGCCCTCGGAGTTTGGCAAGACACTGCTGCGAATAGTAGCGCTCATTCCTCCATCGGGCCTGCCACTGGGCCCTGGTGTTACGCGCAGGGACTTCTTCGTTCAAAAGCGCTACTAGCTCCTGCCACATGTCGTCCCGGTCCTCCCTCGTGAACGACGGCTCCAGCGGGCACGACAGCCTCGCGATCTGTGGGTGCTCTTTCACAAAAGCCAGCAGAAGCTCCTTTTGACGATCCGACACCCGAGAACCAACGCAGACGTTGCGATCGGACGACATTTTGAAACTACGTCAGCCGCTACTTTTCTCTTTTTTTTTTTTTTTCGCGTGCGCGACACCATCTAGCGAGGACGTCAAAAAAAACTAACATTATTAAATATCATCACTCAAAGCTGTTGCTGTTTGAAAGAGTGTTTGAGCTTGAGAAGCAAAAACAATAATTTTCTGTAAAGTAATTATATTTATTAAAAGGCGAGAAACGCTTCACGGTCCCTGTGCCGACGTCACAGGATGCGCGTCTACTTCCGGAAAGCTATCCGCTTCACGATTGGCTGTTCTCTTCCTCTCGGCGGTTCTAGGCGGGAGAGCTGCGCCTCCTCTCACTTCTGTGACGTAGGCACCGCAGAACGAACGCGGAACGAACAGATCTCCGATCGCCCCTCAGGTTACCGGGCGATGGTGTCGACATCTTGTGACGCTTCTCACAACCACAATCATGAACATGTTTGTTTTCGCTTAGTGTTCTTGAGGGGGAAAAAATGATTAAAAAGGCGACTCATTCGTAATAATGCCGCTGCAAGGCATTTACATTGGGAGTAGAATGCCCGATGTTTCTGCAATAACAATTTTGTGCTCGCCTGGTACACTTTGGCCCCGCTAGATAGCGCCACCTATCCAGCCTGTCAGCGTCTTTAGGCTTCTCACGTTTGTGGATTCGGTATTCTACGTCGCTCTAGCCTCGGTAATCCGGCTGAAATAAGGTGATCGTAAGTGGCGCTCGCACTTCAGCTTATTTTGACTCGGCGGCTGGAGTCTCCGCGAAGCGGATATCGCGAGCAGCCACGAACGAAGGTGGATTTGCGAGATAGGGCCGTGAACGTAAAGCCTATCCGGCGAGTAGTTTACGTTCCGTAAACGTTCGCGCATGCGCAGATTCTGTCCAGTATCCGGTAACACGGTAACGTAAAGAAGTATACGTTACAAGCTAAAACTCCCTAATAGTGTGCGTACGGTAAACGATGCGGGTCACTTACGGTACTGCGCATGCGCATTTCGGTCCCGCTATTCCGTTAAGCCCGCTAAACTATACCTGTCTATTGATCAGACAGCGTGCGCGTCGCTCGTACTGCGGGTAACAAAAAATACGCTTTTATCACCATTCGTTGACACTTACGGCAAATGTTATATTTTACAAACGCCGGTTGTGTTTTCGCGTGTTGCCTCACATGTGACGACACTGTGGATATGTGTAGTCGTGCTCGAGACCAATACGAAATTACCTTTTTTAAGGCCATAGCGACTAAGTGCAGTCGGCAAGCGCAAGAGTCGTCATAAATGCTCAAGCGAAAAACTGTCTCTGGCAATACGATGCGTCTCGCTGATATCAGTACATTACAAGTAATCGTTGAATAAGCATGAGTTCGGTGAGGTGACCAACATCTACATCTTTTAGATGTAGGTTATCCTCGCGTTGCAGTGGCCACTGTCGCTGAACGTTTAAAGAAGTCGGTTTTGTGAAGTCCGAGCATGGTTGTAGAAATTCGATAGGAAAAAACGTGTCGTATAAGTATCGCTTACATTCATTGCGTATCTCACAGGCTAGGTAAGATTTGTGCCGCTGTGCAGAGAAAGAATGAGCGAGTAATAGACAAGAGGCGGACCGACATTTGTTTCGTAAAACACACCAACAAATTCACTGAATGCCGTATACATACAGGTGTGGTGTAAAGGTTCCTTTTAGCTGCGGCCGCTTCCACGTAAGACAGACGGGCCGCTGTGTTAGAGATTATTGGAACATAAGAGATCGCTAAGCGGAGGCTCACCTCCTAATCTTTCTTTACATTGCCGAGAATGTAAGTGCACGTCGAAGTTATATGCATAAAAGAAACGCGTTCAATGATTGAGGCATGGCATATCGATAGCAGTGATAGCACATGCGTGAGTTAATCGTCGATTAACTTGCATAAGAAGAAATCAAATGCCTTAACAGTTATCTGTCATGTAGACCCCCACGCGTGCCGGACTGATAGGTTCGCCTATTGCACGGGCATGCGCAGATAAAATTCCGTTTCTTTTTCTTTCTTTTTCGCCGCTGTGCGCCTTTGCAGTTGTTAGTCGGCGTCTGTAGTGTGTTGACTTCTTCCTTGTGTCTGTGTTTATATGCCCTGTCTTTTAGAATGAATTCGGTGTTCCAGCTCATATTTAATACATCTTGATGATATCGGCACGCGATAATACGCATGCTGCTTAACTGCTACATCAGGGGCGGCGCCAGTGGGGGGTTTGGGGGGGCTCCAGCCGCCCCCCCCCCCCCCCCAAAATTTCCGCCTGGCCCTCCTTTGCCCCCCCAAGAGCAAGCATAGTCAAAATACAATGCATATGTTCCCAGCCTCTCTGCCCCCCCCCCCCCCTGAAGGAACCCACTTGTCGTGGGTGCCCCCCCAGTAAAAAAATCCTGGCGCCGCCCCTGTGCAGCAGCTACATCCGATGCATATCCGCCCGGTAATACCAACACTGCGCTATGTTAATCCTTTCGCATTTCATGCATAGAGATATATGCAGATGAGTGCGGATGGTGCAGTATTTACGGCGTAAGAATAGTCAAGAAGCGGCGACGTGCACTTTTTTGTTTCGTGCTCCCACCGATATCACGGTGCCAACGAGCAGCAGGCGAGCGAACAGCCGGCTAGAAGGAGAGGTTGTTGTTGTTTGTGGTTATGGGGGGAAAGGTGTCAGCGTCGTCTCGGCGGCGCCGTGAAAGGAGGCGTGCTGGTATTTCATGCCGCCGCAGGGCGGCGCGCATGAAATACCAGCGCTGGCTAGGGCAAATTAATCTTGCCCGCCCGATACAAAGGGAATAGCCCCAAGTCATCATCATCATCATCAGTACCGAGACCTGTCGAGAACACCCTTGTAACTTGATTCATGGCTGCGCTAAAAACACGGACAACAGAAGAGACGTATACAGGCGGCCGTCCTGTGTACGTCTCTTCTGTTGTCCGTGTTTTTAGCGCAGCCATGAATCAAGTTACAAGTGTGCACCAACTGGCCCAAATGAAAGCATTACTGCGAGAACACCCGCCGACCGCCGGCGCCGCACGTTTCGTCGCTTGCACGTGTTCTCGCAACGTCTGCGGTGTGCCGATTTGAACTTGTTCGGTATCGGT
Source organism: Rhipicephalus sanguineus (assembly GCF_013339695.2). NCBI lineage: Eukaryota > Metazoa > Arthropoda > Arachnida > Ixodida > Ixodidae > Rhipicephalus > Rhipicephalus sanguineus. The sequence goes on from NC_051181.1 coordinate 111,742,243, forward strand.
ACGTACCGATGTGACCATGCCACAGTGATGTGTAAACAGCAAAGACACTGCTTTGCACCTGGATGCATTGTAAGAGTGTGTCAAAATAAATGTCTTGCTTGTACAAATAGACCTTGGTTTTCGATGCGCAAGTCATAAAAGTTAGGGGTGTGCGAATATTCGAGCTTCCAATACGAATCGAATAATACCTAACCGAATAATTCGATTCGACTTTCGAATAGCTAGTATTCGAAGTTTCGAATAATTCGACAGGACGAATATCTAAAACGCGACAAAGGTGCAACTTGGCTAGGGTGGAGTGGATAAAACTAACGCTAACATCGGTGCCAGCTAGGGGCGTAGCCAGGAGGGGGGGGGGTTCAACCCCCCCCCCCCCCCGAAATTTTCTCAATTTTGCTTGCGTACATATACACGCACACATACAAACGCACACACGAACATACATAAAGCATGGTTGAACCCCCCCCCCCCCCCCCCCGAAAAAAATTTCTGGCTACGCCTCAGATCGGTACAGTAGGCATTTCGTTAAAACTTTCACCGATATCCTGGTACAAAAGCGAGCGCATGTTTATTTCAAAGGCGATCATGTAATTTGCACACGTAAAAAAAAAGAAACAGAAAACTGTCAAGCTCTTCACAACTTCGCCTCTGAAACGAAGGCATGGACTTTCCTTGCCTAGTTCGGTCGCGTATGCCACAGGCGACGTAATACATTTCGACTTCGGCCCGCGAAGCCCTCGGTGATTGGATTCATATATCAAAATTTGTTTCCGCTGTGCAGTCGTCACTGCCGCACCGCACCACTCGTTCAAGAACTCCCATCGCTCCGGCGCGTAGTTGAAACACTGCTGTGAACGAGCGCCCGAAGATTGTTGGGCCCCGAGTATGCATCGAGACAAAGCAGTATTTCGCGACCACAGATGGAGCACAATTAAAGCCGTATTCCGCGACCATAGGGAAAAAAACTAGCTACCGTACCCCCTTTTTTTAGCCGTTGAGAGGGCCCCTATCTGCTAACTGGAGTGACGGCTCTTAATTCTATCAACATGCCTGCGTGCCCAGAAAAGCAGAATAAAAATACTCTTCCGAACAAGCACGTAATAAAGCTGCCACGAACCCGTAGCGTCCCTGATTTTTCCTTTGTCTTGCAGTAACTGGCGGTACAAGTTTCATGTAAATATACGTACTATTCGATATTTTTCGCCACTATTCGATTCGAGATGAAATTTCGCTATTCGCACACCCCTATTAAAATAACGCATTCAAGTATGGTTGCTGATACCTTTACCTGCATTAATACGTCACGGAGAACACTGTGGCATCAAAGTGAAAACTGCACGGACGTTGTTTTTGTGTCAAGCTCACGGCAAGTCATTCATTTGATTCCCTATCTTCCAGCGCTTCGGGGTGCGAGTGGCAAACGTAGCTGATATGCAAGGAAGTAAATTGAAAACATTAGTTTTCAGTGCCAATACACGCTTTGCAGCTAGCCGCCAGAAATGTGCCAGCTAGCCTTTGTTATAATCCGCATGCTAGCGTGAAATAGTTGCAACGAAAAGCGGCTGCTACGCGCGCGCGGGCATCTCGGAGCCGACAGCAGCGCCGCCGCATCTGGATGAATTCTCGCTCCCTCTCCGGCGCGCCGATGCTGACAACTATTGTAGGAAACTCTATGCTGACAACACCCTGCTCGGCTAGCTCGGCTACTAGCTCGGCGTACACACTTTTCCCATAGTGCTCCGCGCGCCCGCGCGGCGCTCTGGGATTGCTTGAAAAAGGCGGGAGCCGCGGCGAAAAATGCGACGTGTGAAAATCGGAATACCGCCTTGTACATTGAAAAATTTCTCAGATTTCTGTCTGTGACATCAATCGATAGATATGACAGATATTTTAGCTGGAGTTAATGATAGATACTGCCCGAATTATAGGTCGTACAGCGCTTGATACGCGCTGCTAGTTGTGGCCCCTGAGCAGACGACGTCTACCGCATGCATGGGCCCCTCGCTCCTCGCTCGCATGCTGTGCGCACGCTTGCGTAGATGGCCTTGGGAGGGAAAGTTCCCAATTCGCACGGGCAAGCTGTCACGCAAGCCTTCGCGATTTGCAGGCTTTCTGTCTCTTTACCGCGCTCAGTGGCTTCCGCGTTGTGCCGGCGGCGCTCACTTCTCAAACACTTCGCGCGCTTTTCACGCCGCAACAACGGCACGTAGTAAGTATTGCTCCGCGAACAAAGGAGAGCACCTTGAAGATTTCCACGAGTGGTCCTTTAGGATAGGGCGGAAATGTGTCGCGCCGAACTGCAACAATGGGTACGCATTCTGCAAGGAATGGGTACGCAATTAACCTTCAAAGTTTCTTGCGACTCGGTGAGGTTGGAAGCGTGGGCTCGTGCCACACAAAGGAATGACTGAGAGCTCACGCCTCATGACTACGTTTGCGAGAAGCATTTTTCGGACAGTAAGTCCGATCATTCGTTGAAAAAACTCAGAGGGCCCCTTATGCAAGACTAAGACGGCTCGAAGGCGAAAGCCATCTTTTTCTTCAGTTGTCTATCCTGCCTCACCCCCGTGCAAAAGCTTTCTGCACCTAACGTGGTTTTGCCCTGCCTCCAGGATTGGAGGCATTACAAGTTTTCTGCACCTCACCTGTTTTTGCACTGCCTCCGTGATCGAATAATCGATCATGGAGGCAATGCAAAGCGGCGATGGCATGTAATGACGTCACGTCATGATGTCACAGATTTTGGCGATCTGTGACGTCATGATAACGTCGTGTGGTGACGTCACCACGGCATGATGAATGTTGACGCCGCCGACGCGGGATGCCGACGCCGACGGCGGTCAATTTTTGCGTTTGATGACACATCTAAGGCTTTCGCCTTAAAAATTATACCTAACCTATGGAGTTCACGTTACCGAAAATTTTAGATTTCGCGTTCTACAAGATATCTCAGTCAGGTAATTTTCCTGCATGTGACGCCATTTTTCCGTTAATTTACCAAAAATTATGGATCCGGCGTCAACGCATAAGAAAAACACCCACTTAGGCGTCAATCGCGAACGGCGAATCGACAGCGCGTTTTTCCCTCTGCGCTGGCGGAATCGCGCGACAAAGGGCGCGTCAGTGCTGTGCCCGATTCCGTGACTTTATTAGGACGCCCGAGCGAGGGCCTTCTCAAGAATTCTTGCTCCGTGAACCAGGCACATGCCCTGTTGGCCACCCTACGCTGGGGGAATGGGTCAGGTGAGTAGAAAGATGAGAGAGAAAGGGAAGGAAAGCTAGAAAATACCAGTAAATGCCCTGACGCGTATGTTGCGGTAGCACTCTACAATAGTCAAAGGCGTTCACTTAGGCACGTATACAGTCTTCAAAAAGCACAAAAGTGCTTTAACTGCCTTGTGAGCCGACCAGCGATGGGGACGGTGCTCCAGCAGCATCTGCACGGAGAGCGGCCGATCGTCCAATCGTCACAACGCGTCACAAAGTATTCGTCTGTCAGAGGCAAATCGAGGGCAGCGTCATAGCAAATGATTGATGTCTTCGGTGCCGCAGACGTCGCATGCCGCACTGTCGGTCACTCCAATTAGCGTTGTGTATGCCTTCGTGAAGACAACCCCCAACCAAAGCCGACAAAGAAGCGAAGCTTCACGTCGACGAAGTCTGAATGGAGGTCGGAGTTCCAGAGTTGGGATTGTTTGGTGGAGTCTCGTATATCTTATGCTTGGCGTGTTCCACTCGGCCAGACAAAGACTACGTGCCAGGTGACGAAGCTGCCTTGCAGAGTCTGTCCTTGAGAGAGGAATGGGAACGTTGTGTTCTTCTTGATGGGATGTGCGAGCCACGTTGTCTGCGGAATCATTGCAACTGATCCCGCAATGACCAGGTGGCCACTGAAATTAACCTCGTGGCCTGTTTCTTTGACGTGATGATGAAGCTCGACAATTTCGTACGCGAGCTGTTCGTGGCATCCGCGTCGAAGAACTGACTGCATGCACTGTAAGGCCGGTTTCGAGTCGGAAAACAGCCCATTTGCTCGATCTCTGAGAAGCGATGTACCACGGCCGCTAAATAAAAAAAGAGGTGTTTTTTTTTTTTTTATTTAGCGGGCGTGGATGTACTCTAGGGCATCGCGCAGAGCCGTAATCTCTGTCGCCGTAGACGTAGTGACATGCGACAGCTTGATCCGCAGGGTTATTCCTCGAGCTGGTATCACAACCGCACCGCCTGAACTGGACACTGTGGTCGAGGCATCGGTGTAAATGTGCACGTCGTTACGGTAGATTTCGTGCAAGAAAAATCCGGCAGATCCCACGCACTGTGGGAATCGATGTAATGCGAAGCAGCCAGCAAAGAGCTGCATACATCGCCTTGTTTGTCTTTGAGCAAAATGAAATTATTCATGCCATGGCATCTAGTCCACCATATATCGCATGTTTGCCATGCACGCATGCATGCACAATATAGTATACACCATGTCAATGAAACGCATATTCTGGTATATACAATGCATGACCTGTCGTTTATGTTCATCACGCACTCGTGTCTTGCCATACCAATTTTGGTATATATCCAGTTAACAAAACGGCCGGAAGCGCACCATGACAGTGGCATGTAAATCATACCGTACATGGCATGCATAACATGATTCGCATGTTAAGACCTCTCATTTATGTTCGTGATACAGTCACATCGCGCAATACCAATTTTGGTGTATATCAAACGAGCTAAATGGCCGCGAGTGCATCATGAGTATAGCATGTAAATCATGACATGCATACATAGTTTTTCATGCTACCACCTGTCACCAATGTTCATCATACAGTCACATCGCGCAATACCAGTTTTGGTGTATATCAAGCTAGCGAAACGGCCGCGAATGCACCATGAGCGTGGCATGTAAGTCATGACATACATGACAGGCATGTCATGGTTTTCATGTTACCACCTGTTATTCATCATCTTCACACGGTCACATCGCGCAATACTAATTTTGGTGCATATCAATCTAGCGAAACGGCCACCAGTGCGCCATGAGCATGGCATGTAAATCATGTCGTACATGTCATGCATGTCATGATTTTCATGTTACCACCTTTGATTTACGTTCGTCATACAGTCGCTTCGCGCAATACCAATTTTGGTGTATATCAAGCTAGCGAAACGGCCGCGAATGCGCCATGAGCGCGGCATGTAAATCATGACATCATGTCATGGTTTTCATGTCACCGCCTGTTATTCATGTTCGTCATACAGTCGCGTCACGCAATACCAATTTTGGTATATATCAAGCTAGGAAAACGGCCGCGAATGTATCATGAGTGTGGCTTATAAATCATGTACATAACCTGCATGTCATGATTTCCATGTTACCACCTCTCATTTACGTTCGTCATGCAGTCGCGTCGCGCAATACCAATTTTAGTGTATATCAAGCAAGCGAAACGGCCACGAGTGCGTCATGAGCATGGTATGTAAATCATGTCGTGCATGCCATGCATGTCATGATTTTCATGTTACCACGTCTCATTTACGTTCGTCATACAGTCGCTTCGCGCAATACTAATTTTGGCGTACATCAAGCTAGCGAAGCGGCCGCGAATGCATCATGAGCGTGGCATGTAAATCATGACATACATGACATGCGTGTCGTGGTTTTCATCTTACCAACTGTTATTCATGTTCTTCATACAGCCACATCGCGCAATACCAATTTTGGTGTATATCAGTCTACTGAAACGGCCGCTAGCGCACCATGAGCGTCGCATGTAAATCATGACATACATGACATGCATGTCATGGTTTTCATCTTACCAACTGTTATTCATGATCTTCATACAGACACATCGCGCAATACCAATTTTGGTGTATATCAATCTGCTGAAACGGCCGCTAGCGCCGCATGAGCGTGGCATGTAAATCAGGTAGTACATGACTTGCGTGTCATTATTTTCATGTTACCACCTCTCACTTACGTTCGTCATACGGTCATGTCACGCAATACCAATTTTGGTGTATGTCATGCAAGCGGAAAGGCCGCGAATACACTATGAGCGTGGCATGTAAATCATGACATGCACGTCATGGATATCATGGTTTTCATGCTACCACCTGTTATTCATGTTCTTGATAGTCACATCGCACAATACCAATTTTGGTGTATATCAGTCTAGCGAAACGACCGCGAGTGCGCCATGAGCGTGGCATGTAAATCATGTCGTACATGACATGCATATCATGATTTTCATGTTACCACGTGTCAGTTATGTTCGTCATACAGAAATGTCTCGTCATACCAGTTTTCGTATATATCCCTTCATTTAAACGGCCGCGAGCGCCCCGACAGCATGTCATGTAAATCATGCTGCACATGACATGCGCGTCATGATTTGCATGTTAGGACCTGTCATTATGTCCGTCATGAACTCTTGTCACGCCGTACCAATTTTGGTATATATAAAATTAACGGAACGGCCGCAAGAGCCCAAAGACCCTGGAATGTAAATCATGCTGTTCATGACATGCGTGTCATGCTTTCATGATATGACCTGTCATTTATATTCGTAATTAGGCCATGTTATGACACACCAATTTTGGTATAGATCCGATTAACGAAACGGCCAGGAGAGCACAAAGTCGTAGGCGGAGATGGATGGATGGATGGATGGATGGATGGATGGATGGACGGACGGACGGACGGACGGACGGACGGACGGACGGACGGACGGACGGACGGATGGATGGATGGATGGATGGATGGATGGATGGATGGATGGATGGATGGATGGATGGATGGATGGATGGATGGATGGATGGATGGATGGATGGATGGATGGATGGATGGATACGCTCAAAGTCGCAGAAGTTCGCTAAGAAATGCTTCGCATTTAAAAGTAGGCTCAGGGTGTGTCCAGATAAGATCGAACACGAGGTCCCGGTCACCATTCCCGATTCTGATGAAATTTACTGTAGGTCTAGGCATTACACCCAGAACAATGGTTTCGCAGTTAGTTTTGCGAAAAAAAAAATTTGTTCACCTGAAAAAAAATACACAAATTTTGGCCGCAAAAAACGCTTTTCCGCCATTTTCGCGATTTCTGAATTTTGAGCGCACCTAGGGAAAAAGCGGTGCACTTCTTCGTCACAATATTTATTCCCTTTAAAGAACAAGTGAAATACAATCTTATTAGTCTATTATTTTCCTTTCTTGTTGAAGAACTTTTGAAGAAAAAAATCACAAACTTGGTAAATCGCACAAAATACCTGTATTTCAGCAATTTATTGCTGCAAGCAAGTTAAAGTAAGGATAATAAAAATCGGTACATATTAACTTTCATACTCTCGCTCTCCTTTAAAATAATTTGCGTGGTTTTGTCGCGCTCCGTTTTACTTGATAATTGGGCTGAAACGTAAGTGATTTACCACAAACGCCGAACTTTGAAAATGATTTTCTCAAAAAGGCCATTTTTAATTTTTTTTTAATCCCTCTGATTGAAGTCAAGGACGTCATCTACCATTGTGCAGAAAAAAAACGTTGCATTATTTTGGTTGCTAACAAGTTATAGTGCGTCAAATGTGACCATGCCAGACTAGCGGCCGCGTCGTTCCTTATGGGCTGAAACTCGGATATAAGTTGCTAAAAATACTTGTACGTGACATAATCACAAATCAGCAGCTCCACACCAACAAATACGCAGCCCGGTGTCATGGTTCAGCAAGCTTTGTCTTGGGGTCAGCCGCTTGACAAATCCGCAGAAGCGGCCGCTCGATGCTGCGGGCACTCACATTGCATGAGTGCCGCTTCCACTGCGGATGAGCTCCGCTTGCGCGCCAAACTACGCTCAGAGGACAAACGAGAGAAGGAATGCATCACTGTGAAAGTTAAAGGCCGTTAAGTGCCAACAAATGTCGTAGTATGCAACGAAAACTCTGCCGGCAATTTCCCAGTGAGCGCCTCCAGTAGTGCGCTCATGTGTTGCTTTCTTTCTTCTGAAGCCCTAAAGATAATTAGGTTCATTCTATGAGCAACATATGACACAAAAGAAAGCCATTGACATCTAAAGAAAGCTGTCATACGTGCTTCCGATGGTCGAGCAACTCAAACTGCAGTTGTTCATCTCGTGCCAGAACACTTGTGTCAGCCGGCTGTGAAAAGAAGTGTGTCCAAGTCCTTTGCTTCATTAAAGAACCGCTTTTAGAATACTGTATTGTTGTGCGTCCGCAGATAGAATATTCAACGCAAGTCGAGCGTTTATCACGATATTATGCGGCTTCGGGCATAACAGCAGGGGAAAAAATACATCAGTGCTGTATTGAAGGCGCTCACTGGGAAATTGCCGGCAGAGTTTTCGTAGTGTGTATACGGCTTGCGTATAGTGTGCTACACCAGTAGACGGAAGCACGCATCGGGGAACTTTAAGCGCCCAAGTTTTCAGTATTAGCTTTTGGCAAATGCTGCTTTCGAAAATCGACTTTCAGACAGCCAAACACCGACTCTCAGTCAAGCGAACGTAACGGTGGCAAAACAATTTTCCGCGCATCACTGGCATGCGCTCTCTGGTATCGGGCTAGCAGACGACGCGCGAGCGTGTCGATCAAATAGCCGCAAAAGACACATGCCTTCGAAATGGGCTGGTTGCCCAGAACGACAAGTGCTTCATGATTCCAGTTTGCAAGTTTTCAACAACGCGAATACAGCCGAAAATTGAACCATTTAGCAGCTTCAAATGCAGCCACGGCATTCATTTCCGCGAGCGACGACACGACGGCTGGTCTACTACGGTGGCGGTGCCCGGCGGCTAAAAGCCGCACTAACGCCGACGGTCGGTTCCCATTGCGCTCCGCTTCTTCGCCCAGGCCGCCGAGGCACTCAAAAATAGAGGAGGCGCTGCTCTAGCCTGGCTGTCGAACCGCGTTCCCCGTTCGCCCTGTGAGAATTAAAGGCCAGGCTAGAGGGAAGACACGACGCTCGTCGCGTTTCTTTTCGCGTTTCACCACGCTTTGAAGGTGTGCGTATCGAGTATCAGCGTTTACTGTGTTATTGTTGATGATATGTTCACGCGGGATTCACCATGATAATGATGATGATGATGATGCAAACTTTATTTCGGTCCCCATATGCGGTGTCCAGGTATATCTTCACAACTTCAGCTACCGCAAGGGTTAGATCATGATTATGGGCGTTAGTCGTCCGTACGGAGATGTGCCACCAGTTGTCAACGTGGGTGCGTTCACATCAAGCGGTACTATATCTGCCAAACAACAATAGACACTATACAAGCTCTCATATACCAATGCACTATAAACAACTACTTCTGTGACGACACGTTTCACTTTCGTGTTATACCGATTCCTATTACGAAGGGATCAGCCGTATTATTGCGATAGTAATTATATGCACAGTCTCGGCTAGTTTTTGCCGTCGCCGTCGCCATACACCGTATATGTATATGTATGTATGTATGTATGTATGTATGTATGTATGTATGTATGTATGTATGTATGTATGTATGTATGTATGTATGTATGTATGTATATATAAAAGCCACAAAGAAAAATACTTTCCGACGCGTGGAATCGAACGGGCGACCTCTCGCTCTGCAGCGCGCGGCGTGGACGGCTAGGCCATGAAGGGTAGGTCTTTCAGCATGCTAAAGGCGAGCTATTTATGTACACCATTTACTTCAGCGTGCTCTCTTCGTCACCAGAGAGATGGCGCGAAGTGCGCGAGGGGCGCGCTTTAAAGGTCGGCCACGCCCCGCCGGCGGGCGCGCTTATCTCGTGAGTAGGGTGGTTTGTGTGTCTTGCGCTTCCAGCGTGACGTCCGCGCCAAAGTTACGGAGCGTACGAAGGTCACTTCGCTCGCTGCAGCGGCCCCGATTGCGAAAGGAGCGCACTCTTCAAACAGAAAGAAGTAATAACTGTTACAACTTTTAGTTCGCGCTGGTCCTGAGTGTACCTCTGCGTTCGTTTCGTGCGTCCTTCTTCATGTTTGAGCAGCGCGCTTTAAGTGTCGAGCAGTGACACTTCATAGTTCGCGCTCGTCCTGTGTGCATTCTTTTCGTGTGTCCTTTACGCTTGATCGACGCGCTGGAAATTCCGAGCTACCTTGCGTTCTTCGTGTTACATTCCAATTTGTTGCTATCGCATTCGCTGCGAAACTGTGACTTTTTTTTTACTCGACATTCGTAAATTACCATTACTAATCTGTATCCAATATTCTAAAGTTTAGGACATGCATACCATTCATATGTATCCACATTTTTAGAAATTTAAACGTTTTTTGGCCAATCCGCCAGGGTGGATGTGAGCCAGCGATGTAGGTCACTATTATCATCATCTTTTTCTCTTGGCGAAGACGATTCGAAGATAGTCTCCTCGCGACGATAGCCATCTTTTTCGTAGAATAAACGAGTGTGGAACTCTGGTGTAGTGCGCACGCCTTTAGCCAAGAATCGAAATGGAGAGCTCATCCAGCAGTTTCCACACATCGCAAGCGACAACGACGTCGGCAGCAACGAGCCCCTCGACGTCAGCAAGAAGCCCCTCGACATCAGCTAGAAGCCCCTCGACGTCGTCTACCCACACGAGTGCCCATTGCTCTACCTGCCCTTCACCGGCTGCATCAACCACGGAGAGCGTCGCTTCGACGACATCGAGGCACAGCTGCAGTTCCAACAGTGACGACAGCGAACCGAAAAGGTAAGCTATCGCACTCGGAGCCTTTGTCAGAAAAGTGTCACCTATAGGCTGGCTAGGCCGACTAAACACCTCCTTGCATTGGCCGAGTCAGTCTTATTGCGTGCAAGCATACTTCCATGCGTTCAGCACTCGCGGGAAACAAACGCCGTCTTCAGGTCTAAAACGCGGGACGATATAGATGACAGCAGAATACATCACAGCTTTCTGCTATAAAAGGCACCACGTTCTGTAGGCAGGATGCAGCCGTGAGGAGGTGTCGGCGTTCCTTGCGTTGGCCATCGCCATAGCGGTACACCAGTCGCGTTTCCTTCACTATGCACGAGCCCAATAAAAAAAACGGACGCAGAATTTCCTTGAGTTGTCCAGGTGATGCGTAAGTGTTGCGTTTTATTAGGCAGTTTTAGAATAGCGTACGCAAAGCTCTGCGTTGACTTTTCACGCAACTGCGCATGCGTCATGCGCTAACCGCTTGCGGGCTCCCGTTAAGTGACGAAAATAGGCAGTTTTAGAATAGCGTACGCTAAGTTAGCGTCAGCGTTTGCGGCCCGCTATTTCCGTCACTTAACGGGAGCCCGCAAGCGGTTAGCGTACGACGCATGCGAAGTTGCGCGAAAAGCCACCGCAAAGCTTTGCGTACGCTATTCTAAAACTGCCTATTAGCAGGCCGCAAACGCTAACTTAGCGTACGCTATTCTAAAACTGCCTATTGTAGGCCGTCCCTGGAACAACGTTTTCGCATGGCATCGGCATGGCCTCTCTCATCTTCCGGAACTCGTCAGCGCTTCATTGTCTCTTCGTAGCACACATGCACGCTCCATGCAACGCTGCTGTCCCGCGGCTGCCGAAACGCGTGTTTCGGCAACAAAAGTTCCAAATCTTGAATTTTCCTGATGGGCAGTCCTCCCTGTCGGCTTTGCATCCTGGCCGGCAGAGCATTTTTACTCCACTGCCACGAAAACCACCCAAAAGCTTCGTGGAAAGTGTTACATCTTGCTACGTTTGTTCTGCGCCGCGGCTACAATGCATTCACGTATAGGTCATGTACGTTCATATTTTGCTGGCATGGATGCGTAGCCTAGTGAGTGATACCCCTGTCACGCGGACACTTGGAAATTTTTTTAGCAACAATTCTTCCGAAAAGAGCTTATTTCGTGTTACTCCTAAGCGTGCGCAACAGTGAACACAGTGGCTGTAAAAGTTCAGTGCCGTGGTGGGGATCTAACACTTTTTTTGACGCCTTTACATTGCAGGAAGAGGCGCCGAGAACATCCAAAGGTGCGACTTTTGTGTTTTGAGATCAACTCGAAGTTTCCGACGAAGTTGGCGGCCAAGTACGCCGGAATCGAGGACCATAAGGCGGCTCCTGGGTTATATCACTGGGCCTCTGTCTTCTACTTCCGCGAAGAGGGGAAGGCTTACCTTGTCGAATTCAACCGAGATCCGTGGGATGGGTGTATAGTCGCCACAACACAAGCTATGACCTCGAGGAGGGCCAGGAAGATAGCAAGGACGAGTGCAATAAAGGTGAGAGACGCTTAAACGGTAAACCTTTAAAAATTAGGGGATCTATCATCAGCCAGTGGGAAAGGAATATTAAAGGGGTGGTGCCACCAAATTTGTGGCTTGCGCGTTCTTTGCTGTAAGCGTTTCCTATAGCTCCTGGAAGCATGATGCACGCACCAAGATTCATGTATTCTCGCTAAATAATTTAATATCGCCTTTTGATGTGGACAAGTTTCGGTTTCGGTTTCTGGGCGCCGAGGTTGTGCAGTGACGTAGAAGTGTAGGAGGCGTGGTCATGTGACCACACAAGGCTGTGACGCACCTAGCCAGGAAGCGATCGAAACTCGGCGAGTGATGCAGCAACCGATGCTTTGCCGGTACTATGGTGAACTAGAATATATTCTAGTTCACTACAGCCGGTACGTACGTTGCGGAAGTGGCGGAGGTCCGGAGGTCACTCACGTTACTACAGCAGATTTGGTGTGACGTCGCTACAACTTTCGTTGCCAATCCTACAGATCTACGTCAGTGTTGGCGCGCTAGCGATTGGTTTTGATCGGGAGAATGGGCATTTAGGTACACTTTGGAAGTGAATTAAAATATATTCTAAACGTTTGCTGTGTCCGACCCTTCGTGTGGAGTGTCCTTGCATACAGAGGAAACCCACAGCAGGCTTGTTATAGCTTCGAAATTTGATGGCACCACCCCTTTAAGGTCGGGTGAGACCTTGAAAGTGAGTTTCGAAATTTGGCTGTACAGCAGTGGTAATAAAAGCTATGGCTATACGATTTGCAAGGAATCTGAAAGGTAGACGCAGGTTGAATTGGAGCTCAGAATTAGTTTCAGATTGTGTTTAGTGTTTTTATTTTTGTGTTTAGTTTTTATATATGTGTACATTTTCGTAAAAATTTGCTATCTGCACGGCATTGCAGTTTCGCGCAAAGGTAGGTACTAACGCTTTACAGCAGTGGAACTAAAAATTGTGAGTGTACAACAAAAACTAGATTTATGTTTTTTCACGTTTGTCATTGTACGAAAATTGCAACTTATGAAGGGTCTTTTTATGCTAAAAAATACAAATCCATCTAGGTTATTGATTCTAGTTCAGTTATGCAAACGCCACTGATTAAGACATGTAGGAATTTTTGTTTGCTTATGCCTGATAGTTCTTGAGAAAAAGATGCGCAAATTCCAAAAATGTTGTTTTGAGATAAACGCAGAAATTGAGGTCTGCACGCGCATTTCCTGTCAACGTGTGAAAGAAAAAGGACCAAAAATTATTTTTGAAAGCGCTAGTGCCCAAGCATGATATATTTTCTGAAAGATAAAAAAATTCTCAATCAGGTGATTGCAAAATCCCAAAATGTAATTTTTCGACCAAAGGAAGTCTCACCCCACCGTAGGCTGAAGCAACCGCGAAAGCGAAGAAATGATCGTACCATGCCGCGGAGAGCTGCAAACATGCAAGGGACAAGCAGCTTAGGTCACACGCTGCCCTATGCACTTGCCTCAGATGAACCGAAGGCGGAAGCCATGTTCTTCGTTTCCTTCTCACTCGATTGTATTGACACCCCCCGAAAGCTTTCTGCACCCAACGTGGTTTTGCACAGCCTCCGAGATCGGATGCATTGGAAGCTTCAGCCCCTCATGTAGTCATTGCCTCCGAGATCGGCCCACCTTTAGCTAAGCGACGGTGTCATATGATAATGTTATAGTGACGTTATGATGGCGTCACAAATTTAGGTGAACTGTGACGTCGTGATGTCATATGTTGACGTAATAACATGACGACCATTTTTTGTGTCACTGGTGTTGACGCCGCCGACGGCCGCATGCCGCGTTTGATGGAGCATCTGACACCCGTGTCAAGCGGGTAAGTTCGGTGTACTTACGGGGAGCACACCTCGGCTAAAGCGCGCTTTACCAAATCTAAATCATGCAAGAAGAGTGTCACTCGCAGAAGAGCATACTCCACTCGGAGTGCGTTCCGTGCCTCTCGGCCTGTATTGACTTGCAACGCTTGTAGAAAGACAGCAGCGTTTTTCAGTGAGAAAACAAAAATGAGTTTGCTTCAATTGATAATTCAACGTAAAATAATAATCCCTCTGAATTCCTTTCTTTGTTGCGTCTAGGTATTCGAAAAACACGCTCGCAGTCTGTGGCCATTTGTTTTTTGCTAAGAGTGCGCTCTGCTTTCCCATTTACCACCACGTACTTTAAAGTGTCACTCAGCATTCCGAAGCGCTATCCCTGTAAGTGCACTTAACTTGCCCACTTGACACTGGGCTGTGGCATTTGCCTTAATAATGTAGGCTACGATCACACATTCACTGTATACTAGGAAGAACAGAGCAATGAGCGGATGGCAATAGGGTTCGTGTGATGTCGTGACTGAAGCGAACCGTGTAATTAACAATAATTAACACAGTATGCAAGTTGCATGCCGCTTTTCATCCAGGCAAGGACACCTTCCATTGTGCAAACGCTGACCGTGTAAACAATCCTTGATCAGCGCATCACTCTAACGATTACTTTACGTAAATTTAAAAACGCCAATTAAATCGACAGAGGAGACATTCTTAGCAAAATCAACAGGTTAGGGGCAAAACAGAAGGTTTGCAGATGTTTGTCATCCGCGTTATAGTAGCTCAAATTATCTAATTAAACTAAGGAAAAATGGTATCACGTGGGAACAATCAAGCTTGAACGGATATGCCTGCATTACTTTTAGCGCTTGGCCTTTCATGACAAAGAGCACCGATTGCGGATTCGTACGCTTGCCTTGCGTTTGAATACGTCTACGAAACTTCGCGTACGAACTGAATTTCGATGTAGTGTACAAAACGCATACAAAACGGCGCCTGCATTTCGATGTGCACAAACTACAAGAGAAACGTCTTTGTACTCCGATGCCTATAGACTCAGTGACTATAGATGATCAACGTTCCTTGCACAAATTTACAAAAGTAACTGAACACGGCGAAGAAATACATACAAAGTTGGCGCTGATGTGTTTCGTATGTCTTTCTTCGCTATGTTCAGTTGCTTTTGTAAGTTTGTGCAGAAGGTGGATCATGTTTAACCAACTAGCCCATTCTCAAGTTTTTCTTGACTATATATGGTCCATTTTTTTTTATCCTCGCTTAGCTGTGCTTTATAACCATATCGTGGTTTCGGACCATAGCACACCAATGTTTAGCTAATTTTGTTTTTCTTTTTTCGCAGACTAATGCGACTAATAAGACTGGGCGACCTATCATTAAGATAACGCGAACAAACGTGACGAGCATACCGTATATGCTGGTGCAAAAATACAACACTTGTAATTGTCGTACTCGTTTTCTTGGCTGTTACGCTGCACTGAACAGTGTGCCTCGCGCTGATGTGCCCTGACTGTTGCATTAAACCACCAAAATAAACAAAAACTAACCTCAAAACATTCCCAAATGCTCTTTGTGGGTTTTGAGTCGTACAGTTTTTCTGTGTCATGTTTGACAAAACAATCCGATCACTTGCCCGTGCAATGCACTAACGCGGCCACCATTTTAGGGGCGAAGCACCTTAGGGTCTAGGCTTGTCCGTTTTGTGGTGTCCGTGCTCATGGCACACACACGATGTTTATACCCGACGAAACACCTGTGACACATATGTGTGTATGTTGCGATTACGATTATAAAGTCTCAGATAAACGTCATATGCAGCATTGAAAACACTCCTGAAACATCTTAATAAAAATGAAATCGAGTAATAATTAAAGGCACTATGTTCCAGAAATCAACAAATCTGGCTACCACAATTCTGAGGGATGTGCACAGTGGGATGTGGAAGGTGTCGTGCCTGACAGTTTGACCATTGGCTCTCCATTTCACACACCACAAAGCAGTAATAATGAAGGAAAAATGGAATCCAGAACTCAAGACAATATACGAGTTATAACAAGAGGATTAAAATAGAAGAGCATTAAACAGGGACCAAATAAATACATTTGTACATATAAACACATTATGTCATTGAATTTAAATTCGCAGTGGACACGTATGGTGACATACCGGTACGATACCAGTGCTTCACCACTCGTCATGATTCACATTAGTGGAGATGCAGTGATTTTTTGCTACTATGAAAAACTTCCATGTCGGTAAACATATGTATTTGTGCTCTTTTCCAGTACAAACTAGAGGCCCCGTTGTTCACAAGTATGAAGATGCATAACCAGATTTCAAAGCTGCATGACCTCGGGGGATATGACATTTTGTGCAACAACTGCCAAACTACGATGACCACCTTGCTGCAGAGCCTTGGAATTGCTCTTCCAGCACATGTGAAGAACGTCAAGGAGACACTGCGCCCTGAGGATGCAAAGACTTTGGCTAAGGCCTTCAAAAAGTCAGTGAAGAAGTGACTCACTTAAGTGAACATTTTTATTTTTTTAATGTCTTTCCTGCCCTGCAGGCCTGAGATGCATAATAAATCAGCTGTTAGCTACCAGATTTCTACTGCACCCAATATGCAGATGTACAGAATACCGAGGTCTCTCAACTTCGGCTATGGTAACGATCTTGCGAAGCCAACAGAAAATACTTTCCTTGGTTTTCAAAACGAGCCCCTCGGTCCCACCCCGTCTCGTACACGCCCATACGTATGTATATATGCATGTGTGTGTATGTATGTATGTATGTATGTATGTAACAGATTCGGATCGAAGGAGTTTACTTCATCGATGCTTGCATGGAGCTCATGCCAGGTTGATCATAGGAGAGGTTTTGGTAGAGAGATTAGGCGACGTTAAATAAAAGGACTACAGTTTATTTGCATCGCTCAGGTAGCTGTGCGCCCTGAGGAGCATTACGTTCGTTCAGCCATGACAGAAGTGACGAGAGAAAGGTGGTGTCGGTGGATGTCTCGCTTCTATCAATAGCGGAGCTGTTTATGCTTGGCTCCGTTGTCGTCCCGCATTAATTGGTTGAGCGGAGAGGAGTTAGAGGCGCAGTCCAGCTTGGCTATACCAAGTTAAGCAAAGCTAAGAAAGCTCAGTAAAGTATAGCCAGGGGGCGGGAAAGGGAAGTGGGGCTAAGGAAGAGTTATGCGAGGGTGAGGGAGACGCATAGCATTATATAGTATTGGGGGCGAAGAGTTACGGAGTCGCCCTCTATTGGACGCGCCTCGATTGCGTGCTAAGTACGATACTGCAGGTGCGCTCCCCATAGCCCAAGCAACCACAGATATCCCTCAGGAATCCAATATATATCCGTTTCGAATGTAATGGATATCCACTGGAGATCCGTAAATCTCAGCTGGAGCTCAATCGGAGGTCCGACAGATGTTGAAAAAAACATTTTTGCAGATTGACAGGATATCCAGAACATCCTGTCGTGGACATATTATGGACCTTATACGTATGTTGTGCCTGAATGTACAGTGCTCACAGATTGAAACAACAAGCACAAAGCAACACTCAAATAAGGAAGAGACACGTACACAGGAAGGGCGTCTACGTGTCTTGTCCTTACTCGAGCATTCCTCGAGCGTTCAGATGCCCAAGTTATCACCAACTAGCCCAAGTGTCTGCGTCAGAATAACGACTGGTATGCACAATTGCTCGAGTTAAGTGCGTTATGTTGCTACAAATGCAGCTGCCAAAAGTAATATTGCTTTTGATATGAGGGTTAAAGTTGAATTTACACCAATACGACACGAACTGAATATGCTAGAAATGAAATTGCATTCATAACTTAGCTTTAAATTGCACAGTTTCAACCTGTGAGCGCTGAACAATGCCTAAGTGTGATGGAAAGCATAAGGGTGCAGGCCCAGAGCGACTCACCAAGGAATGCAATTGATACCCAAGTGCACTCAGGCAAGTAAATTATATATATATATATTTGAAGATATGTAAAATACGAAACCAAAGAATGCAAATACAACACAAAACAATGCATAGGCATTGCGTGCAAATGCAAGGCAGTGACATTTTCATAGGTCTTCAGTAATGTCGTGCAGGATTTTTAAATGAAGCAGAAGGCCAACAGAAGATGCATATACTAGTTCTTATTTCAGTCATTTGGGCTGCCATATGTGCAGTTACACAACTAAACTGTTTACTGACAATTAGGTCATATTGCTACATGCATAGTGCCAGCCCCTCGAACCATGCGCGTGTGCGCCGGACGAAGAGAAGGAAGATCTCTCTCCGCTCGGGCTCTGAGCTGAAACGGTCAGCGCTGCAACCGCTACTGTAAATATATCGTGTAAATAGTCTACGGACAACAGTCTACCGAGTCGTCATTCACGTAACAGTAGAATAGAACAATCAAGCGAACAAGTCGATATTATATTTCGATTAGCAAGGGGTATACATGGAAATATACTTTATTGTACTTGGTACCTCAATGATGTTTCTGGGTTCTAAACCTAGCAGTGGATTCTCGATTATGCGTCCCCCGGATTTGCGACGACCCGCATTTCACGACGAATCGGTTTGGTCCCGGCAAAATCCCCACAGAAATAACGTATTAAAAACCTTCGCTATACGACGCAATTTTAAACCGACCCCGCATCCTACGACGACTTTCCGATTCCGTCCGAGAAAAAAAATCACCTTCTTTACTCGTATCTGAACGCTGACCAAGTATTTGCGAGTGCACAATAAGAGCTCTTGTTCCCCTACGTTGACAATAACAAAACTAGAGAGTGAGACAGTAAATTTATTCTCCTGGCAGTTCATGCGCTTCTGCAATCCAGTTTGGGAGTGGATATTCGCCCGGCATCCGGCTGAATTGCGCGAGCGGAACTTGGCCGGCAGTGTCTCCTCATTGGCCGGCTGTAGTCACGTGGTTAACGCCGGCATCCTGTGGCAAAAAGCGCTTTGCCGGCACGGGTATTTGCCGAGTGTCATTTCGCGAGCGGCCGTCAAGCGAAGATTCTGGCATTTAGTGAGGGAACAATTATATGCCGGTAGTTTGACTTACCCACGCCGTCGCCACATCTGAAAACGCACGCCGTGACGGCAACAGTTGTCCGGTTCTGGTTTGACCGGCAGTTTGCATTTGCGGCCGGCCGTCAAGCGACGAGCGCCGGCACTTAGCGCACGGGTATTTGCGAGTTTCATTTCGCGAGCGGCCGTCAAGCGAAGAGTGCCGGCATTTAGACCCACGCCATCGCCACGTCTGAAAACGCACGCCGTGACGGCAAAAGAGTTGTCTGGTTGTGGTTTGACCAGCAGTTTGCTTTCGCGAGCGGCCGGCCGTCAAGCGACGAGCGCTGGCACTTAGCGCGGAGACAATTATTTGCCGGTAGTTTTACTTATCCATGGTATAGCCTCCCCTGAAAATAGGCAGCTGTGACTACTACGACGGCACAAGTCGTCCGGTTGTGGCTTGACCGGCATGCAGTTTGCTTTCGCGAGCGGCAGGCCGTCAAGCGACGAGCGCCGGCACCTAGCGCGGAGACAATTATTTGCCGGTAGTTTTACTTATCCGTGGTATAGCCTCCTCTGAAAACAGGCTGTGACTACTACGACGGCACAAGTCGTCCGGTTGTGGTAATTGACCGGCAGTTTGCTTTCGCGAGCGGCCGGCCGTCAAGCGACGAGCTCCGGCACTTAGCGCGGATACAATTATTTGCCGGCAGTTTTACTTATCCATGGTATAGCCTCCCCTGAAAACATGCTGTGACTACTACGACGGCACAAGTCGTCCAGAACTCAGTCAGAACCTGACGGTATATCCTCCACTTAGAATTCCCTGCGAACTTCGCAAGTGCACCGTTGCCTTTCATAGTGCATACTGGAGTGAAAAAAAAGGGGGGAGGGGGGGGGTCGTGTTTCAATTTTTTATTTCCATGTTGCCAAAATTAATGTCAGACATTTAGAGGTTACGAAAAATTCTGAAATGCACAATACTCACATGAAAGTTACATATTTTTGTTCTTTGGCTGCCTCTGATGACATATGGAAGGGTATGTATGATATCAGCAAAGGCGCTACTGAACATCTTGTGCGTTTCTATGAGATGAAAAAGTCCTTGGCCTGGGAATGTCGCTGGAGCCAAGATTTCGACAAACGGGCCTGCTTTGTCAGGGTAGCCTTGATGATAACAAGTCCACCTGTCGAATTGTTGGCTCCAGCAACATGCCTTTTCAAGGATTTTTTTAGTCTCTGCAAGCTTCCATCTTATCCTGAATTTGTCTTTGAATGTCGACAACACACTCCTCACTTTGCTTTTTCTTTCTTGTTGCGCGGTACACAAAAAGTAATTTCAGGCGTTATAAAAGGCAACACAAGTCTTAGTTTACACAATTTTAAGATGGAAAATATGTACATAAATGTTGTCAAAAGTCACCCGCAGTGGGAACATTGCACAGTTTCTTTGACTACCTCAAATCAGACGGAGGGGTATGATAATGGCAATTAGTAGAGGTCAAACTCTACACAAAAGGTAACGTCAGGTGATATAAAAAAGTAGCGCGTCTCAGTTTTAAACAATTTTAACATGGAAGATATGCACACAAATATTGTCAAAAGTCACCTGCAGTGGGAACATTGCAGTTTCTTCTTTGGCTACCTCAAATCAGATGGAGGGGTATGATAATGGCAATTAGTAGAGGTCAAACTCTACACAAAAGGTAACGTCAGGTGATATAAAAAAGTAGCGCGTCTCAGTTTTAAACAATTTTAACATGGAAGATATGCACACAAATATTGTCAAAAGTCACCTGCAGTGGGAACATTGCAGTTTCTTCTTTGGCTACCTCAAATCAGATGGAGGGGTATGATAATGGCAATTAGTAGAGGTCAAACTCTACACAAAAGGTAACGTCAGGTGATATAAAAAAGTAGCGCGTCTCAGTTTTAAACAATTTTAACATGGTAGATATGCACATAAATATTGTCAAAGGTCAAGATATGCACACAAATATTGTCAAAAGTCACCTGCAGTGGGAACATTGCAGTTTCTTCTTTGGCTACCTCAAATCAGATGGAGGGGTATGATAATGGCAATTAGTAGAGGTCAAACTCTACACAAAAGGTAACGTCAGGTGATATAAAAAAGTAGCACGTCTCAGTTTTAAACAATTTTAACATGGAAGATATGCACATAAATATTGTCAAAGGTCAAGATATGCACACAAATATTGTCAAAAGTCACCTGCAGTGGGAACATTGCAGTTTCTTCTTTGGCTACCTCAAATCAGATGGAGGGGTATGATAATGGCAATTAGTAGAGGTCAAACTCTACACAAAAGGTAACGTCAGGTGATATAAAAAAGTAGCGCGTCTCAGTTTTAAACAATTTTAACATGGAAGATATGCACACAAATATTGTCAAAAGTCACCTGCAGTGGGAACATTGCAGTTTCTTCTTTGGCTACCTCAAATCAGATGGAGGGGTATGATAATGGCAATTAGTAGAGGTCAAACTCTACACAAAAGGTAACGTCAGGTGATATAAAAAAGTAGCACGTCTCAGTTTTAAACAATTTTAACATGGAAGATATGCACATAAATATTGTCAAAGGTCAAGATATGCACACAAATATTGTCAAAAGTCACCTGCAGTGGGAACATTGCAGTTTCTTCTTTGGCTACCTCAAATCAGATGGAGGGGTATGATAATGGCAATTAGTAGAGGTCAAACTCTACACAAAAGGTAACGTCAGGTGATATAAAAAAGTAGCACGTCTCGGTTTTTAAACAATTTTAACATGGAAGATATGCACATAAATATTGTCAAAAGTCACCCACAGTGGGAACATTGCACAGTTTCTTCTTTGGCTACCTCAAATCAGATGGAGGGGTATGATACCAGCTACAGTGCCAGTCAAACCCTTCATTGTCTCCATGACATCTCTCACTTTTTTTGTTGTTGTTGCATGGTACACAAAAGGTCATTTCAGAATGGTTTGCGCATGACATGTCATAGACGCAGCTTCTGAATGAACTGGCACTGCACGATGGTGGCTCTGATGACAAACAAGTTACGTCTATGTGAAAAGAACATGGCAGGAGCATCTCTGTGTGTAAATAACAAAAGTACATGCATGTGATGTTTTGATAACATTAATGTGGCATCGCAAACACCGCGTCCCCACATGCTGGTGCTCCAACACGGTGCTTTCAATGACATCAATGCAAGCCATCAATAACAAGTAACAAAGTTGTTTGTACAATGTTGACGTGAAAGCCAATCCACAATGTTGAGTCACACACACTTGGAACATTGCCACAGTTTCTTTTTTGGCTGCCTCTTCAACAATGTGCAAGGTATATGGTACCAGCAGAGACACCAATCACAAAAAATAGAGTCAAACTTCTCAAGCTCTTCGTGACTGTTCACATTCCCACTGGTGCATTGATATGTTTCACCTATCACTGCTGAAAAAGGGCCTTACAAGGTTGATGTCCATGCACTCATCCAAAACACCACAGTTCAGCAAATCTGGCTTTGTTTCCCACATCTTCTTCAAGAATTTTACCACTGAGGGCACTGATAACACCTAAACAGTTGCGCTCAGAATATTAGGTGGTATCGCGAAATCGTCGGTGATTTTTTTCCCCTTTATTTTACCATGTTTGTCACCGACGTGACGAGACTCCGTCACACTATCTTGACATGGCAAATAATTGTCTCCGCGCTAGTCGCTTGACGGCTGGCCCCTCGCGAAAGCAAACTGCCGGTCAAACCACAACCGGACGACTTGTGCCGTCGTAGTAGTCACAGCCTGTTTTAAGTAAACCTACCGGCAAATAATTGTCTCTGCGCTAAGTGCCGGCGCTCGTCGCTTGACGGCCGGCCGCTCGCGAAAGCAAACTGCCGGTCAAACCACAACTCTTGCTGTCACGGCGTGCGTTTTCAGACGTGGCGACGGTGTTGGTAAGTCAAACTACCGGCATGTAATTGTTCCCGCACTAAATGCCGGCACGGCCGCTCGCGAAATGAAACTCGCAAATACCCGTGCGCTAAGTGCCGGCGCTCGTCGCTTGACGGCCGGCCGCAAAAGCAAACTGCCGGTCAAACCAGAACCGGACAACTAAAGCCCCTTCATCGCGTCTACTGCCGGCGGAAAACGCATGGAGGGGCTTTACGGACAACTGTTGCCGTCACGGCGTGCGTTTTCAGATGTGGCGACGGCGTGGGTAAGTCAAACTACCGGCATATAATTGTTCCCTCACTAAATGCCAGCATCTTCGCTTGACGGCCGCTCGCGAAATGACACTCGGCAAATACCCGTGCCGGCAAAGCGCTTTTTGCCACAGGATGCCGGCGTTAACCACGTGACTACAGCCGGCCAATGAGGAGACACTGCCGGCCAAGTTCCGCTCGCGCAATTCAGCTGGATGCCGGGCGAATATCCACTCCCATCCAGTTTTCCTGGCTTTTAAGATAGCTTCTGGATACGCCTCGGTTACGTGGGTATCCAGGGTCGTTACCTAGACAAGCTCTCTCCACACTGAGTAGCTTCAGCTGACCGGTCATTGAGATCCAGATATTTTCACCTTTTCGGTCCGTGGAAGCTTTCCCTGGTCGACATACAGCTGGTCTCCTGCCCTTGTTTGCGGCACTCGCAGTCACAGGTCTTGAGCACGCAAAAGGACGCGACGCAGCTATTTTCACCGTGCAAAATAACATTCGCTTGACATGAACGTTCATAATAACAGCGGGACATCACTAGTTGCACTTCACAGGGGCACAAATACGATGCACACAGCTCAGTCGCGCACGAAAAAATACTACGCAAACTCGACGAGCGTTTCTTTTCTCACAGACTCTATCCGGGTAACTTGAGATCTGGAGACTTTTCGTCCGCTTGCTCCTTGAACATCCCTCTACGTCTGGGTACTACCTAGGCAACTGTTTATCCCTAAGAGACCCAGCCACTACTCGGCCCTAACTCGGCTACTTGTTGATGGCGCGTGTTAAACTTGTCTACGAATGCGAAGTGTGTGCGCGCGCGGATGGTGATCTGCGGCCGAGGTGTGTTTCTTTCCGTCCGTTCCAGTTTTTACACCCATCGAACGCTTCGAGATTGCCCCCTGCTTTAGTTAAAGGGCCTCGCAATTTCTGAAGGTGTCGATCTTGTAGACGACGAACTTTTTGCATGTGGGTACGCATTTGTACTTATAGTAGCGTAGCTGAAAGAGGCGGAGCGCACGTGTTGCGTCCGGGACGCGTGTTCACAGTGAATGCGCTGCGGGCTCAGCGATACTGTCTCCCCGAGTGACAATCCACGTATGCTGGCGAAGTGAGAGTCAAGTGCGCTCCGTGAGCGACACCCTGGACGGTACTTTAGCAACTGTTAATCGTTACGTCTGGGCGTAACGCTAGACACCGCCTTTACATCGCGTTTGCGCCCTATGGGTATTAAATTTATGAACAGCGATGGCCGCCTTCTTCAGCTTGAGTAAAAGACCCAATCATGATCAAGAAATTCGATGTGGATCAGGCCCGATTGTGATCGAAAGGGGTTGTGTGACACCGGTATTATGTTTTTCACCGCTTGTCTGAAAAGGCTGAGTGAGGAAATCGGTGTCATATTCTCAAAACGCTGCCTAATGCATCCAGCAAAGCTGCTATTGCCGTGGCGGTGAAATCATGCCAGCTAGACATGTATTCAAATGTGCATGGTCATTCTTTTAGAACTGACCTGTTTCATTGGGCTGTAGTTTTCCTGCGAATTATTCGATTTTAATGCAGCTTACAGTCAAAGATTCAGGAAGGATGAAAATTTACTGGCTCGTCCCATTTTTTATGCGTAATGCAAAAGAATAAGTAAGAAACAGGGAAAAGTGCGAAAAAACTCTGAATGTCGTGCTGCATGCCACACACAACTCGTAAAGGTTTGTAAAAGTTATAAATCACTTGCCCTACCGCAGGTGTTGAAATGACCACCCTGCATGATCACACACTTTTTGATGCATTTATTAGCATGCACAAATTTTAATGAACAAGTGGCATAGGTATTGCAAATTATTTGACACCATGATGCTGTCACCACATGCTCTAACTAGGACTTTTATATTTTTCATATTAGTGTAACATAAAAGTTGCCCATGCAGACTTGCAGGGAGTACTGAAAAACCCAAACGACATTACAGACAAGCACAAGCAAGGTTTGGGGCTTTGCGTAGGCAGAGTTGCTTTGGGGAACGCAACATATAAATCTGCAAGAATTGGGCACAAACCCAACAGCCAGTATCAAGCATGCTCTTTACCTTTCCAGTGAGTTCGTAAAAACTTGCTTCGCAATAGGTAAGCAGATATCAACACATCACAAAATGGAGTAGAAGTTTTGTTTTATCTGTTACTGCAGGCCTTGAGCCCAGAACAGCAGGGCAAATGAACAGAAGTAGTTATATATGATACTTAAGTTCCTGTGTAGTAACGCCCTCATATTTCAAGTATCATGAATTGCCAACTCACCCAATCAGCCATTCTGTTAGGTATATGTGGATGTGTGTGCATGTGTGTTGTGTGTGTGTAAATAAGTAATGAACATAGAAAAAAAATAGTTGGTTTAATAAACACATGAAGCACAAGGCTAACGAATACACAGTAAGAATAAACAATGATCAATAAAAACATTCACATGCACCAACATCATAAACAAATGTACGACATGGAACCATACAGGTGTATTACAGTTCAAGATTCATAGTTCTCATTCTCTTTGTGGACTGGTGGTAGTTCGTCCCAGTCATTTGATCGTTGAAAAAAAAAAAGTGTTTAAATGTCTTAGTGATCTAATTCATCTGATAGCTACAGGGTATAGATATGTAAAATGCAGCGATCATAGGCTAGTGAGTGCAATCCTTGCCCCCAGTTTGAAGAACACACACAAAAAAATAACCACTAATGCACAGGCCAACCCAGGTATAGCCAGGAAAAAAACAGAATACTTTAGAATTCCCCTAGAAAACAAATACGACACCTTAGAACAAGAAGAAACAAAAGACATAGAGGAAACCACAACTAGACCGATTTCTGAATCTGTAGTCGAAGTTGGAGGTAAAGCATCAATGCAAGAAGTAAGCAACATCTCTTGAACCACAAAAGACTGGATAAAGAAACAACAACACATAGGTGGGTGGGCATAGATAAATAAAATTTGCTTAGCTATTAAAGCTATCAATAAGTATAAGCCCAGTGACATATGGAATTATGATATCAAAGAGCAGTGAAAAAGGTGATGACATCGAAACAGCTACCAGGCAACTCTATAGGAAAGACCGAAATGCATGCAGTGAAAGATAAGCATGGCAATATTAATGGTAAACTGAATGAGTGCATCACTTGTTACACCACTAAAACAAGATAATTTATGAGCTCGTGGCAATTTCTATTCAGGCCACATGGTTTTGAGAACACTGAAGAACTTATAGTTTTTGGTGCAAAGTTAAAAAAAGCAATTTGTACCATTCTTTTCCCTCTTAATAACATACTGCCATGAAACCAAGGCGAGTAAAAGTCCTTGATTACTTTATCAATAAAAACTGATTCAGTGTTTCAGATTAGCAAGCCTTTAATGTTGAAGTAAGGCCCGTATTTTGAAATGCTCCTTGCCTCAGCGAGGAGGCCATAACTGCTTCAGGATGCCTTGCCATGTATTCTATAACGCTTCTTACCAAGGTTCCCTCACTGAGGCCTTCCTTGGTGCTCTCTTGAGTTAAGGTAGCACTAGGGCAACCTTCGTGCCTCCTTACCTCGCACTAAAAGGGTGCTTCTCTGAAGTACTTTGTCAGTGACACTGTGTCCGATCTTTTTTTTTTTTTGATCGATTCCTTGTACTTCTGCACGAGCTCTGTAATTATATCCTTCCCATTGCCGATCAAAAATTGCTTGTCGGGCATGTTTTTTAATGTGCGGCTGAACAGCGGCCAAAATTTTTCATTAAGGTGGTGCAGCACGAAGAGGACAGGGTACACAGAGACGACGAAGATGGAATGCTTACTGCCAACTCATGCTTCGCACCTCAAAGGGTTAAACATTCTTTAGCGAGACCCGTATTACACCTTTGAATGCGTACCACCCTGTGTTTGTGACATCATATACTACGTCCTACCTTCCCGTGCAGGCAGTCAAAAACAAATGGTGATCCTCCTGCACACAAATCGTTATTGCAGTCACCGCTGTCGGGTTCCCAAAAGCTGTCGAAGCTCACTGAAGTGTCAAATGAAAAAGAACCACATGTCCTGCATGGTTTCCTACTTCTCATTCGGGCTGGCTATCACAGGAAAATATTAGCAACTGTCTTAAAACGGGTGAAATTCAGTGAAAACAGCTCTCAATAGCACAAAATAAACTTCATACCAGTAAGCACACATAAAGTGAGAACAGCTAAGATGCAAGCATTTATGACAAGAGAAATCAACAAGAAAGGAGACATGGTGAGAAAAAAATTTCCACACTCCATTAACATTGGTCCTTGCCTTATTAACTGAAACGTCATGCTTCCTTGTTTAGAGGGTACAGGTATATGTGGCTTTGTTGGTAGGTGGGCAGCTGCAATTTGAAAACAACTACATTTTTCCACTTGTGTGAATGTAAAAAAAATGCTGAAAGTACACGGTAAACCATTCATGTGTGTCACTTTGTGAACCATTAAAGCAGCATATGCAGAATCGGCAACAGACAGGCAGGTACACTCTTGCGACAGAGCATCGCAAAAGCAAAGGTCAAGGGATGAAGCAACACAATAGTCAAAGGTCACAGGTTCTCAGTCAGGAAACAAACCAAACAACACAAGCGACATTTCCATTTCTGTTTTTTTGATGTCAAGTACAAGAGCAACACATGAAAAAAAAAACTAATTTCAGTATAACAAAGGAGCAAGCATTTGCAGCTACAAATGTTGGTTGTGTGCATCTGCTCTAGTCTGCAAATGGCAGTTGTAGGTAGAAGAAACTGCAGTAGCAATTGAAGGGGTGCATTCGTGGAATGGTGAAAGTTCCAGTGCTGGGCTGAACTGAACCAAATGAATTAAGTATCCCATGCCTATAGAAGTGTGTCACCCATCTAGAAGCTAAATGTACCATCTAATCTAATAATGGTGCATTTAACTTCACATTTTGCATTAAGCCAGTTATAAAGTCTCATGACCAAAGGAAAACTTGTCTTAAAAAGGTGCACCTTTACCAACCACCAACTGTAGAAACAAAGTTGCAGGTGCATTCACACCACTGATACACCCGTGCGACAACATGAATGAAAGCAGTCATGCTGCTTCTCAAAACATTTCGCTTCTCTTTATTTACTCACCATGTAGACGTATCCTTGTCATTGTATGTCCAAATATTGAACACTAGCAATGTGATGTAACCAGCAGTTGCAATTATTTCTTATTACCACCTGACGTCTAAGGATCCTGCTCGGCTCTTTTTTTATAGAAGCATGGACACTTTCATTACTTTGAGTGCACGTGCCCTAGATTTTTAGCATCAACTATATTAAAACTCAATCACATGCGCGGGCAGAATAGCTATTGCAAGTAATACCGGTGACACGCAGGCACTTTTGATCGCAGTCAAGGTTGACCCGGACCGGATTTCTTGATCGCGATCATCAATCATTGCTGCTGCTCGGTCCAGACTAATCCGGATCGAGTTTGACGCAGACATCAGTCAAATCGCGATCTAGGAGCCAGATATCGATGCGCAGATCGCAATTAAACAATTAAAAATGACCGTGTAGGTACACCTGATCCGGATCGAGCCCAATCCCGATCGGTCGTGATCGCGATCAATTGCCCGTGTGAAACCGGTATAACGATCAGCGAAGTGCTTTCGTTCATGCCAATTTCCAAAAACGCACAATATTCTCAGCTACACTGATAATGACAAAGAAAACTCATCTCGAGGCGTTCGACGGGATTAAAGACAAGGACGGACGGTAAGTGACAGCGCGACTATGGTGGCTACAATAGCGCGACAGGGCTACATGGGATCATACTAGAACACTGTAGATCCGAGGCATTGGTAGATCATACACACCCGGCGAGCACGGACGCGCCGTCCGCCACCAACGTCAACAACAAAAACCTCGCGCGCCAACCCGCAAACGACGAGCAGCAAAGCTCTCCTAGGGATAAAAAGAGCATTGCACGTGTTCCTAGGTAGTACCCAGACATAGGGAGACCTTCAAAAAGCAAACGGGGAAAATATCCCCAGATGGCAAGTTACCCGGATGGAGTCTGTGAGAAAAGAAACGCTCGTCGCAAACGAGTGCTCTGTCGCCATTATGTGATGGCGATGACACTGTGTCTCCCCTGACGGGAGGCTGTTGCCAACGCGGTTTTGGTTTCGTTTTCACGCATAGGCAACTTTCCAACTCGATTTATAGGGAGAAAGATACGCACTGGATTCAATTTTTGAAGTTGAGGATGACGATTAGCTCATACCTCTTTCAACTAAGTAATGCTGCCGTTCGCTGCCATTTTCAAAAATAATTTAATCTACCTTCCTTGGAAAAGCACAGGGTCGTGTCGTGGGCTTATTCAGGTGGTCTGTTCCCCTTTGCTGGCCACGGCTGATTGTCACTGCCTATATTCTTAGTTTTAGATATAGTGGTGGTTGTGTGCGGCGTGACCACCCTTTCTGCGCATGCGCAAGCCCTCTCCACACACCTCCTCTCCATCTCCACTCCCCTTTCCCCCTCACCCTCTCCACTTCCCCTCCCCTTTCCCTCTCTCCCCTCCCCTCTCCACTCCCCCTCTGAAACGTGGGCTCTACATGCC